>NC_064851.1:101621529-101979029 GCF_024139225.1 Suncus etruscus
CGGCGCTCTGGCGGGTTCTGGAGCAGGAATGAGTCTGGACCGAGCAGAAACTTTTTTCTTCTGCCAACACTAGGGCACCTTTTGTCTTTCTTGAAGGCGGCGTCGACGTCGGAGCTGTGCGCCTGGCTCTCTGGCTAGGAGCGCCCGGGGAACTCGTAGGGGCTGGAGCGCTCGGTTCAACGCATGGTGTCAGGTCGCCCCCCGCGAGACCCCCAGAGGATCAGGGCTGTGCTTGCGCCCCAGGATCGCAGGATTAGAGACGCCCCCGCAACCTTCACCGACCCCCACTCGTCGCCGCCCTCTCGCCTGATTCATTCATCTGCGGTGGCCGCGCCGCGCGTCCAAGCCCGAGTCCGGTGGGATGGGGAGGGAGACCGTGGCTGCTCGCGGCAGCCAGGATTCTCGCTGACAGCGCCCAACCCCAGGGTTCCCTGGGCTGCTTTCCCGAACCAGCGGACGCCCCTCTAGCTTCGGGAGTGAGAGCGGAGAGAGACCGAGGCCCCTTGCTCAGGACAGGTGAGTGGAGAAGGAGTGAATCCTGCCAGGGCTGGAGAGACTGGCGCACAGCCGAAACTAGGTGCTTGTTCTCTCCTTTCCCTCCGGTCCAGTCGTCAGAGTTAGGATAACGCTGTGTCCTGAAGTTTGGGGAAATGCAACCAAGTCCGCCATTCTTTTCCGACTCCCTCGTCTTCGGAGCGCGAGAGAAAGAAATCCTATGGAGCAAGTGTCGGGAGAAACGAGAGCCTTGGAGCGCCTGGCGTGTTTTTTCCAAGCTACACCCTCCTTTGTCTCAGTTCCAGAGACTCAGCAGTCTCCGGAAAGATGCCCATGGCGTTCATATATAGCATCATGCATGGGCAGGAACAAAGTGTGGTTAAAGCAGTGTAGATGGTAGTATCTATCTAAGCAAAATGGAGAGGGAGAAGCAATTATTTGCCAAATTCAGCCCAATTCATTTCCCCTGGGCTGTCAGTCTGCTTTTAAGAAAAAGGGTTGAGCGTTTACCAGATTGGTTCCATTAATCATGATTGTCTATGCTAACATGTATTACTGTATGTGTGTGCACACCTTCTCTGTATGTTGACAGGCTCTGATGTAGATGAGAAGTGTGGATGTGTGTCTGTATGTATAATAAAAACAGTTCATTGTTAAGTACCAGACATTAGTAATGTCATAAAATCAAATGTGTATATATATATATGTATTTATATATATATGTATTTATATATATACTTTACTAATTAGATTTTGGCTAAGTGCAATTCTTAGTCTGTTGTAATTTCAGAACTTAATATATCCAACTAAAGTTTTTATTTTTTTTTTCTTCAGAGACTTTCTGAAGTACTTGTGGACAAGTGCATAGAAAGATTCACTGAAGATTCTTGTATTTTGGGAAGAATATTGAATTCTTTGTTTTGCTTAGTTTGGGGACCAGACTTGGCATGGCTGAGGGGTTATGACTGGTTCCGAGTTCAGAGATCACTCTTGGAAGATTTGGGGGAACATAAAGGTTCTGAAATTTGAATGCCTTTGATAGGACCTAACTTCTGAATACTATAGTTTCACCCCATTTGAACTCTTTAGGGTTTTGAGTCAAACCCAAGTTTTGAAAGATACTTTCTATAGTGCTATATGCATACTTTTCCTGTGAAAACTTTACTTTAATGGTCTGCCATGTCATTCCTTATAGAAAAACTTGCTAAAATATGATCTTCTGTATATTTGGCTGCTGCTACCCGAATTGTGTGAAATGTCGGCTATATTCTAAAACTTATAAGCTTCGTCTCTTCCTCTACTGTTTATCCACATAGAAGCATCTGGTTGTAGTTTGATTCTTTACAAACAGCTTCAGTGAATAATATAATACAAGTTCCTTTAAGCAAAAAACACTGTTTTCTTTAAATGATTTAGCAATTTATTAATTATTTATTACTCTTAAATATATATAGCAGGGAGTAAGAATGATATTCATGAATGAATTCCTATCAGTTTAGTTACTAGATGATTTAACAGTACTTGGTAACTGTTATATACTAAGTTGCCCATCCTAATCTTAGGAAGCTATTCAAGAGAGTATTGTTTGAGAAGTCTTTATAAGAATTTGTCTGGCAGCTGACATAGGTAGAACTTGTTGCTTTTGAGTTGGGTTCACCTAAGTGTCTGTAGTATCAGGATTGTTCTTTATAGAACAGGATGGCAGCACTTATTATTTTAGCTTGAAAGAGCTTTAAAATGATGTTTTTTAATGGTCCAAGACTTAGATTGCTACAGTTTGACTTGTGTAGTTCCAAAATTTTAATAACATTTCATGGGGCTGAACCCGATAAATACTGAAGGGCAGGGAAAATGGATCTATACTGGATTTTAAATTCTCTTATTTTCACAGAGATTAAAATTAAATTTATATTTAGTTTTAGTAAAACAGATATGAACAGAGATAAAAGCAGATGCCACCTTTTATATTTCTTAGACAAAATTAGCAGAAGTTAAAAATAAGTCCCTATGGAGATGCACATTACTTACAAATAGAATTCAGAATTTAAAAGATGAGATAGCTGAAAAATAAGTTCTATTTAGTGTTTATTTCCCTAAATAGGAGACTAAATGGGGTGTATTCAAGAAACAAGAAACATTTGAAGAAAAGAATTTATGTAGAGAAAAAAATGTCTGTAATGTGACAGGCCATTAATTTTATAAACAAATTTGTGATTTGCAGTTTTATTAGATACATTTATTTTGGGACTTAAGTTCTGCTTGATGGTACCAAGTAGACAGAAAACACAGATGAACATCAGTGGTATCATGTATGTACGTGCAATACAAGGGAACTTATCCCATGATCACTAACAGGCTAGAAAGGATAGTACTGGTGAATACACCATACATTACTAACCAGTTGGAGGTGGTCCTTGAGTACTAGTATTCATGGCTCTAGTACACATGAATGATCATTGTGATAGGTTTACATAGACCTTAAATATTGAAAACCATAGTTGTTTTTATCCTGTCTGAAGCCATTTATTATATCCCTTGGCTTTTATTATCATCTATGACTGATCTTTTCACCATTTTTTATAGTGGAGAATTGTTTTCCATGTGCTCCTCCCTAATTTGATCTTTTGCTTTATGCATGATCCCCGAGCACCCTCCCCCCAACCTGAAGTAAAAAGGATGGTGTGGTGAGATCTGGTACAAAAGGAGAGAGAAAGAGAGAGATACAGAGACAGAGACAGAGACAGAGAGAGGCAGACAGATACCTGGGACATCTGACCTGGGACTGATAATCTCAATTTATAAAATTTGATAGTTAAAAATAACAGTTTTAGCTGCTTATTATTTTGAGGCATTTTCACAGTGATGGCAAATAGTTTTAATAACCACCCTAAGAGGCATTTAGAATAAAAAGGTGATACAAAATTAATCCTGCAAAACACATTTGCACCACTATGCTCCATTGTATTTTGCCTCTGAAGAGAGAGAAGCTAGAACTGACTTTAGAAGCTATTTGCATGGGAGAGGGATAAGATTAACATTGGATTTTAGTAGGGGTTCAAATTTTTGAGTGAAAATTTAGCTCATGTTCAGGAATATGAGTCTACAATTACAAGTTTGAGATATCAAAAATTCAAATATATTGAATTTTGTTTGTGGTGTTTCTTCTTATTGCTTTTATAACATCTTCTATGTTTTTCCTCTACCTTGGCTTCCTCCTTTTCTGCAGTAGGAATTCTGGGGATTTATTATTACAAAATTATTGATAATGTTCATCCAAAAGTTTTTAGTTAACTGAAGAAAGGAAATTTTTATTAAAACGTTAGTGATTCTTAGTGTGTTACAGGAACAAAATGCTATTTGAAAGCTTTATTATGTGAGATAAAGATGAGAATGTGAATAGTGTGTGAAGATGTAGATTTTTCTTCTTGTAGCCATGTCCTGTCATTCTACTCTAAACTAAGCATGAACGGCACTGAGAGCAAACAGTCTCCCCACCCCCTTCATGTCCCCACTCTTTGTTCTTGGGAAATGGAGTTGCTCACGGGACTTTTGATCATGTGTGTGAAGTACCTTCATCCCAGCAACACCAGTGCCCAAGACTCTGATCTGATCTTCATACCTCCTAACCAGTTTTGATATTCAGTTTTGTCATCCCAGAGTGGTCACTATTGCTTGATATGACCTATTCTCTTGTTTTATTTCTTTGTATACCACAGATGAGTGAAATTATTTGGTATTTGTCTTCACTCTGGTCTGTTTTCTCTTAAGATGCCCTCAAGTGTCTTTCTTGCAAGAGTGAACTGCATTATTTCATCTTTTTCTATAGTTTCATAGTAATCCATTGTGTACATACACTGCTATCTCTTTTTTTAAATTCAGCTGTCATTGGAAGTTTGTGTTGTTTCATATCTTGACTATTATACTAAGCACTGTAATGAATGCTGGTTATTTGCTTCTTTTCTTTTGTGTTTTGGAAGATAAATGCCCAGAAGTGAAATCACTGGATCAGATTGAAGTTTTACTTTCACTTTTCTGAGGATTCTTCAACTAATTTTTATAGATGCTGAACCAAATGACATACCCATCAACAATGGATGAGGGCCCCTCCTTTTTTTCCTTTACCACATCCAATCAGAGTTTATGGATTCCAGTCATTTGGATAAATGAAGCTCTCACTGGTGTGGGATAATATTTATAAATTTGCATTTCAATAATACTAAATAAAGGACAATTTTTGATCTTCCTATTGGTAATCTATGTATCTCTATGGGTGTCTGCTAACTTCATCTTCATAATATTTGATAAGCTATTATTTTGTTGTTGAACTTGATGGATGATAAACTTGATGGTTGTTTCTTATATCTTGGACAATAATCTTTTATTTGATTTATTTGAATGAAAATAGTTTCTCCCATCCAGCAGGGTGTCTTTATTTCAGCCAAAGCTTTCTTTGCCATGTAAACGTTTATTTATTCATTTTTTTAATCAAACCCAGTGGTGCTCAGGGGTTATTCTTGGCTCTGCACTCAGAAATCTCTTGTTGGCAGGCTTGGGGGACCATAAAAGATGCCGAGAATTGAACTCAGTTCACTGTGTACAAAGCAAATGCTCTACCTGCTGTGCTATTTCTATGGTCCCAGCCATAAACACATTTATTGAGGAAATTTGCCTTCTTTTTTCTGTACAGTAATATGAAATTTGTACTTGGTGTCTCTACCCATGTAAAATTAGGAACTCCCAATCAAGGCAAAGGCCTGTTAGGAAATATTGCCCTCCATGTTTGTATAGTTGATACTAGTGTAGATATTAGATCACATTGAAAAAGAAACCCAGTATGTATTCATCTCTATGTACTTTTAGAAAATACCCCTGTCTTATTTCTAGCCTGGGACTTTCCAGTGGTGAAATTAGAGATCCCAATATTGAGAATTATTAATCTAGTTAAAATTTGCAAATGAGGGGCCAGAGCAGTGGCAGAAGCCATTAGGCATCTAGCGTGTGCTAGCCTAAAATGGACCGCGGTTTGATCACCAGGTGTCCCATATGGTCCTCCAAACCAGGAGCAATTTCTGAGCACATAGCCAGGAGTAACCCCTGAGCATCACCAGGTGTGGCCCAAAAACCAAAAATAAAAAAATTTGCAAGTGAAAGAGAAGTGATACGAATGTGAGGTGATTAACATAGATCTATTGTTTATGAACATTCTTTGACTCAAAGAAGATGGGGAGAGAGAAGGCAGCAGCCACATTTTAGAATTATCACTGAGTAGGCTTAAGTTATATGTCTCAAATGAGAATATTAGCAGGTATGAGTCACATTATCAAAGTCTCAGTGAGATTGAGTGTCATGATGGAAGGTCATCTGTACTAACAGAAATGTTTATATTTAAATTTATTTTCATTATAGAATGGGCCAGTAAGTGAAGTAGTGTTGCATTAAATAATTAACGATTGTGATGGATGGCGATGGATGGAGAGATTCTTCTCTGCCATCCCAGGCCACGTGGCTCCGCCACCCCCATTCAGCTGGCGGGTCCCAGGTTTAGGTGAACGGCGGAATCAGACTCATTCAGAGACAGGCGTCAGGAAGCATCATCTTTATTCACGCCCTATCCACCACATGTGTGTGGCCTATATCATAACCTTTTAAGCAATTACTATTCTTAGCTAGCCCTGCTTCTTAACTCCTTTCAGCCATTTTCCCTTTCACCTCCACGCTGGCCAAAGACCAAAAGGGCAGAGACCCAAAAAGGGCCGAATCCCCTGGGTCAAAGTCTTTATCTACCTTTTCCAAGACCCCTCCCAGGAATGGACGGGGTCTTGCAGGTAAGGTCAAGTTACCTAGGGAGAAAGGGTGGAGGATGAGGCTTCAAAGTAGTTGTATATTGTGTATAGATTCATGGCAACTAGTTTGTGAAAAAAGAAAGTCTGTAGCTGCAAGTCCAAGAGTTTTAACCTATGTGTTAAAACTAGCCCCACCTAGTATAAGCTTTAGATTTCTTATGTTATTATTATTATATTAGTTATATTAGTTAACTAGTTCAAGACTGAGATCATCAAGATTAGAATTAGTATCCAAATTCTGGAAATTCATTTAAAAATATATGCGCTTTAGTAAACAGTGCAACAGCCCTTCAGACCAAAGTCAGAATGTGATATATTGAGAAAAATTAAAGGATGGTGCAAAGTGTGTGTGTTTTTTGAAAGCAACCAGATTCCAAAAGTTAAGGTCCTACAAAGTGTATAGACTACAAGTTATCAGATGAAGGAGCAGAGCATTTATATCCATCTATAGATTTATATCCATCTGTAGGCAAATCTGATGTGAATACCAAGGTCAGGCCCCAACAGAAATATTGTACACACCAATTCTGTGGTCTAGGGTCTGGTGTATAACAAAGATAGTGAGTGAAAACTGTATCAGGAAGTTGAGCAGATGTGCAGGGCAATAGAACAACCAGGACTTGATTATTGATCTGAGAACAGGAATTTTACCATCTGCCCTGGCTTAAATATTTTTCCTGGTTTGAGAAAGAATATGAAATAGGCAGTTTTCCAGAGAGGGAAATAATTTTATTCGTTGTCAAGTAGTCTGGAAGTGGGGTGGAAGCTAATATTTATAGAGCACTTGCCATGTGCCTTCGCTACATAATCTTATCAAATCTTCATTGTAGGCCCAGGAAAGTAAATATTTTATGATTTTTTTTAAGTCAGGAAATGGAGGCTGGGGCCAGAGAGATAGCATAGCAATAGGGTGTTTATCTTGTATGAGGCCAACCAAGGATGGACCTGAGTTCAATCCCCAGCATCCTATAGGTCCCCCCCAAACCTGCCAGGAGCGATTTCTGAGAGCAGAGCCAGGAATAACTGCTGTGCACTGCAGAGTGTGACCCCAAAACAAAACAAGACAAAAAGAAATGGAGGCTTACAGAGGTTAAATTATTTGCCTGAGTTGCTGTAGGCTAATTAGAAGAATATGGAGCTGTTATGGAAACCCAAATCTGCCTTAATTTAAACCTCAGCCTGAATCATCCAGAAACCTCTTGGTCCTGGCAGGGCAAACTCAATTTGAAGTCTAGGGAATAGAAACAGAAAATATGATACATTGCTGTGAAAGGAGGCCACAGTTAGCATTTAGATTTCTGACTGTGGACAAACAGCCTGTCATCTGGGGAGAGTTGTTCAACAGGATTATATTCAGTCTTGGTAGAAAGCTCAGTAATCTAGTAGGGTTTTTCCCCCTTAGTGCAGGATCTCCGTCATTATGCAGGATAGATACGTCAGCAGTCAGATGTCTGGAAGGCTTAATTTTAGTTACTGATTTCAGTAGAGGAGAAGGGACTTCTGCCAGCTGCTATGGCCTGAATTTACCTTGATTCATACAGGTAGTTTGCCTGAAATATAGAAATTAAAGATAAAAAGAGGGAGAAAGTAGAAGAGCAGTCAAGAGAGGTGGAAGGACAGACAGAATGTGGCAGAAAGGAGGAGAGGACTAACAGACTGAATCTGGAAGGCACTTAGAACAAACTTCAGGCTGTAAAAGTCTGTACTTGGAGATGCTCTGAGTGAAGCTATTTACTAATTGAATGAATGACATCACGTTATGCAACAAATACAAGGTCAACTTTGTATTTGCTTGGGTGTTTTGGACTTAAATGTTTGCTATGTGAAGTTCTCGATTTATAAGAGTAAAAAGACTGACAGGGGATATAAATGAAAATGAAATAAGGAAATGAAATTTTAAAACATATTTATAAGAACTCATACCAAGTTGAAAAGGTCAAGCCACATGCAAAAATTTTCTGAAGTGATACAATAGACTAACACAATTTTAAAGCTAGAATAAAGATTGTAGATGACCATATTCCATACATATTTGATAATAATTAAATTTAAATGTTGCAGAGACTAAAAGAATGGAATAATATGAAACCTAAAAAAAATGATCAGAGAGAAGCTTGGAGGATACAGTGATTTCTGTGGGATTTGTATAGGTGAAATTTGTACAGAGACATTAAAGGTTGGGTTAAAAACTTCGTAATGTCCCAGTGCCAAGGATCACCAGGACATGACATATATGTAATTAGACAGAATTTGTTACCAAATACAAGTAAAGGGAATATATATACCATAGGAAGATTTATATGGTATATTGTTGTCAGAGGGTGTTAGAGATAATAATTTCATAATTTTCAATTGTGTTACGTGACTTCAGAGAAGCTTTAAGGTAGGGCTTTATTCTTTATGGAAGTGGGAATAATCCTGGTTTTTGTATTGTATCAAAAATGATGCTACCATGCTTTTATATGTAACCAAAAAGGAGGATTGAAGGGATAGAAAGTACAGCAAGTAGGAGCTTGCCTTGCAGATACTGAACTTGTGTTCTGTTGGGACCTCAATTCTGAACAATGAGGGACGCCAATTTATAAAAGCCACATGGCAGGCTTCTTCTTAGGTTCCGAGCAGGAAGAAACATTTCTCCTTTGGCTGTGGGGATTTCACGGAGTGGCATCAAATAGTAGATTTACTTTCCTTAGGTTTGTTCTCTTTTACACATTTGCATTTGCATTCCCTGCTATGCTACCCCCTTCTCTCTCTCCTAGTCATGCTTCCCCCAGGCTCCACCCCTCTCTCCTGCTCCCACCCTTGCCTAAGCACCTCAAGGGCCTGTCTTGAGGGTCCATATAGGCAGCCTGTCCTGGTGTGGTGTGGACTCTCCAGTGATGGGGGTTCAGGAGGAGAGGGAGCAGTTGGAGAAGGAGGTAGGATCGGAAGGGACGAGAGTATGGAGGCGGCAGGAATTCCGTTTCCTTCGAAGGTGGAAGAACAGGAGTGGGTCCCTGTTGGGTGGAGCCCTCTGCAATCCCTGCGCCTGTAGGAAGAGAGACCTTAGTCTTCCTCCAGTATTGGGAGAGAGATGGTTTGGTAGCGAGGGGAAGATGAGACTTGAACCATCTTGGTGGTTCCTCCACCAAGTATCTCCAGGCCACGATGTATGGTGTCTGGTCCAGACAGTTATTGAACACTGCTTCCTGTGTGGGATAAATCTGGGCTTTAGAGAACGTTACCTCAGGGGGCCATCCAGTTTGGAGCATCGGCCACTCCAGCTGGCAGAGGTTTCGCAGCTTTCTGCGATAGACAGAATCCCCAGACATAGCGGCTTTAGTCTTAAAATCCCTGAAATGGTGCCCCAGAGGGGTGTCATTCTCCTTAGAACTTTTCTGGCCCATGTTCTCAGCAAACAGGACAATGGCACACTGAAGAAGACAATTTGACAAAAGGAAGGGAAAGAACCAGAAAAGCAGCTGAAGTCGGTTGAAAAAGACAAAGCACCTCTGGACAATTAAGTCCTTCTCGGCCTAGTATAGTGTCTGGTGTTTCCGAACCTTCTGGCTGCTATGAATGAAGGCAGAAAGATAAATTTGCAATGAGCACAAAACAAAACACTACCACTAACCACAGCTACACACAAAAGCAAAACAAACAAAAACAACAAAAAAACAGACAAAAATAGCCTCAGGACCGGACACAAAGACAGAGTGACTGGAACCTCTGTGGGATTTGAGCCCGCGAGATTCCAGTGGAATCCTGCGGGACACGGGAATCCCGGTGGGACTCGAACCCACGGGTTTTCTGTGGAACCTCTGTGGGACTCAAACCCACAGGATTCCCTAGTGGAATTATCAACCCTGGCGGTGATGCAAATGTGACTAGAACCTACGTGAGTGCCCCCGCCCCCGTGTGACCCCTGGGAGACTAGAGCATCGCTAGTCCCCTGCCCTCCAGTTTCTCCTTAGGGCTTCCCCGGAGCTCCACTTCTAGGCCTTTACATACCTCGAGGGTGTCCCGGTGGATTCCTGGGGCCTAGGAAGCCTTGGCAGCTAGGTCACTGTCATTCGAATCCCGGCAGACCCCCCAAATGTTAGGGTCCAGAGATCGAAGGACAAGGCCACACAAATTGGAGTAAAGTTAAAACTTTTTAAAATATTTTTTATTTTTTTGCCAAGGATGCTTTATCTATTTGTGGATGTTTATTTCTCCAAAAGAATTTCAGGAGGGGGCTCAAGAGATAGCATGGAGGCAAGGCGTTTGCCTTACATACAGAAGGGTGGTGGTTCAAATTCCAGCATCCCATATGGTTCCCGTGCCAGCCATGGGCGATTTCTGAGCATAAAGTCAGGAGTAACCTCTGAGCGCTGCCAGGTGTGTGACCCTAAACCAAAAAACCAAGAACAAAGAAAAAAAGAAAATAGAATCTCATGGTTTAACTCAAAATATTTAGAAGTGAAGATTTTGTTGACAGAATTAACATGATGGGAGATGTAGGGGATGGGAGTATCCTTGGTAGATAAAAGCAGGAACTCTGTATGAAAAGTATAATTAACAGTATTATAAATCATGAAACCTCAAGAAAAGTGGTTTAAAATTGTTATGTAATGAAAAGTTAAGACGTGAGACAATGATTATATTACATTGAAATAAAGTTGTGGTAGAGATATATAAATATGTAAAGAAAGGTAAATAGGGGGATTGAGTTATCAGAGCTAGGTGGGGCTTTGTAAGTTTATGTTCAATCTCCAGAACTCCAGATAGTTCCCTGAGTCCTTCAGGAATGATTTCTGAGCACAGAGGCAGGAGTATGTCCTAAGCACCACAGAGTGTGGTCCAAAAACCCAAACCCATGTAAGTAAATAGTTAAAAAATAAGAAACAAATTGCCTGGGATAAAAGTAATGTTGCTAAACAGCAGTCTCTTGCATGTAGATAGAATGAGAGGTGCTAATAGTTGGCAGCTGCAAAAGAATGTTTTCTTTTAGGAGAATTAGCATTTAGAGGCTGACAGATAACCCCAAAGAAATTCGACACTTTTTCTAACTTGATTTTAACATAGAAAAATAAACCATTTTGGCTTACATGGCAAACTGTATAAATAATCACTTCTAATTAATCAGCTCAGGAACATATAGGAATATTTCAAATGTGATTTACTTAGAATTTATAAACATATATTTAAAATTTTTATCAAAGAAATACATATTCCCAATAAAGTAAAGTAAGTAAAAAAAAGAAAATCAAAAAGTAGGAAGAAATTTTTTAAATAATCTTATGACCATAAAAACCTCTAAGATTTTGACTTTTTCTCCTTATTTTTAATTATTTTATGTAGTTAATAGTATATTACAATTTGCTTATTAACATAAGTATTTTGCAAAGTCTAGAAAAATTTTATCACAGTTATATAATTGTCTATGGATACACACTAGATTGGTAAATATTCCTGTAAAAATTAAACCTTTAGGCTTTTTTCAAATTTTGCAATTTTGAGTTATATTACAAATGAAATTATGATGAAATCTTTATTCAAACTTCAAATTGTGAATATTTAAAAAATATTGCTACTTAATAAAAACTAATTTTCATTAAGAAGAACTGAAGTTCTTCAGTTGAGCTGAAGTTCAACTGGTAGTTGACAGTGTGTAAGAAATAACCCTTTACCATACCTGCACAGATTTTGCATTAGTTTTGTACAAGAGAAGCTGCCATTTAAAAATAAGCCAGTTTTGATGACATTAATTCTATTCCTTTGTAACCACCAAATTCTCTTTTATAATGTAGATTATTAGGATTTCATGATGGATCACTCATTTATAAATTTTTATACATGTTTCTGAGAATGTATCTTGGAGATCCTAACAGCTCAAAAGTGCTTAATTGATAATCTTTTAAAAATTAGATTGACTATGAGTTGATTTGCATCATGAAATGAATTCAGGTGTACATTATATTTGCTGTATTTTTGTACATACTACATTATATGATAATCACCAAACTCTAGTTTCCATTCTTCGCTATAAAATATGATCCTTTTATCTTTCATTCAGCACCCCAAACACATACCACTTTCTCACCCATCTATTCTCTGTGTCTTAGAGTTTATGTTTCATTTTATTTGTTCATTTGCATTGTTTTATCTCTTCCTATGAAAAAAATAATAGTATTTTTCTTTTTAAGTTTTATTTTACTTAGCAGAATCCCCACACATTCAATACATTTTTTTCACTATTCACAAGAGGCCCGGCTATTTTATTTTATTTCAGTAGTATTCCTATGAGAGCACCCTCAGACTTTCAACTGAGAAACTGTGCATGATGGTGATAGACAAAATCTTACTTTCTGAAGTAAACTCTTTCCTAATCCTGACTTTGCAGTGAGCTGGTCAGGTTCTCCCAATACTTGAGTTTGTTACCATTGGGCCAAGGGAGAGCAGCTTGTTTCCATTGTTTTTTGTGCCTGTTTTGCCAGCATTGACCCAATACCAAGTAGTAAAGATAGACGGAATGTGAGAAACACTTGAGATTGGCCTCTAGAGCAGGACTTCTTAAAATTTTCCTATTAGGGTCCACTTTGGCCTGATAAAATTTTACATGACATCAAGTATATAAAATAAACACAAAAATCAAACAGCTACTTCTAATAAAATGTAAGTTTACTTTTTGAAATAAAATGTCAAGATTTACACATTAACTTAAACCACAGTTTAAGATGCTGGGCAAGACTAAAAAAACTCTTCTCTGTTAGTCACTGATCCACCATTAACAAACAACTAAATTCTGAATTTTAAACCATTTGATCTTATCCCTTTTCAAGGAAAAGCCAATGTTATCATGGTATGTAACTTGTTATTATTTGCTTATTGGCCACATCCAATTGATTATTCCAAACATATTCCTGGCTCTTCACTCAGGGATCACTCCTAGTAGACTCAGGGCACCATATGGGATACCAGGGATCTAACCAGGATTAGCTGTGTGCAAGGCAAGCACTCTAACCATTGTATTACCACCGTGCCCTAGTGTAGTATGTAGTTTTCAAAATGATAAACTTGAACTTATTCTGCAAGGTCAGGAACTTTGATCTTGAGTAAGCTTCTGGAAGGATTTTTGTTGTCCAAAATCATTGCTTAAGTTTACAGGAGAATAATTCAATTGTAGTAATCAATTTGAGGTAGTTTCAACATGCCATTTTCAGGTTTTCCATAGCTTTAATTTTCCTACCAAATAATTTAAAGCTAAAACAAGGATTTTTTTTCCTAAAATTTAAAAGAGGAGATTTTTTTATGATTTATTATTTTATTATTTTGTGGATCTCATTCAATAACTTGAAACAAAGTTTCAAAGTTTCAAAGTTCATTCATTTGTTCACAAAATTTTTATTTAGTTTGATTTATTTGATAGTTTCTGCTATACTTATACTATATCAAGTGAATTGCATCTTATGTAAAGATATTAAAAGTTATGTAGGAAAGCATACCTATACCTTTATTATTTGCTTTCGAATAACATGTAAAATTTCATAGATGGCATAAGATAGTAAATTCAGTCACTTAGGAAATTCATTAATGAATAACTGATATAACACAAGAGATAAAAAACAAAGGTGGTGGTATAATGGACATTCTAGTGGGAGAAAGATAAGGGAATTTTCAATGGTGAAATGTAAGGAAGAAAGTTCAAGAATATGATGCACATGAATGGCTAAAGAAACTGGTACATTTACACAGCTTTGAAAAAGAAAGTAATGAAATTTGCTTATATATGAAATTATGCTGAGTAAAATGAGCAAAGAAGGGGGAAGGATGGATATAGAGTATTTGGACTCATTTGTGGGATATAAAAATGATATGGTATTAATATCCAAAGAAAATAGAGAGTAGGGTCAGGAGAACCCAGTCCATGGTAGGAAGCTTGCCACAAATTGTGGGGTGTGTAGTTAGGGCAGAGAAGGGGCTTATGACAGTGATGGCTGGAAATGATCACTCTGGACAAAGACTGTATGCTGAAAGGAGATAAAGTTATATACATGATCCCCTTTCAGTAACAATATTGCAAACACACATAAATATAAACACAAACACATGTTTAAAAGGAAAAAGAGAGAAAATATGCATTAGTAAAGGTCATTGCATATTGTATGATTGAAAAGCATAAACAACTTTGTGACTGTATAGCTCATTGTGATCCAATTAAAAATATATTCATTAAAAATAAAACAAAAAAGAATCTGATGCCAGCAAGTGCCAGGTATGTTGTGGTTCAGATGACTTGGGAAAGTGGTCTGTGAGGCATTTGAACTGAGAACTAAAACTAAGTACTTGCTACTGGTAGTGTGATTTTTAGGCATATATACTCACTGAGCATTGGGAAACTATTAGAAAGTTTTTATTTTGAAAAATGATATTTGAAGTCATTTGTTTAAAAAATAAGGATAGTGGTTAAAGATGCAGGGTATTATCTATCATAATGGTTTGGAACAGAAACAGACATTACATCACAAACTCCTTTGTCATTATACTCAGGCAGTTCAAGATATATAATTATGTAGATGAAAACATTTCCTTTATGGCCTAACTGTAGGGGTTTTCATATAATTGTAAATATTAGGCATTAATTTAAACATAATACTCATTAGGTTAGTTTAGTGAAAGTTTTTGGTTGTTATATAATACAATGTTTTGGATGCATATGGAGAATATTATGCTGAGTGAAATAAGTCAGTGAAGATGAGTAGACACAGAATGATAAAATTTATTTGTGGCATATAAGAAAAAGAGGATAGTATGCCAAAAATATCCAAAGGCAATTGAGATAAAGGCCATGAGAACCAGTCCATGGTAGAAAGCTTGCCACAAATAGTGGAGCAGTTCATTTAGCATAGAGAAAGGAGCAATTTTAAAACTGATCACTCTGGACAAGAACTGTGTGCTCAAAGGAGATAAAGTGATATGCATGGCACCCCTTCATTAACAATAGTGCAAACCACAGTATCTAAAAGGGACAAAAAAGGAAGAGAGAGAAGTAAAATGTCTGCCCTAGAGGAAGTCAAGGGCATACTGTGGACATTGGTGGTGAGAAATGTGCATTGGTGAAGTGATATACATTGTATGACTGAAACTCAATTATGAACAATTTTGTACCATAGTGTTTACATAAAGTAATTAAACATATAATGTTTTAACTATGCCAAGCATAGTGACCTATATATTGTATGTATTTATTCATGCTTTCTTGGTTAATTATAGTAAATCTTCTATAATGTCAGAAAAAATTATGCTAGGATGTAAAATCCCACATAAGCACAGTATTTGATTAGAAAATCAACCTTATTTATCTGAAAGCAAGTAAATAAAATCTTAGTTTTAAACTAAATAATATTTAAAAATAATATTCAATGTTAGAATTAAACTATTGAAAATAAAGACAAAATACACAACAATGATGAATTTCTTATGTGCTTATTGATTCTAGTATAAGTAGAAGTCTCTTAAAACCCACATGTTTGATAAAATTTCTTTTGCATTTCATAAGTCTTGTCACCCTATGACATATGTGGAAATATATTTTTTGATTATTTAGGTTTCCTTATCTATTCTGAATGTTCAGAACCTTGTTCAAAAATTTATCTGTCAATCTCTGCATGGTTGAATTAATATTAAATAAGCATATAAACTCAGTGATGTATGTTTATGTTCCTTGAGTGTGATGTCTTCTGGAATACCTAGTTCAAAACAACTTACAGATCAGACATTTTTAGGGTGTGCTAAGTGCCACTCACTGGTCAGTGCTACAAGTGTCCTAGTCCCTCTTCTTAAGGAGCTCAGAATGGATAAAACAAATGGTAAGTAATAAGGGGAGAGTGAGAATTTTAGAAGATGATATATGTGTCTTCCTGAATGTAAGCCCAGGAAGAAGAGAGAGTATTTAGGGAGAGTGTGAATTCATTCACAAAAGCCTACCACTTTGAATTTGCTTAAGTACATTTTTTTTTTTGGTTTTTCGGTCACACCTGGCAGTGCTCAGGGGTTACTCCTGACTCTATGCTCAGAAATCGCTCCTAGCAGGCTTGGGAGACCATATGGGATGCTGGGATTCCAACCACTGACCTTCTGCATGCAAGGCAAACACCCTACCTCTATGCTATCTCTCCGGCCCCTGCTTAAGTACTTTTAAAAAATACTTGGAAACATAAGAGAATGGTGAAAAGACATTACATGCCATCTACCTCTCAGTAATAAGACGATCCTCAATTTTACAGAAATAACTTTGGGGATTCTTTTTTTCTCCCAACTGCCAGGTTGCTAATTTATAAAGATCCTTGACTAGGAAGGCTCAAGGATTCAAGTCTACTTTCTGCCATATGGGCCAAACTCTCCCATTTTTGGCCTCCTACTAAGTAAAAGGCTAAAGGAAGGGAAAGTTACCTTTTAGTTTTGCTTTTGTGAAATTCATCTGATGGAGAATTCATCTTATTCTTCGCTACCTTTACATGATCCTTAAGTTTTGGTTGGCAGCTTCTCAGTTCTGTCTTTTTGATTTCTGATAGAGTACTACTCATTCAATTATTCCCAGTCATGTGCTCTTTCTTTTTATATTTTATTTAAACATCTTGAGTACATACATGATTGTGTTTGGGTTTCAGTCATGTAAAGAACACCCCCCATCACCAGTGCAACATTTCCATCACCAGTGTCCCAAAACTACTCCCCACACAATCCCTGCCTTTACAGGCTTTCTATTTCCCTCATACATTTTCATTATTAGGATACTTCAAAATGTAGTTATTTCTCTAACTAAACTCATCCCTGTTTGTGGTGAGCTTCATGAGCTGAGCTGTAACATCCAGCCCTTCTCTCTTTTGGGTCTGAAAATTATTATTGCAAGAATGTCTTTCATTTTTCTTAAAACCCAAGATGAGTGAGACCATTCTTTTTTTTCTCTCTCTCTCTGAATTATTTCACTCAGCATAATAGATTCCATGTACATCCAAGTATAGGAAAATTTCATGACTTCATCTCTCCTGACAGCTGCATAATATTTCATTATGTACCACAGTTTCTTTAGTCATTCGTCTATTGAGGGGCATCTTGGTTGTTTCCAGAGTCTTGCTATAGTAAATAGTGTTGCAATGAATACAGGTGTAAGGAAGGGATTTTTGTATTGTATTTTTGTGTTCCTAGGGTATATTCCAAGGAGTGGTATAGTTGGATCATATGGGACCTCAATTTCCAGCTTTTTTAAGGAATCTCTATATTATTTTTCCAAAAGGCTGGAGTAGACGGCATTCCCACCAGCAGTGGATAAGAGTTCCTTTCTCTCCACATACCCGCCAACACTGCTTGTTCTCATTCTTTGTGATGTGTGCCAATCTCTGGGGTGTGAGGTGGTACCTCATAGTTGTTTTGATTTGCATCTCCCTGATAATTAGTGATGTGGACCATTTTTTTATGTATTATTAGGCCATTTGTATTTCTTTGTCAAAGTGTCTGTCCATTACTTCTCCCCAGTTTTTGATGGGATTTGATGTTTTTTCTTGTAAAGTTCTGTCAGTACCTTGTATATTTTGGAGAATAGCCCCTTATCTGATGGGTATTGGGTGAATAGTTTCTCCCACTCAGTGGGGGGCTCTTGTATCCTGGGCACTATTTCCTTTGAGGTGCAGAAGCTTCTCAGCTTAATATATTCCCATCTGTTAATCTCTGCTTTCACTTGCTTGGAGAGTGCAGTTTCCTCCTGAAGATGCCTTTAGTCTCAATGTCCTGGAGTGTGTTGCCTACGTGTTGTTCTATATATCTTAAGGTTTCAGGTCTGATATCGGGGTCTTTAATCTATTTGGATTTTACCTTTGTACATGATGTTAACTGGGGACTAAGTACAATTTTTTTGCAAGTGGCCATCCAGTTGTGCCAAGACCACTTGTTGAAGAGGCTTTCTTTGCTCCATTTAGGATTTCTTGCTCCTTTATCAAAAATTAGGTGATTGTATGTCTGGGGAACACTCTCTCAGTATTCAGTTTATTCCACTGATCTGAGGGAATGTCTTTATTCCAATACCATGCTGTTTTGATCACTATTGCTTTGTAGTAAAGTTTAAAGTGGGGGAAAGTAATTCCTCCCATATCCTTTTCCCCAGTGACTGCTTTAGCTATTCTAGGGTGTTTATTATTCCAAATGAATTTCAAAACTGCCTGATCCACTTCTTTGAAGAATGTCACCGGTATCTTTAGAGGGATCACATTAAATCTGTACAATGCTTTGGGGAGTATTGCCATTTTGATGATGTTAATCCTGCCAATCCATGAGCAGGGTATGTGTTTCCATTTCCACGTGTCCTCTCTTATTTCTTGGAGCAGAGTTTTATAGTTTTCTTTGTATAGGTCCTTCACATTTTTAGTCAAGTTGATTCCAAGGTATTTGAGTTTGTGTGGCACTATTGTGAATGGGGTTGTTTTCTTAATGTCCATTTCTTCCTTATTACTATTGGTGTATAGAAAGGCCACTAATTTTTGTGTGTTAATTTTGTAGCCTGCCACCTAGCTATATGAGTCTTCTTCCTTTCCTATCTGGATTCCCTTGATATCTTTTTCTTGCCTAATCGCTATAATGAGTACTTCCAGTGCTATCTTGAATAGGAGTGGTGAGAGAGGACAGCCTTGTCTTGTGCCAGAATTTAGAGAGAAGGCTTTTAGTTTTTCTTCATTGAGGATAATATTTGCCACGGGCTTGTGGTAGATGGCCTTAACTATATTGAGAAAAGTTCCTTCCATTCCCATCTTGTTGAGAGTTTTGATCAAGAATGGGTGTTGGACCTTATCAAATGCTTTCTAAGTTTTTATTTTTTATTTTTATCTTATTTTTCTTTTTCTTGTTGTTGATGTTGTGTATTATGTTGATAGATTTACGGATGTTAAACCATCCTTGCATTCCTGGGATGAAACCTACTTGATCATAGTGGATGATCTTCTTAATGAGGCATGGAATACTATTTGCCAGGATTTTGTTGAGGATCTTTGCATCTGCATTCATCAGCGATATTGGTCTGTAATTTTCTTTTTTCGTAGCATCTTTGTCTGGTTTAGGTATCAAGGTGATGTTGGCTTCATAAAAGCTATTTGGAAGTGTTCCCGTTTTCTCAATTTTATGAAAGATCTTGACAGGATTGGTAGTAGTTCCTCTTGGAAAGTTTGAAAGAATTCATTAGTGAATCCAACTGGGCCTGGGCTTTGCAAGAACACATCAGGAAGGAAGAAGGGGCCTGATATTTGGGCAGATATTTATTACCATTTTAATTTCATCAATAGTTAAGGGGGATGTTTAGTTATGTTACATCCTCTTCATTCAACCGTGGAAGACTACAAGAATCCAAGAATTTATCCATTTCTTCCAGGTTCTCATTTTTAGTGGCATAGAGTTTCTCAAAGTAGTTTCTGATTACCCTTTGTATCTCTGCCATATCATTAGTGATCTCTCCTTTTTCATTCCTAATACGAGTTATCAAATTTCTCTCTCTTTCTTTGTTAGTTTTGTCAGTGGTCTATCAATCTTGTTTATTTTTTCGAAGAACCAACTTCTGCTTTCGTTGATCTTTCAGATTGTTTTTTAGATTTCCACTTCATTGATATCTGCTCTCAGCTTTGTTATTTCCTCCTGTCTTTCTTTTTTGGTTCCTTTTGTTGAGCACTTTCTAATTCTATGAGCTGCGTCATTTAACTATTCTGGTAGGCCCCTTCTTCCTTCCTGATGTGTTCTTGCAAAGCTATAAATTTTCCTCTCAGTATTACTTTTGATGTGGTCCATCAGTTATAATAGTTTGTGTCTTTATTATCATTTGTTTCCAGGGAAGTTTTGATTTTCTCTTTGAGTTCATCTTGGATTGACTGGTTATTCAGTATGAAGCTGTTTAACTTCCAGGTGTTAAAGTTTTTCTTCTGTGTCCCTCTGGAATTCACATATAATTTTAGAGCCTTGTGGTCAGCGCAGGTAGCCTGCAAAATTTCTATCTTCTTGATATTATGGAGATATGTTTTATGTGTCAGCATATAGTCTATCCTGGAGAATGTCCCATGTGCATTCGAGAAAAATGTTTATCCAGGTTTCTGGGGATGGAGTGTCCTATATATATCTACTAGGCCTCTTTCTTCCATTTCTCTTCTCAAGTCTAGTATATTCTTGTTGCCTTTCATTCTGGTTGACCTATCCAGTGTTGACAAACCGTGTTGATGTGCCCCACAATTATTGTGTTGTTATTGATATTATTTTTTCAGATTTGTCAACAATTTAATTAAATATTTTGCTGGCCCCTCATTCGGTGCATATATATGTTTTGGAGAGTGATTTCTTCCTGCTGTATGTATCCCTTGATTAATACAAAATGTCCATCTTTGTCCCTTACAACTTTCCTAAGTATAAAGTTTGCATTATCTGATATTAGTATGGCCATTTCAGCTTATTTTGGGTGTTGTTTGCTTGGATGATTTTTCTCCAGCCTTTTATTTTGAGTCTATGTTTGTTCTAACTTTTTAGGTGTGTTTCTTGTAGGCAGCAGAAGGTTGGATTGAGTTTTTTAATCCATTTAGCCACTCTGTGTCTATTAACTGTTGCATTTAGTCCATTGACATTGAGAGAAAGAATTGTCCTTGGATTTAATGCCATCTTTATATAGAAATTTAGTGTGTCTTCTGGTCAGTCTTGTCTTAATTAGGTCTTTCAGTTTTTCTCTTAAGACTGGTTTTGAGTCTGTAAAGTTTCTGAGCTGTTGTTTGTCTGCGAAACCATGTATTTTTCCATCAGACCTGAAAGTGAGTTTTGCTGGGTGTAGTATTCTATGAGAAGCATCTATTTCACTGAGTTTTGTCACTATGCCCCACTATTGCTTTCTGGCCTTGAGTGTTTCTGGTGACAGGTCTGCTGTAAATCTCAAGGATGCTCCCTTGAATATAATTTCCCTTTTTGATCTTGCTGCTTTCAGAATTCTGTCTCTATCTGTGGGATTCGTCATTGTGACTAGGATGTGTCTTGGGGTATTTTTTCTGGGGTCTTTTTTGGTTGGTACTCTTCGGGCATGTAAGGTTTGATCGCATATATTCTTTAACTCTGGAAGGTTCTCTTTAATGATGTTTTTGACCGTTGATTCTTCCTGGAGATTTTCTTCTTTGGTCTCTGGGACTCCAATAATTCTGAAGTTGTTTCTGTTGAGCTTATCATAGACTTCTATTTTCATCTGTTCCCATTCTTTAACTAAGTTTTTCATTATCTGTTCATTTGATGTAAGTTTTTTTTTTCAATATCTCCCACTGTATGGAGTTGTTATTTATCTCATCTTCCACAGCACCAATTCTATTCTCAGCTTTTGTTAGCCTGTTAAAGAGCGTATCCATTTTGCCATTCAATTCGTTTACTGAGTTTTTCAGACCTGTTATTTGATCTGTTATTTCAGTTTGGAGTTTTGTGATTTCTGTCTTCATATTTTCTTGGTTCTTATTAGTGTTCTTTTCAATTTGATTCATGGTTTCTTTGAGTTCTTTGAGCATCGTCCATATTTCTTGTCTAAACTTCTTTTTTTTTAATTTTTTTTTTATTTAAACACCTTGATTACATACATGATTGTGTTTGGGTTTCAGTCATAAAAGGAACACCACCCATCACCAGTGCAACATTCCCATCACCCAAGTCCCAAATCTCCCTCCTCCCCCCCCAACCCCCGCCTGTACCCTAAACAGGCTCTACATTTCCCTCATACATTCTCAATATTAGGACAGTTCAAAATGTAGTTATTTCTCTAACTAAACTCATCACTCTTTGTGGTGAGCTTCCTGAGGTGAGCTGGAACTTCCAGCTCTTTTCTCTTTTGTGTCTGAAAATTATTATTACAAGGGTGTCTTTCATTTTTCTTAAAACCCATAGATGAGTGAGACCATTCTGCGTTTTTCTCTCTCTCTCTGACTTATTTCACTCAGCATAATAGATTCCATGTACATCCATGTATAGGAAAATTTCATGACTTCATCTCTCCTGACAGCTGCATAATATTCCATTGTGTATATGTACCACAGTTTCTTTAGCCATTCGTCTGTTGAAGGGCATCTTGGTTGTTTCCAGAGTCTTGCTATGGTAAATAGAGCTGCAATGAATATAGGTGTAAGGAAGGGGTTTTTGTATTGTATTTTTGTGTTCCTAGGGTATATTCCTAGGAGTGGTATAGCTGGATCGTATGGGAGCTCGATTTCCAGTTTTTGGAGGAATCTCCATATCGCTTTCCATAAAGGTTGAACTAGACAGCATTCCCACCAGCAGTGGATAAGAGTTTCTTTCTCTCCACATCCCCGCCAACACTGTTTATTCTCATTCTTTGTGATGTGTGCCATTCTCTGGGGTGTGAGGTGGTATCTCATCGTTGTTTTGATTTGCATCTCCCTGATGATTAGTGATGTGGAACATTTTTTCATGTGTCTTTTGGCCATGCGTATTTCTTCTTTGTCAAAGTGTCTGTTCATTTCTTCTCCCCATTTTTTGATGGGGTTAGATGTTTTTTTCTTGTAAAGTTCTGTCAGTGCCTTGTATATTTTGGAGATTAGCCCCTTATCTGATGGGTATTGGGTGAATAGTTTCTCCCACTCAGTGGGTGGCTCTTGTATCCTGGGCACTATTTCCTTTGAGGTGCAGAAGCTTCTCAGCTTAATATATTCCCATCTGTTAATCTCTGCTTTCACTTGCTTGGAGAGTGCAGTTTCCTCCTTGAAGATGCCTGTAATGTCCTGGAGTGTTTTGCCTATGTGCTGTTCTATATATCTTATGGTTTTGGGGCTGATATCGAGGTCTTTAATCCATTTGGATTTTACCTTTGTACATGATGTTAGCTGGGGGTCTAAGTTTAATTTTTTGCAAGTGGCTATCCAATTGTGCCAACACCACTTGTTGAAGAGGCTTTCCCTGCTCCATTTAGGATTTCCTGCTCCTTTATCAAAAATTAGATGGTTGTATCTCTGGGGAACATTTTCTGAGTATTCAAGCCTATTCCACTGATCTGAGGACCTATCCTTATTCCAATACCATGCTGTTTTGATAATTGTTGCTTTGTAGTACAGTTTAAAGTTGGGAAAAGTAATTCCTCCCATATTCTTTTTCCCAATGATTGCTTTAGCTATTCGAGGGTGTTTATTGTTCCAAATGAATTTCAAAAGTGTCTGATCCACTTCTTTGAAGAATGTCATGGGTATCTTTAGAGGGATGGCATTAAATCTGTATAATGCCTTGGGGAGTATTGATATTTTGATGATGTTAATCCTGCCAATCCATGAGCAGGGTATGTGTTTCCATTTCCGTGTGTCCTCTCTTATTTCTTGGAGCAGAGTTTTATAGTTTTCTTTGTATAGGTCCTTCACATATTTAGTCAAGTTGATTCCAAGATATTTGAGTTTGTGTGGTACTATTGTGAATGGGGTTGTTTTCTTAATGTCCATTTCATCCTTATTACTATTGGTATATAGAAAGGCCATTGATTTTTGTGTGTTAATTTTGTAGCCTGCCACCTTGCTATATGAGTCTATTGTTTCTAGAAGCTTTTTGATAGAGTCTTTAGGGTTTTCTAATTAGAGTATCATGTCATCTGCAAACAGTGAGAGCTTGACTTCTTCCTTTCCTATCTGGATTCCCTTGATATCCTTTTCTTGCCTAATCGCTATAGCAAGTACTTCCAGTGCTATGTTGAATAGGAGTGGTGAGAGAGGACAGCCTTGTCTTGTGCCAGAATTTAGAGGGAAGGCTTTCAGTTTTTTTCCATTGAGGATAATATTTGCCACTGGCTTGTGGTAGATGGCCTTCACTATATTGAGAAAGGTTCCCTCCATTCCCATCTTGCTGAGAGTTTTGATCAAGAATGGGTGTTGGACCTTATCAAATGCTTTCTCTGCATCTATTGATATGATCATGTGGTTTTTATTTTTCTTGTTATTGATGTTGTGTATTATGTTGATAGATTTACGGATGTTAAACCAGCCTTGCATTCCTGGGATGAAACCTACTTGATCGTAGTGGATGATCTTCTTAACGAGGCATTGAATCCTATTTGCCAGGATTTTGTTGAGGATCTTTGCATCTGCATTCATCAGTGATATTGGTCTGTAATTTTCTTTTTTGGTAGCGTCTCTGTCTGGTTTAGGTATCAAGGTGATGTTGGCTTCATAAAAGCTATTTGGAAGTGTTTCTGTTTGTTCAATTTCATGAAAGAGTCTTGCCAAGATTGGCAGTAGTTCCTCTTGGAAAGTTTGATAGAATTCATTAGTGAATCCATCTGGACCTGGGCTTTTGTTTTTCGGCAGACATTTGATTACTGTTTTAATTTCATCAATGGTGATGGGGGTGTTTAGATATGCTACATCCTCTTCCTTCAACTGTGGAAGATTATAAGAGTCCAAGAATTTATCCATTTCTTCCAGGTTCTCATTTTTAGTGGCGTAGAGTTTTTCAAAGTAGTTTCTGATTACCCTTTGAATCTCTGTCATATCAGTAGTGATCTCTCCTTTTTCATTCCTGATACGAGTTATCAAGTTTCTCTCTCTCTCTTTCTTTGTTAGGTTTGCCAGTGGTCTATCAATCTTGTTTATTTTTTCAAAGAACCAACTTCTGCTTTCGTTGATCTTTCGGATTGTTTTTTGAGTTTCCACTTCGTTGATTTCTGCTCTCAGCTTTGTTATTTCCTTCTGTCTTCCTATTCTTGGGTCCTTTTGTTGAGCATTTTCTAGTTCTATTAGCTGTGTCATTAAGCTACTCAGGTAAGCTCCTTCTTCCTTCCTGATGTGTGCTTGCAAAGCTATAAATTTTCCTCTCAGTACTGCTTTTGCTGTGTCCCATAAGTTCTGAGAGTTTGTGTCTTTATTGTCATTTGTTTCCAGGAACCTTTTTATTTCCTCCTTGATTTCATCTCGGACCCACTGGTTATTGAGCATGAGGCTGTTTAACTTCCAGGTGTTAAAGTGTTTCTTCTGAGTCCCTTTGGAGTTCACAAATAATTTCAGAGCCTTGTGGTCAGCGAAGGTAGTCTGCAAAATTTCTATCCTCTTGACTTTATGGAGGTATGTTTTATGTGCCAGCATGTAGTCTATCCTGGAGAATGTCCCATGTACATTGGAGAAGAATGTGTATCCAGGTTTCTGGGGATGGAGTGTCCTATATATATCCACTAGGCCTCTTTCTTCCATTTCTCTCCTCAGGTCTAGTATATTCTTGTTGGGTTTCAGTCTGGTTGACCTGTCCAGTGTTGACAAAGCCGTGTTAAGGTCCCCCACAATTATTGTGTTGTTGTTGATATTATTTTTCAGATTTGTCAACAGTTGTATTAAATATTTTGCTGGCCCCTCATTCGGTGCATATATGTTTAGGAGAGTGAATTCTTCCTGCTCTACGTACCCCTTGATTAATATAAAATGTCCGTCTTTGTCCCTTACAACCTTCCTGAGTATAAAGTTTGCATTATCTGATATTAGTATGGCCACTCCAGCTTTTTTATGGGTGTTGTTTGCTTGGATAACTTTTCTCCAGCCTTTTATTTTGAGTCTATGTTTGTTCTGACTATTCAGGTGCGTTTCTTGTAGGCAGCAGAAGGTTGGATTGAGTTTTTTGATCCATTTAGCCACCCTGTGTCTCTTAACTGGTGCATTTAGTCCATTGACGTTGAGAGAAAGAATTGTCCTGGGATTTAACGCCATCTTTATTTCAAAATTTGGTGTGTCTTTTGGGTAGTCTTGTCTTAGATTAGGTCTTTCAGTTTTTCTCTTAAGACTGGTTTTGTGTCTGTGAAGTTTCTGAGCTGTTTTTTGTCTGTGAAACCATGTATTCTTCCATCAAACCGGAAAGTGAGTTTTGCTGGGTATAGTATTCTGGGTGAAGCATTCATTTCATTCAGTCTTGTCACAATATCCCACCACTGCTTTCTGGCATTGAGCGTTTCTGGTGACAGGTCTGCTGTAAATCTCAGGGAAGCTTGCTTGAACATGATTTCCCCTTTTGATCTTGCTGTTTTCAGAATTCTGTCTCTATCTGTGGGATTTGTCATTGTGACTAGGATGTGTCTTGGGGTGGTTTTTCTGGGGTCTCTTTTGGTTGGTACTCTTCGGGCATGCAGGATTTGATCACATATATTCTTTAGCTCTGGAAGTTTCTCTTTAATGATGTTCTTGACCATTGATTCTTCCTGGAAATTTTCTTCCTGGGTCTCTGGGACTCCAATGATTCTTAAGTTGTTTCTGTTGATCTTATCATAGACTTCTATTTTCGTCTGTTCCCATTCTTTGACTAATTTTTCCATTGTCTGCTCATTTGCTTTAAGTTTTTTGTCTAATCTCTCCTGCTGTATGGAATTGTTATGTATCTCATCTTCCACAGCACCAAGTCTATTCTCAGCTTCTGATACCCTGTCCCAGAGCTTATCCATTTTGTCATTCACTTCGTTTACTGACTTTTTCAGTCCTGTTAGTTGACATGTTATTTCAGTTTGGAGTTTTGTCATTTCTGCCTTCATATTTTCTTGGTTCTTATTAGTGTTCTGTTCAACTCGATCCATGGTTTCTTGGAGTCTGTTGAGCACCTTCCATATTGCTAGTCTAAAGTCCTTATCTGAGAGGTTGATTAGTTGTTCAGTCATTATCTGGTCCTCAGAATTGTCATCTTCATTCTCTATGTCTGATGCTGGCCTGCGTTGTTTCCCCATTGTCACACTTGTATTGTGGGTTTTTCTACGTGTTGTAGTGGTATTCATTGTCTATATGATGTAGGCAGCACACTCCTCTGGCTTCTCCCTTTCTGGATGGGCTGACTTGCCTCTAAGGGAGGGGAGTCCTCCGTGGATGAAGCCTCACACTGGGACAAATCTTAGGCCCGAGCATGCAACAGAGAAGACAGTCCAGAGAGAAATGTTTGCTTCTGTGATATAGCACCGTTCTTAGTGTGATTTTTCCTTCTTGTTGCTATGGAGTTCTTTCCTTAGAAAGAGTGCACGGCCGCGTAGCGAAGCGGAGCGGCCGTGCTCCTCTGAGCCTCTTTTTGCCCCACTCGCAAGAGTTTCACGCAAGAGGACAGTAGACAGACATAGACAGGTCACACTCACAGTCTTTCACAGCTGAGCCCCACTGGGCCGGTGTACTTTTGCGGATTTTCCCCGCCTGGTGTCACACACAGGGAGCCAGCTTTTGCAAAGGATAGCCGGTTTTTATGCTCTGAAGTCCCTCCCTGAAAATGGCGTCTGGGCGAGCGAGGTTTCTGGAGGCTCTTTTTGCCCCACTCGCAAGAGTTTCACGCAAGAGGACAGTAGACAGACATAGACAGGTCACACTCACAGTCTTTCACAGCTGAGCCCCACTGGGCCGGTGTACTTTTGCGGATTTTCCCCGCCTGGTGTCACACACAGGGAGCCAGCTTTTGCAAAGGATAGCCGGTTTTTATGCTCTGAAGTCCCTCCCTGAAAATGGCGTCTGGGCGAGCGAGGTTTCTGGAGGCTCTTTTTGCCCCACTCGCAAGAGTTTCACGCAAGAGGACAGTAGACAGACATAGACAGGTCACACTCACAGTCTTTCACAGCTGAGCCCCACTGGGCCGGTGTACTTTTGCGGATTTTCCCCGCCTGGTGTCACACACAGGGAGCCAGCTTTTGCAAAGGATAGCCGGTTTTTATGCTCTGAAGTCCCTCCCTGAAAATGGCGTCTGGGCGAGCGAGGTTTCTGGAGGCTCTTTTTGCCCCACTCGCAAGAGTTTCACGCAAGAGGACAGTAGACAGACATAGACAGGTCACACTCACAGTCTTTCACAGCTGAGCCCCACTGGGCCGGTGTACTTTTGCGGATTTTCCCCGCCTGGTGTCACACACAGGGAGCCAGCTTTTGCAAAGGATAGCCGGTTTTTATGCTCTGAAGTTGTCTAAACTTCTTATCTGAGAGACTGATTAGTTGGTTGGCCATTTTCTGGTCATCAAAATTGTCATCTTCATTCTCTATGTCTGATGCTGACCAGCATTTTTTCCCCATTGTCACTTTTGTATTGTGGGTTTTTCTACGTGTTGTGGTGGTATTCATTGGCTAAATGATGTGCAGGGCCACGCTCCTCTGGCTCCGCCCTTTCTGGGTGGGTCGACTTGCCTCCAATGTAAGGGAGCCCTCTGTGTTGAAGCCTCACAGAGGATTACATTTTAGGCGTGAGCACAGAGCAGAGTAGACCGTCCAGGGAGAGATGCTGGGCTTCAGTGATTCAGCTCAGTTCTTAGTGTAATTATTTTCTTCTTCTTTTGCAGTGGCGTTCTTTCTTTAGAAAGAGTGCACGGCCGCATAGCGAAGCAGAGCTAAGTGCTCTTCTGGAACCTCTGGGATAGCAAATTTTCTGGGCCCTTTTCAGCCCACTCCCAAGAGGTTTAGGAGACAGGACAGGAGACAAACACACACAGGCAACACTCACAGTTTCTCACAGTTGGGCCAGCATTCAGTCATGTACTCTTAATGGTGGGGTGCCTTCTTAGATATGCATCAATAGGCAATTTTGTAATTGAGTGATTATCGGAGTACACGTAGGAAAACCTAGACAATGTATTAAACTCCTTAGCTATGTGTGCTGATTACACTTATATATGATGCAACTCATGTCTGCATTTATTCAATTACTATTTTCTTAGTACTTACAATGTACTGTACTGTCTTGGTCACTGAATCTATAACACATTACTTTCATTATAAAAGATTTTGAAAAATTTAAAAAGGAATGAGGAAATCACACAAAATGGGAAATTAACTTTTCCTGATACTTATATATCAGTTGAAGAAAAATGATACATATATGATTTATTGTGGTAAACTTTAGAAAAATTTAAAGCAGGGAGTGTGGTGGAGAGTGATTGGGATATGGAATACTGCTCTGTAGTTATAGGAAACCTTTGTGATCAGGTCTGACAATTGAGCAAGACTCGGATGAATGTGCAAGCAAAGAAATCTGAAGAATGTCTAGGAGAAGAGAAAGATAGGTAGGGACCCCGGAAGTGCAAATGCTTTAAGGGGAAGTTAAAGCTATTTTGTGAATTTTGGATTGGTTTGCGATGTTTGACTAGCAAAAGGCCAGAGTGAATTAAAAAAAGCAGGAGTTTGCAGAGGGACGAGGGGTCACCAGGAAACTTTGGACTTTGAGCAATGTGGATTGCAAGGGTTAAGTTATGACATATTTATGACATCAGAATCATAACCTACAGTGGGAATGGAACTTTGTTGGATCTATCTTCATAGTCATTGCTACTCTAAGAAGGAAATGTCAGTGAATGGAGGTTAAGGCTGTTGCTTTCACTTGTTTTACTTTAGTTGCTTGAATTGGGTTGAAAATTGTGTACAATTCCAGATTCAGAATATGATAAAATCCATGAGAGAAATCTATCATCTCTATCTTTGTATCTGTCTGTCTATCTATCTATCTATCTATCTATCATCTATCTATCTATATCTATCTATCTATCTACTATCTATTATCTATCATTTATCTATCTATCTATCATCATCTATCATCTACCTATCATCCATCCATCCATCATCTATCTATCTATCTATTATCTATCATTTATCTATCATCTACCTATCATCCATCCATCCATCATCTATCTATCTATATATTATCTATCATTTATCTATCATCTACCTATCATCCATCCATCCATCATCTATCTATCTATCTATCTATCTATCTATCTATCTATCTATCTATCTATTATCTATCATTTATCTATCATCATCTATCATCTACCTATCATCCATCCATCATCTCTCTCTCTATCTATCTATCTACCTATCTATCTATCTATCTATCTATCTATCATCTGTGAAAAATATGATGTCTAGATTAACTGGTCATCTCTTATAAAAATTTATATTTATTTGGTGTAACATTGACTTAAAAGTCCAGTGTTCTATGTTCTTTTTTTGTGGAAAATTTTTTTAATATCTTTATTTAAACACCTTGATTAGAAATATGATTATACTTAGGTTTTTAGTCATTTAAAGAACACCCCCTTCACCAGTGCAACATTCCCATAACCAATGTTTCTATGTTTTAGAACTAAAGTGCTACCATGCCAGATCATCTTTCTAAAGTGATTGTATTGAGTACATTAAATGCCATTAGAAATTAATACAGGATTATCTAATTATGATTAGCTTAATAGATTCTTTATATTTATTTAATTAATTAACAATTTGTTAAGTTTTAAGGATCTTTTTCTTCTAAATATTTGTTCTTTAGTGATATAGGAGATACACATATATAAAGGAATGAGAAAATCTGTGACATTTGGAATAAAATTAGTAAGAACAATAACTTTCAAGGTTAAAAGACTGACAGTCAGTTTCCAGGCACTGAAGAGATATCACAGGGTTAAGATACTTGTTTTTCACCATTTTTTCATCTAATATTTATAGATACTGAATTAGAATAGACAAAATTTATACTTTAAAAATATTATAGGATAGTTTCTCTCAGGTCAGTTTTTTTATCATGTCGAGTAATTTATTCTTACCATTAGCTCTGCTGTTGTAGTCTAAATTGATATGTTTCTATTCTCTTTAAAGCATTTGTGTATTCATTTTAAAGCATTATCAGGTCAAATGTTATTTTGGTGATAGTTTTTAAAACTACATATAGAGATTTAAGTCATTTTAAGGAGAGTATTTATTTTCCAGAGCACCATCAGGAAAGTATTTTATTTAAAAGAGATATGCTTGAACAGCAAGTGAGCAGATGACTCTGAGGATTACCCTGACACTAATTACAAATGCATTTTAGCTCATTAAAATTGAAGAGGAAAGGCACCTGTTATTGGAGCTTGTCTCTAACCATTCCATCTGGGAGATCAGTGTAGCTTATTCTGTGTGATGGTAGACCCTGAGGGAAAATAACATCCTTATTCTTATCTTCCTATAGGGAAATATAGTGGAGAATTGCTAACAATACATGAAAAGTAATGTGAACCTATAAAAAATATTCTTAAGTGCAAATTGTCATATTAGAGTTTATTAACTGTTTAATTCATGATATTTTCTCTTTAATATAGTTTTACATTTAAAAAATTGACCACATTAATAAAGTAAGATTTGAAAATAACATTATTTTTTCCTTTTTTGGTTTATTTGGGGGGGAAGCACACCTTGTGGTACTCAGATCTGCACTCAGAAATTGCTCCTGCTTTGGGGGACCTTTTGGGATGCTGGGGATGGAACTCGCATTGGTCCTGGTCCAGCCATGTGCAAAGGCAAACACCTTACCTACCGCTCCAGCCCCTAGATTTGGAAATAACCATATTTCTAAAACAACATTATTGGAGCACTTTAATAATGGTTATATTTATGTCCTATCTTTTGGGGAGGAACGTTTGGAGTGCATCTTGCTGTGATCAAGGCCTACTCCTGTACTATATACTAAGGGATCATGCTTGGCCATTCTTAGGGAATCCTATGTGGGGCAAGGGACCTACTAGGTTAGCCATGTTCAAGGCTAGTAACTGACCACTTATTCTATGTCTCTGGTTCTTCACGTACTTTTTAAATTATGATTAAAAGGCAGAAAAATGAACATTTTCTTGGACACTGAGACCTTGGTAGTTAGCATCTGTGCAGCTGTGGGCCTTCTGTTCCAATAAGGAGCCTCCAATAGAACCTTGGGAGCCTTTTTCTATATACTTGATTACTTAGACAGGAAACATACCAGCAGCTAAGTATGTCATAGCATAAGCTCTCATCAGTATAGAAGTCCTTCACCAGCAATGTACACTAAGATTCAGTGCTTGTCATATTCAATTTTTTTTTAAGTTTATCCCCAAGCAAGAAGGAAAAAATAGAATTTTGGTGGATCAAATCCTGTTTTGCATGAACCATCTCTAAAGATACATTTTCAAAAAGGAGTAGCATTATTTTCTAGTTCTGGCTGATCTTTTATAAGTATTTGTGAATATTGATTTTCCCTTGTGTGATTATCTGGTGTAGAAGTTGACTTAAAAATTATAACAAGCCTTGGATTCCTAAGCTGTGGATTCCATTTATATCTCTGCAAATACAGTACTGGCAGAACATCTGCTGTATTTTTGTGGTGAGTGCAGCATATTGAGTGATATTTCCAAAGCTACCTCGTTTCCAACAAGGTATATAAGTATATATATACAGTATATATATGTATGTTGAGTATTATAGCTCAGTAACAAATATAACTCTTTTTTCTATTGAGATACATACATGCAAAGTAGATTATGGTTAGAGACAAAGTTTTAAAATTTAATTTGATTTTTAGCCATTGGTTTTCTATAGTTTAGAAGATTTGATACATTGTCAAAAGGGTTCTTAAACTTTGATAATATGATGGCCCATTCTATCTGAGGCCTTTGTGGATGAACCCCCTCTTTCTGACTGCTATCTCTTCTGTTCAGTCCACATTTCTCTGTCAGCAGGTTCATAGCTGACTTTTCTTCAAAGCGACTCTCCTTCAAAGTGACTCTCCTTCAATGATATATTTTTAAAATACATAATCAACATATATAATTGTGGATTATTATGTCTATATTCTAAATGAGTATTGTTAATAGTAGAATCACTTGAGAAATTAAGTTTACAACCAAAGAGCTATATGTATTTTAAGTTTTATTTGTGCATCTGTAGAGTGAAACATAAATTTCTTGTAAGGTTTTTGATATTCTGAAAGATCATATATAAGTAAAGTAATGGAAGCCATGGAGTGGACTCACCAAGTGTCATCATTCTCTCCCACCCACTTCTTTATTTCCACTCATACTAACATGCTTTCGTGGTGCATGTGCTTTGTGTGAAATTAATGTGTGCCTGCCTAGTTGGCAAATCTTTGTTGGTGAAAAAGGCTTTTCTTTCTTCTAAAGTCTACACTCTGCACTTCTGAGGTCTCTCCCTGACTCTCCTGGGAGAGCTCCTGCACTTTCAAGGTAATTTGCTCCTGCCAGTAGTTAAGCCTGATTGCACTGATAATAATTTGTCTGCTTTCTGTCTCTAGTGGTATTTGTAATGAAGATTGACCCAGTGTTTTTCCAGAACAGCATATGACAAATGGAAAGTGGACAGGAATTTGATTTTTTCCCTTTTGGTTTGTGAGGTTACCATGAGTATCATTTTCCAAAATATAGAACCCATCCACCTCTATTGATGCAGTGAGTCACTTGTATTTTGGAGATCACTTGATGGAGTGGGGTGGTGATTGGGTGGGGGTAGAGGTTGCTAAACAGAGACAGAAAGCCCACAAGAAGTACTCCCTTTATGCGCTTGGAAACTTCTTCCTCCATGTTCTTAGAAAAGTGTGAGAGCAGTGGTGTGGAGCGGTAAGGTGCCTGCCTTGCCGGCGCTAGCCTAGGACGGACTGTGGTTTGATTCCCCCGGCGTCCCATACAGTCCCCCAAGCTAGGTGAGATGTCTGAACGCATCTCAACTCCTGAGCGCCACCGGTTGTGGCCCAAAAAAATAAAAAAAAAAAAAAAAAGAAAGATCCTCAAGATCCCAGCTGGTGTTGGGGTGGGGTACTACTGACTTTACAGCAAGGCAAACCCTCCCACCTAAAGAACTGAGTTTCTCAGAATCTTTACAGAAACCTCACACCAACAACAGTTAATGTGTGAAAAAATTTCACCTGGACCACCGAGAATGACTCAGGGGTTGGACAATTTAGGATGCCTTGAACCCAGAGTCAGTCTTATGCCAGAAAACTTCTGGGATAAAGTCTCCTTGTATTTAGGGCAAGGATTTTTTCCCCCCATTTTCCCCATATTTGGCTAGGTCTACGCAAACAACAATTGCCGTTCTCACACCATTATTCCTGTATTTTTTTTTTAATTCTTATCCTTTTTTCTTTTTTAAAAGAAGAGCTTACTAACCTTTCTGCTGGTGCTTTAATTAATTCACTGTGATTCAATAATTTTCAAAAATATTCTTTCTTTCTCTCCCATCTCTTTAGTTTTTCTTTCAATTTTTTTTAAATCATGTTGCTTTGGTCTTCCTAAAACAAATGTTATGTCAACTATGTAATGCATTTTCTTTAAATAAATTAAAAAAAAAAAAAAAGGAACGGTGAGTTTCTGAGGGTCTGGAGTGGTCTTGTGTTTATGACTCCACCTAGTGATGGTTGAATTGCTGAACTAAACTGAATCAGACAGCCTCATTCTACAGTAGGATAGCTGATCTTGAGAGTCAGGTCTTAATCAGGTCTCGGTTATTAACAGGTTTTGAGGAAGAATCAGACTTAGAAATTTGCTGCTGGGCTAACTTAGAATTCTCTATGCCATCCATTCTGAAGGGAGTGAGACGACAATATGAGACAGGAAGACTGGGCATATGGGCATTCCCAAACATAACTAGATGGGGGAATTAAATAACAGGAGATAAATCTTTCCTTTTCTTGACTTTGATTTTCGTATTGTGAAATATCTATGAAGCCATTTTATTTTACAAGTGAAAGGTGAATGTCTAGTAGTGAACAATACTCAACTCCCTATAGCCATTATAACTCAGCATGTATCTAGATACTGAATTTTGGATCTCTGAAAATACTGAGCAATAAATTATAAGCTGTCATGCACAAAACATGATAAGTGTTTTCCTTTAATTTTTAATGCTTTAATAAATCATACTTAGTGGACATAGAGATAAAAATGAATATAGAGAAGGGTGAATACCATCTTAATACGAGTATACACACGATGAATTCTTATCTTTGAAAACTTTTGAATAATTCTGATAAATACTAAACTTTGAGCCAACAATCAAACAAAACAGATGTTAAATTCATCATTATATTACTTATAATAAAATTATAAACATTGTATATTGGATACAAATTTCACAGTTTCTGGTATGCTCATTGTCCATGTTATTAAAAATATGGTAAATCCCTTCAAAAGAATAAAGTAGATCAGAAATCACTCCTGGCAGGCTCAGGGAAGCATATGAGATGCCAGGAATCAAATTCAAGTCTGTCCTGGGTTGGCCCTATGCAAGGCAAATGCCCTACCGCTGTATTATCTCTCTGGCCCCTGGAATTATATATATAATGATATATGTTATTTATCATATTATTATATAACATAATATATTACAATTATATTATATTTTATATATTTATATTATATTATGTTATATCATATATTATATAAATATATTTATATATTATGTACATAATATATTTATTTATATATAATATATTTATATATAATTGTAATATATAAATAAATATTTGTTTTGTTTTGTTTTGGGGGGGGTCACCTGGTGATGCTCAGTGGTTACTCCTGGCTATGTGCTCAGAAATCGTTCTTGGCTTGGGGGACCACATGGGACTCTGGGACATAGAACTGCTCTCCGTCCTAGGCTAGCACAGGCAAGACAGGCGCCTTACCTCTTGTGCCACCACTCTGGCCCCACGAATTATATATTTAAACAATAAAAAGGAGAAGAAATGTTGTTGTTTTTATTGTTTTTTGCTTATTTGGGGGGGGGTCACACTGGTAGTGATCAGGGCTTACTGCTGGTGCTCAGGGCTTACTCTGGCTCTGTGCTCCAAGATCATTCTTGGTAGGGGACCATATGGGCTGCTGTAAAGTAAACTTTAGTTGGATGCATGCAATGCTGGATATTTGTTCACTCTAATAGCTTTCTGGTTTTAAGAAATAATTTTTATATACTGTCAATCTTTATATACTTTATATACTGTCAATCTTAAAATGGCTTTTAGTGGTTTTATATAAATTTTTCTTTATGAGTTTAAATTATGACCAATATCATGCTAATAAAAGTTTCTAAACATATATTTTTAAAGATTGCATAATGACCTACATTTAAAATGTTTTCATAAAACATTTTAAATAAAATAAAAGAAAAATTATTATTCATGGATTATTCTTTAGAGTGTCTTTGATTCAAGAAAGACGTTTTCTAGATGTATTTCAGGATACTTTTGTAATTTCTATCATGTTTATAATTGAGAAATCATGAAATCCTACTGAAGTTAACTTGTCAGTAGGCAAGTAACTCAAGTCTTTTCACATAATTTTCTTTTTACTGCCAGAATCCAGTCTCTGTCTGTAGCAAGGACTGCGATGATTAAGAAAACAAAACAGACATATGAGAGAAAAGCACCGGGTCAGGGGACTCACAGGTTCTTGGACTGAGAAACTTGACTGACCTTCACGTACAGTATTTATAGTTTAGGGAAATCCCATGGGAGGAAGGCCAGCTACCTATCTAATGCTAATTAAGCCAAGCAGATTTTTACATCTCAAAAAAGGGTGTGTATGGAAGATAAATCTGATGTAAAGTCTCTGTGGATTATCTTCCTCTGGAAGAGGTGACAGGCCAAAAGAGTAAAAACAGGATCACTGTCCCACCAAGTGTTCCCTGAGGGTGCTAGCATTCTGGTAATTTAGAAATTAAGAGTCCTTAGGTCACCTTTTTCCCCCTTTCCTTAGACTTTCAGCTCTCTAGCTAAACATATTTATTTTTTGGATGCCTTTATATCTGACATTTACCTTTTAAAAAGTTTAGAGTGTCAGACTGGGACTAATTTTTTCTTGCAATAGTATAAAAGTTTACATCTGGAATATATTATCTCTTTGTGAAAGGATTGATCTCTGCCTATAGCCTTTTTGACTAGTGATAAAAATATAGGAAGACCATTTGGTCATTTACAATACAACATTTGGATATAAATATGAAAGAACATAACCAGAAAAAGAGCAGTCTTTATCTAGAAAGGTCATTTACTTTGTTAACGCTATGTTTCTTGATAGATCCTGGGGTATAATCAATTCTGAATCTAACATAATAACATTTTAAATTTCTATGTGGAGCCACTATTGATCCATGTCCCCAGAAAGTGAATCATCACTCTGTGGGACTGGTTGGCTATTAATAATCATTTTAAATATTTTTTTTATTTTCCAAATGACAAAAATTCACTTAAATTAAAAAAAAACTTATTGTGTTGAATTTGTCAGATTGTTTCTTTTGCTCACCCCCCTTTTTTTGTTATAAAGCTATGTTTTTTTAGTTTCTTTTTCTAAATCAAAGTTCTTCAATATATACTTTTTGTTTTGTTTAATTTTGGGGCCACACCTAGTGACCCTCAGAGGGTTCTTCGGGCTCTGCCATCTGGAATCACTCCTTGCAGGCTTAAGGGATCATCTGGGATTTTGGAAATCAAACCTGGGTCAATCACATGCAAGGCAAGAGCTTTACTCATTGTATTATATATCTCTGGTCCACAATAATTTTTTTTTGTTTTTTTGGGTCACACCCAGCAGTGCTCAGAGGTTACTCTTGGCTCTACGTTCAGAAATCATTCCTGGCAGGCTCGGGAGACCATATGGAATGCCAGGATTTGAACCACTGTCCTTCTGCCCTACCGCTGTGCTATCTCTCTGGCCCCCACAATAAATTATTTTAATGCACAATAAAGGCAAGTAATAACCCCAGTAAAACACTTGCTGTAAAAATATTTATAAAAAATTTCATACAGGGGACTATTTTACAGGATTGTATTGCATTCCTCCTGACCTGGAAAATCTCTGAAAGAAAATGCTCTTAAATCATTATTTAAAGAAGTCATTTATGTGCAATTACCAAGCTTTAAAATAAGATAAGTTTTTCTTGAGAAAATGGAGTTTATTCCTCTTATATGCCAGTGACTTTTCTATAAATAATTGGAAGGAAAAAATTTAGATGAGATTTTGACAAGGACTTTTGATCTTTTGTCCATGCATAAAATGTACAGTTGTAAATATGACCTTTCAATTAAGAAAGAAAACCCCTCTTTTCTGATATCATACGGGCATTCTCTGGGAAATTTATTTTTTGTATTTGTGAAGGGAAGGGCTCTCAAACTTGAACTATCTTGAAGTTTGTTTTAGTCTTTATATTACTAATGTAAAGGTACTTTATATTACTAATGTATTAATATATTAATGAATATACTATTTATCGGAATAATCTGAGATATTCAAATAACTTTTAAAATGTATTTTCTGCAATGATCCCAACCCTGTTCCTGAAAGGAAATAATAACATAGGAAGTGGTGATGGAACGAAGAAGGTGGGTGGGAATGCTGGTGCTGGGTGTGGTTCTGGGATTATATGCATGAGAAACTATTATTTACAACATTTAGATTACAGAATGCAGTCAATAAATTAGTTAGGATAAAAAGGAAATAAAAAAAGGGAAGTAAAGTCAGAGTCCAAACAATGACAAGTCCTGACAATGAATCTTAGAGGAAGGTTAAAAAGCATACGGAGGAGGCCATTTTTACATATTAGCACTGAATATTTTAACAATGTGGAATTATGCTATACACACAAAACCTATGCCAAGTTTTAAATCAATGTTACTTTAAAAAAAAGTGTATTTTTTTTTAAAGAGAGCAGATACATAGTACAGGACACATGGCTTGCATGTGAGCCAACTTTGGTTTGATTCTTAGCAACACTTACCAGGTCATTTTTTTGACCCCTGAGCACAGAGTCAGGAGAAGCCTCTGAGTTACTGGAGCCAAAACCTACCTATTTTTAAAAAGAGATAGAGATAGAAGAAGGCAAGCTTCAAAGTCTAGAGCTAGTGCTTGGCATGAGGGGAGAGAGTTTGATCACTGATACCACATAGTCCTGGGGCACTGTCTAAGCAGTCCCTTTCTTCCATCCCCAGCATAAAGGAGGGAATAGCCTTTGAGGAACATTGGGTTTGTTTTCAAAACAGAGGGTACATTGCAAATAGAATGTGTTATGTTATGGATTTAAACACATTCACTGAAGACCGCTGATTAAGAACAGCATAAATTCACCCAATACAAAATTAAAGGGAAGTGGTCTGAGCAATAGTAGAATGGGTAGGGTATTTGCCTTGCATGCAGCCTACCAATGTCAATTGCTAGAATCCTATTAGGTTCCCCAAGCACCACCAGGAATTATGCTGAGCAATAGAGTCAGGAGTAAACTCTGAATACCACCAGGCATTAAAAAAAAAAAAAGAAAGAAAAAATAACAGGGAAAAAATTCTGAAAATATAGTTTCTACTAAACGAGTAATTTTTGTTGTAATTAAGTTATTAGGGAATTTAAATGTTCTATTTTGGGTTTGTTGTTTATAAAACCTTAATGCAATAAAAGTATCATTTAATAATAATATTATTTAAGAATAATAACTCTAGCTCCCAATTCTTACTACAGGCTGTGTTTTTTACACTGACTGTATAGAAAGAGAAGGTACAGTAAATGCACTCCATATACACCTCAACACAGGCCTTTTGCCTAGTCTGTATTGTGAAGTGGGGGACAAAAAAAAAAAAGAATAATAACTCTAAGTACTCAAAGAAAACAATCTCTGCAGAAAGGTGTGAAGGCTAGGTTTGTTCAAGGCAGAACAGAGAACTGCCTGGATTTAGTCTGTCAGAGAAAACTGATCACTCTCACTAGAGTCTACTTTTAGAGTTACTAAAGGAAACCATGCTATTGTCAGCCATAAAGGCTGGCACATGGAAAACGATAATTTTTTTCAAACCAGTAGAGAGAATCTGGGAAAGTGATATAGAGAAGCTTTCTAAAATCTTCATTTTATATGTCAGTTCCTCACCTACCATTCACCTACCATTTACCTCCCCCACTTTCAAACATCAAGTGCATTAAAACAGTCTAGTGCAAAAAGGAAAGCATGCCTTTAAAAGCTGCTCTAGGTGATTAGCTCTGAAGTAGCTTATTTTCACCAAAGGGAAAGGAAGAGAAGAATGGAAGAGAAGAAGAAAAATAAGCTAGTATGAATGCAATCTTAGAATTATTGGCATTGGAAAAATTTTCTAATACATTTCTTGCTTATAAATACAATACTATTTTATATTAAAATTTTAATGACATGTTTTCTGTTTTATTTTTCTATTTAAGTAACATTAAATGATTCTGTTAATTAAATTTCAGATATGCATTATTATAATCAAGTATCTATATATCCTACATGAAGTTCACCAGTCATTATTATTATTTAAAAAGGTAGTATTTGCTTTTCTTCATTACCAGCGTTTGAAAACCAGGTCCTTTCCTTTTTTTTTGTTTTTGTTTTTGTTTAGTTTTGTTTTGTTTTGAACATCACCCAGTGATGTTTAGGGATTACTCCTAGCTATGTGCTAAGAAATCACTCCTGACTTGGGGGACCATATGGAATTCCAGGGAATCAAACCTTGGTCTGGTCCTAGGCTAGCATGTGCACGGCAGATGCCTCACTGCTTGTGCCACTGCTCTGGCTCCAGGTCCTTTCTTTTTAAAAACATTTTTTCGGGGCTGCGGTTGGATACCTTTGTGTCTCATATGGTCCCCAAGTCAGGAGTGATTTCTGGGCGCATAGCCAGGAGTAACACCCGAGTTTCATGAGTGTGCCCCCAATTTTTATTTCTTTTATATTCTTTTAGTTGTTTTGTTTGTTTGTATTTTTGTTTTTTGCCACACCTGGTGGTGGTCAGGACTCACTCCTGGCTCTATGCGCAGTGATTACTCCTGGAAGACTCATGGAAACCCTAAGAGATGCCGAGATCAGATGTGGGTCCACTGCATGTAGGGCAAATGTGCAAAATGTTGAACCATATCATTCCAGTCTAGGTCCTTTTTTATTAGCCTGCAGTCCTCCCAGGTACTCTCTCACAGAGAACCTACTGCATATACTCAAGTATAAGCCAACCCTTTTAATTTTACCCTAAAAACTGGGAACACTTATTGACTCGAGTATAAGCCAAGGTAAAAAATGAAGCAGCCACTGCTAAATTTCAAATATATATAATCAAAATAATTACAATAATTGAGGAATCAGTAGGTTAAATATTTGTCAATATATACTGCTAATGAAAACCTGTAAACTAGCACTAATAACTTTAAAACTTTAAATAAAGTGCAGAAAACCGTAGTGTAACAGGTAATCTAGCTAAATTACAAAGGGTAAAATCCTTCAAAACTAGTTTTCTTTCTCCTCATCATATGTATGTCTAAACAGAACTCAGCTATATCTGATGTGAGGATATCAGTATTAGACATTGTCAACATCACTGAGTTCTCAGATATCATCATCACTGCTGTTGGTTTCATACAAAGCACAGAATATTGTGGGGTAAATAGTTTTTTGGCATACATTTCAGTTCAGCCTCCTACCTCTTCAGATCAGCCATGACTTGTGGACTGAGCTGAAGCACCACCCCCTCCAGCCTACGCCAAAAGACGACTGGAGATTACGTGCATTTGATTCGGTGCACACACACAGAATCAAATGACCTGTATGACCCGAATATAAGACGATTTGGGGTTTTCAGGCACAAATTTTGTGCCGAAAATCTCGGCTTATACTCGAGTATATAGGTATTTCTTTTACATAGTTGAGGAGGGTTTCACCCAACTGTTCTGTCAAGAATCCTTTAATGCTATTAAAGTGAGAAAGTGAAGGTTGCTTTAATTATCCATCTAAGAGGGCTCTGACCTTTGAGATACTTTTTAGCTCCATCAGTGTAAAACGGTGGTATAAGACACCAAAAACAAAACAAAACAAATCAAAAAACAAAACAAAAAATGATGAATGAGGGATTACCAATTTGTTACTGTCACCCAGTCCTCTTACATTCATAATACAAATAATGTAATAACAAAAAGGTCTTTGCAAATACTCCCATGATTCCTCTATACCGGATGAGATTTTAGTTTTAGATAGTTGTGGTTTTTATTTTTTAAAGATTAGCAATTTTTGTATTTAAGGCTGAGTTGGTCAGGTAGATTTGATCTAACTTCTTAAATTGGTTTCCAGTTGGATGAACATTGGTGTAACCACAGACAGCAATCTACTCTGGATTCTAGTGGCAGATGGCACATCAACCACTGCAGGTTTATTTTACAGCTATTTTATTGTATTGTATTATATTGTATTGTATTGTATTTTTGGTCCTTGGTTTTTATTTTATTTTATTTTATTGTATTGTATTGTATTGTATTGTATTGTATTGTATTGTATTGTATTGTATTGTATTGTATTTTTGCTCCTTGGTTTTTGGGCCACACGCAGTGGCGCTCAGGGGTTACTCCTGGCTCTGGGCTCAGAAGTTGCTCCTGGCAGGCTCGGGGGACTATATGGGATGCAGGGGATCGAACCTGGGTCCATCCCAGGTCAGCAGCGTGAAGGCAAAAGTCCTACTGCTGTGCTATCATATCACTACAGCCCCTATTTTACAACTCTTGATTTAAGAACTCAAATTGGTACAGGTAAAGAAAGCTAAAAGAGAGGCAATACAGTCAGATGTGGGGAATTGGGGGAGCTTTAGGGAAGGGACTTTTCTATACAGTCGCCTTTTAAGATGGTCAGATTGGAATGGCCAATCTGACTATTTATGCAAATAAGGAGATACAGGCTGAGTGAGGGAAAACAGTGAGAACAGAAGGCTTCATGTATATTCATAGTCTCATAGGTATGATTCAGACAGTTATTATTCCTTATCTGAATAGGATATGCTCCAAGAACACCAGGAGACTCCTGGAATTAACAAACAGTACCCAACCATATCTATATATAATGAATATATATATGTGCTTATAAAATTTAATCTTAATAATGTGCAGTGTAGAAAAGAATGATAATAATAAAAATTATAACAATTATATTTAATTTAAAATAATTATAACAACTTTAATACTATATATAATGAAAAATACAAAGGTGATCTCTCACGAAGTACTTTACTGTGTATATTTATAATATTTCAGACCACAATTTTCTGTAATTGAAGTAAAAAAAGGAAAATAATTGCTGTCTTCTCTCCTGAAAACTACTGTATCTCTTTCTCTTTAGGGAAAAATTTCATGTAAAAAGTACATATACATAAATGACAGCATTTGGGAGCAAGCTTTACATGATGCATCCTAGTTCATAAGTCTCAGGATTTATTACAGATATAGTATTTTATTTGTGTTTAGAGAAATGGGAAGCACAGAAAAAGACAATTTATTCTGTTTCTATTGATATTATTTTTGCATTCACTTTGTATGTTTTAATTATAATAGTCATAATAACATTCATACTAATAATCTAAGTTTAAATTTTTTTTCCTTTTTCTTATATGGTGACTGATTCTTTTGGCGCATGTATAATTAAATAATCACTCTCAATCTTGCCACAGAAATAATGATTATTAATTTTATTGTTTTGTTTTGTTTTGTTTTTGGATCACACTGACAGCGCTCAAGAGTTACTCCTGTCTCTGTGCTCAGAAATAGCTCCTGGCAGGCTCTGGGGACCATATGGGATGCCGGGATTAGAACTGGTGGGTCCATCCTATGTTGGCTGCGAGCAAGGCAAATGCCTTACTGTTGTGCTATACTCTCTGACCCCTATTAACATTTTTTAAGGATAAATTTGTTTTAAATATAATTTCAGACCCTAAAAAGTACATGCATGATTCAATAGTAAACACTAAAATTTCTCGAACTAAAAATGAAAATATCTTAAATAATCTTCCAGAAAGAATAATTATTATACTTTATTTGAATTTGTGTGCTTGTAAAACTATTGAATACAGGACATTTGGCAATTTTAACATGTTTAAAGAGAAATAAGAAACTGTGCTTTTTAACAACATAACTCATTCTTCTTGTAAATATGTTTTCTTTATAAAAGCATAATAGGGGCCACAGAGATAGCCTGGATGTAAGGCGTTTGCCTTTCATGCAGGAGGTCATTGGTTCGAATCCCAGTGTCCCATATGGTGTCCCCACCCCCACCCCACCCCTCCCGTGCCTGCCAGAAGCATTTTCTGAGCCTGGAGCCAGGAATAACCCCTGAGCACTGCCGGGTGTGACCCAAAAACCACACACAAAAAAAGCATAATAAAAACTAATATTTGAAATGTAAACTAATATTAATCCACTATTTTAGATAATTTGATACCTTAATACTATTTTTTCTTTCTCCCCAGCTGCCCCCTTACTGTTTTAATATTGCAATACAGTTGTGACATATATTGAATTGTATAATAAATTGAACCTTACAATATAATTCTAACACTTTTTATATTGTTTTTTTTTGGGGGGTCACACTGGTAGTACTATGAGTCTATGAGGTAAGGGATAGAAATTGGGTTCCCTAAATTAGTCAAATGCTTTAGCTCTGTTAGTCATCTTCCCAGTCCCTTATATAATTTCAGATTACAAATATGCATTGTTGGAGTTGGAAAAAAATAAATGTAATTCCCAGATTATATAAGAAAACAATGAAGTGAGACCTGCTAAAACAGCAAGGAGTCTGAAGTAGAAATTAGATGGTGGGGGAAGAAGTCTTGACTCTCAGCCGAGGGCACTTTCCACTTTTTTACACTGCCTGGAATGCCAAGTGTAGATTTTGAGAAAAAGTGAAGGCTCATACTGAAATCATACTGAGATTAGATATTTCAATATTTGTATGGTAGGGGAAAGGAAGGTATGACCAGGAACTATAGGTCACTGAGCTAACTGCATATTATGATTCCTTTGAAAGGTGACCTTTTCAAAAGGCTTGTGAGGCAAATATTACCCTAGAACAATATGAACTTTATTTTTTTTCTTGAAGAAAAGTGCCTATTAGTTTTTAGTAATTTTTGTGTGTAGTTTGGTATTTTTTCCTGCTTCTCAGTTGTTTTTTCACTCTATGATGAGGTGCAAATCCTTATTTAAGAATATTTTTAAAACATGGAAGAACTTGCCATTAGTTGTTTAAGTAATATGTCTCAAATATTTTGCTCTTATAACCAAGGTGTTGCCTTCCTCAACCCACAACGTTTATATTATAAGAAAACAATCTTGGAGAAAAAACACTTGGAAATTATATAGACTATAAATTCAGGGGCCCTCCACCAGTGTTTTAATATGAAAAGAGAAAACAATGATACAGCTCTTTAGACTGTTAAGAAATGAGTAATAATAGATTCAAAAGATTAATGGGTCCAGATATTAAGGCTTGTTGCTTCTTTTATTTCTCTGGCTTGAAGAATCTTAATCTCTTGAGGAAAAAATACCAGGAGAAAAAATAGTTATTATGATGATAAAAGTTCTAGTTAACAAGTCATATACCTAGAGTTATGCCAATAGAAATAAAATTTTTTCAAATAACACTATTTCACAAATAGTGTCACATTATTGTTTGGGAGCATAAAAGGTCAGCTTAAACATCAGTAGAAGATAAGCATTGTACAGATAGATAATTTCTCTTCATTGTGATCATTATTTGATTTCCAGTGTTAGTAACAGTTCAAGACTTCAATGTCAATTAGACCTTCACTTAAAGATTAATAATCTCATTCAGTGGAATGATGGCCTTGAAAGCACCCCAAAATGTATCAGTGCTTGTCATTTTTTACCGAAGCTCTTTAGAGTAGTTTTCTGCTAAAAATTAGTAGTCTTGAGATTTCTTTTTCAGAGAAATTATTTTAATGTGTAAAGTAGGAAAACATGCTATATAATTTCTTTACACTTAAATCACTAACGATTTAAACTCAGGATTTCTTACAAGGAGTCTTATTGGTCCTATTGGTCCAAAGATCATGTCTCCAAATTGAACTTGAAGGTTATTTTGAAAGTTAAACTGGAAAAAAAAATCTCAAACCATTGCTTTATATTTATAGAATCTCACCTCACTTTTTTAGGAAGGACTTTCATTGTTTTTAGTAAGGACTTTCTTGATATTTTTGTTTTTGGATTACACTTGGAGGTTGCTCAGGGATTTTTCCTGTATCTAACCAAAGGTATCATAACTCTCTTGATAGTGCTTGGGGGACAATATCATTTTTGGGGCTTGCTCTCAGAACAGCAATGTGTAAGGCAAGTGCCCTATCTACTGCATTATCTCTAGGGACCCCCTTTTTCATAGGAAAATTTGAAATCACATATTGTTCTTTAATAATAAAGTATTGTCCTTTCTCATTTGTACACTGGTTTGCTTTTGAGGTTAAATATCAATAGCAGTGAATGACATCCCTGGTTGTATTTAGTGACTCAATAAACTGTATGTGTGAGTCACTTGTTAGGTGTTTAGTTTTATACCATTCTAGTTTTTTACCATTCTGTGTTTAGGGGGTCAAATCCTTCTCCTAAACCCTGTCTGCATTCTGTAAGCTTAAGAATCTTAAAAAGAAATGCTGAACTGATAAGGCAAGGAAGGAACTTGATCAAGGCATGATATAATTCTTCTATTTCACCACTGTCATTGAAATTCCCTTTCGTTATTAATAAAGGGAATACTTACTTCTGCCAGCAGATTCCTGCCAGGAATTGGAAAGAATCTATGTAAATACACAGAGTAGCAGGGTGGCAAAGCTTTCTTCTCTCCCCACGCTGCTCCTGCTTCTGTTGGAGGTTTGAGCCTTGGCAGGGGTGCCCGCCTCTGCACAGTCTGCTCTGGGAGGTGGGGAATTCCTCATAATTCCAATTACCAGTTTCTTTACATGTGGGATGACATTTTTGGCACAGATTATTGTCTCTTCATGTCTGGCTGACAGCATCCTTGCTACATTATTTATTTCTTTTTGACATCCTTTATGCATTTGTTAAGATGTCAAAATGTAAGCATGAAGCATTAGAATAAAAGATGAATTTCTTAGCGCCCAGGATACAAGAGCCACCCACTGAGTGGGAGAAACTATTCACCCAATACCCATCAGATAAGGGGCTAATCTCCAAAACATACAAGGCACTGACAGAAATTTACAAGAAAAAACATCTAATCCCATCAAAAAATGGGGAGAAGAAATGGACAGACACTTTAACAAAGAAGAAATACAAATGGCCAAAAGACACATGAAAAAATGCTCCACATCACTAATCATCAGGGAGATGCAAATCAAAGCAACTATGAGGTACCACCTCACACCACAGAGATTCGCACACATCACAAAGAATGAGAACAAACAGTGTTGGTGGGATGTGGAGAGAAAGGAACTCTTATCCACTGCTGGTGGGAATGCCATCTAGTTCAACCTTTATGGAAAGTGATATGGAGATTCCTCCAAAAACTGGAAATCGAGCTCCCATATGATCCAGCTATACCACTCCTAGGAATATACCCTAGGAACACAAAAATACAATACAAAAATCCCTTCCTTACACCTATATTCATTGCAGCAAGACTCTGGAAACAACCAAGATGCCCTTCAACAGACGAATGGCTAAAGAAACTGTGGTACATATACACAATGGAATATTATGCAGCTGTCAGGAGAGATGAAGTCATGAAATTTTCCTATACATGGATGTACATGGAATCTATTATGCTGAGTGAAATAAGTCAGAGAGAGAGAGAAAAACTCAAAATGGTCTCAGTCATCTATGGGTTTTAAGAAAAATGAAAGACATTCTTGCAATAATAATTTTCAGACACAAAAGAAAAAGGAGCTGGAAGTTCCAACTTACCTCATGAAGCTCACCACAGAATGATGAGTTTAGTTAGAGAAATAACTACATTCTGAACTGTCCTAATAATGAGAATGTATGAGGGTTATAGAAAGCCTGTCTAGAGTACAGGTGGGGGTTGGGTGGGGAGGAGGGAGATTTGGGACATTGGTGATGGGATGTTGCACTGGTGATGGGTGGTGTTCTTTCCATGACTGAAACCCAAACACAATCATGTATGTAATCAAGGTGTGTAAATAAAATAAAATATATTAAAAAATAAATAAATCTACCAGTTCATTTAAAATAAACAATTCTGGATATATTACAAAAAAAAAAAAAGAATAAAAGGTGAATTTCTAAGGTACAGCTCCCATGAAGTTAGAGAAGTTATTTTTCTCCTTGTAATAGAAACTACAGGATAGGACAAACAGAGGATGGTAGACAAGACTTACTTACTTCTTGCAAAAATTTTAAGACACATTTGTGAACAGTGAATCATGCAATCTTGAATTTGTAAGAATTTGAGGTTTTTGTGAACTGTGGCTTTCATTGCTCAACTGAAAAATTGAGACCTAGTACTGTTGAGTGATTTGCCAAGCTTATCCAGTTGGCCTGGGTAGTGACTATAATATTTTTCTCTTTGTGCTGTATTATTTTCACTATTTCTAGAGTTTTTGAAAGTGCAGACATTCCAAAAATTATATTAGACAGATTAAATAGCATCTGGAAAGTTCCTTTCTGCATATAGCATAAAAATAATTCCTCACCTCTTCCAAATAATCTTTGAGATAGCTCCATGGTCTTATTGGGTGAACTACTTACAGTTCTTGCTTATAATTCTTGAGTTGTCTGGAAAAGGGAGGGGGTGTCATTTCAGACATTTTCTCTTCTTTCAAGTGGTTGGAATTTTTAGTTGAAATACTAGCCAGCTGAAACACGTCAAAATCAATCTGTAATTTTGGAGGTTGTGGAAAAGCAGCTCCAATCATCTGCCCTGAACAGTATGTTCTATTATACTATCTGAAACATTAAAAGCAGATCTGGGAAGGCATATGCAAGAAGAACAGCTCTCACAAGTTGTTTTTCCAAGGAAACAATTATATAAACAACTCATTTATGTGAAAGTTGCTCGGAAAATGTATTCAAGACTTTTGAGTCTTTTAAATGTTCAATTAACTTTTTTAAAAGTTCTTATCAGACTTATGTGGAAGTGATCTTTTTAAGAACAAAAGATTAGGGGTAGTATGGAGCTGACCTTGAATGTGACCAATCCCGGTTCAATCCCTGGTAATGTATGTGGTATTTTGTAGTGACCTCTAAGCACAGAACTAGAGGAAAGCTGAGCACAGTCAGATGGGGTTCACCTCCAGAAAACACATACACACAAACCAAAAATTAATGAAACAATCTCAGCTCCTAACAATGCTTTGAGTCATTGGTAAAATAAAGAAGAATTTGCAGGTAGTGATGCTAAACTAGGCCCACTGCATGCTTCTTGACTGGATTATATTATAGTTATTAAGTGTTAACTCAAGCAGGATCTAATTCATGTAAATTTAGCTGCCAATAGTGACAGGTTGAAATACAGATTTAATAGAGTGGTCATTTATGATAATTATAATTTTGTGATAGCAGTTCTAAAAAGGACAGAATAGCAATCTGTGACTGTGACCAGAAAATAGGGGTGGGAGTGAAAGTGCAGTGGTAGGGTGTTTATCTTGCACACGGCTGATCCAGGACGGACCTCCTTTTTGGGGGTGTGCCCCCCCCAAAAAAACCCAAAACCAAAACAAAAAAAAAGAATGAGAAAGAACATTTGATATTAGAATTGTTTTTAAATGAAAGTATTGTACATACTTTACTTTTTATGTACTTGTATGCAAAATCAATATACTTTTGTTGGGGTCTTAAAATCAATTAAAACTGCAAAAGTATTTTTCTACTTTCAGACATTTAATTTATTAAATTAATATTTCCGTGCTTTGAACATGAATCCTGCAGTATTGAAGGCAAATCTTTTACATTTATATCTTACTTATATAAGTCAATTTGCTTTTTTTAAACTTTGAAAAAGATCAACCTGATACAATAAATATTATCAATTTATTTTGCATCTTGACCAGTTTATTTTTTAAGGAGGATTATCCCAGCAGTGCTCATAGCTTATATTCATGACAATGTGCAAGGCAAACATTATTACTTGCTGTACTGTCTCTTTGACCCTATATCTTTGATTTTTATTGGAAATTTAATATTTGTTTTTACTCTGATTTTTAGTATATTTGCATTTATTTCCACTATTCTATTTTGTGTTCTCCTTTTCCTACTTTTCTTACTTTATTGATTGCTGTTTTATAGAGTTTAGCTTTTCCCTTTGTTGCTTAAAAGTCATATATTTTCTTATTACAAAGATACAAGATCAGGGGTTGAAGAGATAGGAGGTTTAAAAGAAGTTTGATATGGTAGTTTGATCTCTAGCATTGTATGTGGTCCCATGAGCACAACCAGGAATGTGATCCCTAAGCTAAGAGTTTAGAGTAAGCTCAGAGCACAGTGTAGTGTGACTTAAACCCCTCTCCCCCACAAAAGCAATTGGAGTCATATTTAAAAGGTTATTCACAATTATTTTTTCAGCCACATCCTGTAATGCTTAGGGGTCACTCCTGGCTATGTGCTCAGAAATCACTTCTGGCTTGGGGGACAGACCACATGGGATGCTGTGGGATATAACCATGGTCTGTCTTAGGTTAGTGAAGGCAAAGCAGATGCCTTATGACTTGCATCACGGCTCCAGCACCTATTCACAAAAATTTAACTTGAATTCTTGACTAAAATAATTGAAAAATAAAGTCACATAATAGTACTACCTCTATCCTAAATAATGCTAGCATTTTATAGTACATTAATTCTGATTATCCTTCTCCTCTGTTGCTTACTATCTTACTAGTCTCTTTTTTAACTCCCCTCATAAGTACTCTTTACTTTCCTATGTTTTATAGTCAATTTTTTTTTTTTTTTTTTTTTTTTTAGTTTTTGGGCCACACCCGGCAGCGCTCAGAGGTTACTCCTGGCTATCTGCTCAGAAATTGCTCCTGGCAGGCACAGGGGACAACATGGGACGCCGGGATTTGAACCAATCACCTTAGGTTCTTGATTGGCTGCTTGTAAGGCAAACGCCGCTGTGCTATCTTTCCGGCCCCTACACTCATTTTTAATTGCTCTTTAGTCCTTAATTGACTGTTGTTTAATATCTCATCATCTCAGATTGTCTTTCATATCTCAAATTCCTTCCAACTAAAATGATCTTTTAGTAGTTATTTTATTGAATATCCATTAATCCAACCCAAATTTGCCTACAATATCTTTAGTTGGATCTTCTATGTAAATAATAAGTTATCTGGGTTTGATAGTAGTTTTGTTTTGTTATCCAACACCCCACCGTTTTGATGTTATTACTCCCTATTTAAGCTCTATCATTTAGTTTTAAATTTTCTTTCTTTTTGTTTTTCTGCCACAACAGATATGCTCAGGGAGGGTTTCCTCCTATCTCTATGTTTAGAGGTCATTACATATGGTACTAGGGAATCAAACCAGAATAAGACAAATGTGAGGAAAATTCTTTAGCCTTTTAACTCTCCAAACCAGGTTCTATTATTTCTTATTGGCCTACTTCTCTCTCTCAGAATTGTTTCTAACAGTTATTTTCTAGATTTTGTTTTCTTATGTTCTGTGTAATGTGCTTTAACATTTGTCACCCTAAGATCTTAGTCTCCTTCTTTGACCTACTAATTTATATTTTTAATCTTTTGTGAAAAATTTTAACCTCTTTTGCCTTTAATTGTCTTTTACCCAATCTTCTATTGTGTTCTTCAGGAGATCTCAATAAACCAAATTGATCTTTTAACATCAGCTATTATGGCTCTTTTCTTCTATCCAATTCTTCCCAGTTCTTTATTCCTGTTCTTTTTCTAACAAGGTTCTTTTAGAGCACTGACAATCTCTAGTAGTGACTAATCTGTTGCTTTATTCAATTTTAATTAAATATTATATTTTCATTCCTTTTCATTAGTCTTTCATCTTATTCATATTTCTCTTTAAGTATACCAGTTATTTTTATACTTGCTTTTTACCTTATGTTTTATAATTCTTATTTTATTTGTATAAGAGTTTTATACTTTTTACTCACTTTCATATTGTTCTCTAGTTCTTATGTTTGAATCTTAACTGTTTGGGGAATCTACTAATGCTTCATTAAAGTTTATTTTAATTAAAATGTTTAATCATTGTGAATTATAGAGTTACAAAGTTCAGTAATACAGTGTTCTAATACCAATTCTTTTGCCAATGTCTACTTCCTTTCACCAATGTCCCAGTTTCCCTCCCATTCCCTAAAGCTCATCTGAGACAGGCACTTTCCCTCTCCAATTTTGTCCTCATGTTTCTTTCCTAACTTATCCCATGCTGTACATCCCAGTAACACACTTCCTACTGCATATTAGTTCTCCTGCTCTTTCTTTCTCTTGCCTTTGGGACTTTGTTATTCCCTTATGAACTTCCTCTATATCCCAGTTAGAAGAGTGATCATTCTGTATCTTTCTCCTTTTGTCTAACTTTACACAATGTAAGAGTCTCCAGATCCATCCACATAGTAGCAAATTGCATGACTTGATCTTTACTTACTGCTGAGTTCTATTATGTAAATGTAGTATAGTTTTTATTATCCAGTCATCTGTTTTTGGGCAGTTGGATTATTATAGTTATTGGTTATTGTGAACAGTGTTGCAGTGAACATAGGAGTGCTGATGTCTATTCTGCATTGTGCTTTTGGAACCTTGGGGTATATTCCAAGGAGTGGGATTGCTGGGTTGTAAAGAAGCTCAATTCCTAGTTTTGTTCTTTTCCTTTTTAATTTAGTCATCTGAAATCACAGTGTTATTTATGATTGGGTTTCAGGCATTTGTTTCAATACCTAATGCTTTCATCTTGTTTTCTTCCCTCCACCAATGAGTCTCTAACCAAGTTTGCCTTTGCTGTTTATTTTGGGGATCCACCCCTGGATGCTTAGGGGCAACTATTTGCTCTGCACTTAAGAAGTACTCCTAGTTGTGCTTGAGGGATCATATGGACTACCAGATTGAGCCCAGTTCAACTGGCTGTGTTTAAGGAAACTACCCTATTAGTTGTACTCTTTCTCCAGCCCAAGGAAGTGCTTTTTTTTGGTAATTATTTTTTGCATTGTGATTTATAGTACCGTTGCTGATAGAACTTCATACATAACACACCGCTTTTGAGAAACACTCCCCCCCTCCCCGGTTGAATGGCTCCTCTCCACTATAGACCTTGTCCCCTCCCTGTCCTACTGCCCACCCTTCCAAGTGGTGTGTTTCCTACCACATATCATTTCTCAAGTTTTTGATTTCTATTGTCTTTGGGTATTTGTTATTCTACCATTATTTTTTATATCCTGCATATGAGAAAGAACTTTCTGTGTCAACCTCTCCCTATGACTAAGTTTATTCAGCATGATAATATCCATTTTCCCCCATACAATAGCAAATTACTTGATCATTTCTTTTCTTATGGCTAAATAAAATTTCATTGTGTTTATGTACCATAGTTTCTTTATGCAGTCACTTATTTTTGGACACTTAGATTGCTTTAAGATTTGGGCTACTGGGGCTGGAGAGATAGCATGGAGGTAAGGCGTTTGCCTTTCATGCAAGAGGTCATCGGTTCGAATCCCAGCGTCCCATATGGTCCCCCGTGCCTGCCAGGAGCAATTTCTGAGCATGGAGCCAGGAGTAACCCCTGAGCACTGCCGGGTGTGACCCAAAAACCACAAAAAAAAAAAAAAAAAAAAAAAAAAGATTTGGGCTACTGTGGATAATACTTCAAGAAACATAGGGGTTACAAGTCTTTCTCCATTTTGTTTTATGGTTTGTGGTTATATTCCAAGAAGTGGAGTTTCTGGGTCAATTCCTAGATATTTTTTTAGGAATACTGTCTGTACTGTTTTCCAAAATGATTAGATCAATTAACATTCTCACCAGCAGTGAAAGTGTTTTTCTCCCTACATGTTGTGAGCCTTTCTCTGTGGTATGATATTATATCTCATTGCTGTTTTGATTTGCATCCCTTGATGATTAGTGACGCAGAATGTTTTTTTCATGTGCCATTTTTGCTGTTAGTATTCTTTTTTTTTTTTTTTGAGGAAGTTTCTACTCTTCTCCTCTCCCCATTTTTCAATAGAGTTGGATTATTTTTTCTTGTAAAGTTCTAGTACTGTCAATATAACTTTGATATTAACTCATTTGATGATGGTGAGTGTTGGCTAAGTAATTTCTGTCATGGTCTGTCTTTGTATGAGTCATCTTTTCATTTGAGGTTATTTATCTTTTCTTCTACTTGGCTTAGTCTGGCTTTTCACCTTAGCTCAAATGTACTTGAGAGTTCTGCTTACAATTTAAGATTCTGGGGGATGTTTCAGGGTTCTCAGTGCTGGGAATCAAATATGAGCCATGTGTATGTGTGCTAGGCATAGTCCCTAACATCCTGCTCTGACTTAATATTTTTAATACTTTGTGGCTATTTAATTTGGGTTGTAGATAGTCAGAGATATGATGCTCAGTCATAATCATCTTTTTGCCACTTCCTTTGGACTATTCACTAAAAGTCACTTTTTGTGTTTTTGTTTTAGTATACTGACCTTCCAGGGCCCTGATTATGTGCAGAGATTCCAAATTCTCTCCTCTTCCTAGTGTGGTCTTTCTTTTATACCGCCTATTCCCAAATGGATGTACAGAAGAAAAACAAAGTAAACCAAGTAAACAAATAAAACCGTCCTATGATGGGGGCCAGAGAGATAGCACAGCGATAGGGTATTTGGCTTGCATGCAGAAGGACGGTGGTTTGAATCCTGGCATCTCATATGGTCCCCTGAGCCTGCCAGAGGCAATTTCTGAGCATAGAGCCAGGAGTAGCCCCTGAGTGCTGCCAGGTATGATCCCCCCCAAAAAAAACAAAAATAAACAAACAAAAACCCATCATCCTGTTATGGACTCTGTATCTGTGTTGGAAATGAATGCCAGATTTCTTTGCTAACTGCTGAAATTTTTCTGTGTGAAGTGGAATAAATGCATCTTACAAGATTAATACGTTTAAATCCTATCCTCTGATGTGGTAGTATTAGGAAGTTGGGCTCCTGGGGTGTTAAGTTCTGAAAATGGGATCCTCTTGAAACTGATTAGTGCCTTTATAAAAGGGATCTCAGGAACTCTTTGACCTGTCTTTCATGTGAGAATACAATGAAAATTTGTCCATCTGCCACCAACTATGACCCTCCTGACACCAAAACTGCCTATCTTTTGATTGTGACACCTCAGTCCCTAGAACTGAAGGAGAAAAACCACTTGGCCTGTGGTGTTCGGTTATAGTAATCCAAAGGACTAAAACATATACCTCTTTATTTCTTGAAATAAGTAAGATTGGAACATCCTTTTCTTTTATTAGAACTTAACTATACATTAAACTTTCAGTTGTGGTTATTCAGCACTTTTTTTTGTATTTATAGCAAAGAGGGTGTCTTAACTCAGAATGCCACACTTTGATGTGTCCTAAAAGTGTCACACTCTTATTTTTTTTTTGCTCTTTGACTAAACTTATGAGGTAATATACTTTTATATCAATTTATTATGAGATTATTATTTTCACAGTATTTCATTGTTTGATTGAGTCAAATCATTTTATCCAATCATTAATAGAGACCATTTAGGATGTTTTGATTATTCCCTACTACCTTAAACAATGTTATAAACAGATATCCTTATACATGCATGTATGTGCACTTGCAAATTTGTAGAATGAATGCTTAGAAAAGCATTAATGGGATTGAGTGTTTATATTATAAAGAATAACTATTGAACGTTTGTTCAGAAGAGTTCTACCAGTTATACTTTATTTTCACAAGAATTTATCCCTTTGTCATTACTATATCCTTTTAGTTGTTTTAAGTGTAAAAGAAAAAAAGATATTCATTTTTTATTTTGCTACTAATAAGAAAAAAATCTGACATGTTTTAATAAGCTTTTTCTTTCTTTTTCACTTTGTAAATGGCCTGTTTACCTATGTTTGTAATATTGTCCTATTGGTGCTTTTCTATTAAAGAAGTTATTTATTAGAATCTTCTATATACGCATAGTATTCCACTAAATTTTATGTGTTTATATCTTCATTTTAAAATTAAGGTATTTTATAACAAAAATTTAAAAGAAAAATTTCAATTTGGGGGGGGGGGGTTTGGGCCACACCCAGCGTTGCTCCATGGTTACTCCTGGCTGTCTGCTCAGAAATAGCTCCTGGCTGGCAGGCACGGGGACCATATGGGACACTGGGATTTGAACCAACCACCTTTGGTCCTGGATCGGCTGCTTGCAAGGCAAACGCCGCTGTGCTATCTCTCCAGGCCCAATTTCAAATATTTTTATGAGGAAAATAATTCAGTTTTCATTATAGTATTTCATGTAATAACAAGTGATGAATGCTATAGGAATAGTATTTTTCTCAAAGTGGGGAGGTATGGGATGCATGCTGGGAACAGGGCTGGAGGGAGGACAATATTGGTGGTGGGAATGGCCCTAATGCACTGTCAATCTGTACCTTAAATATAACTGTGAATTCACATTAGTCACAATAAAAAAATTTAAAAAAAAAGACTAGTATACTTTTTAGGGCTAGAGAGATAGTACAGCCAGTAAATTGCTTGCCTTGAAAGGATTTTATTCTCAGAATCACATGTGGTTCCTTGAGCACTGCTAAGAATAATTCCTAAGTGCAGAATTAAAAGTAAGCACTTAGTACAGCTAGGTGTGGTTCAAATCAAGGGGGAGATAGGATTCCTTAAAACAAATGAGAATAAACATATACATACTTAATTATTAAAGTAATATAAATGGCATGTACCACTTTTTATGGAATGAAAACTAGGGCACTAAGTCCAGTTAAAGGGATGGACTTTTGAGCTCTTTCTTCTTTGAGTCATTATTTGTATAAAGGAATGAAACTGTCTTTAGTGTACTGACTCTGTAGCTGGCCACTTTGCTATATTGGTATTGTTTTTAGGAGTTTTTATTTACTCTTTATGGGATAGAAAAATGAACAAATACTTCTCTGAGGAAGACAAACAAATGGCCAACAGGCACATGAAAATATGCTCATCATCACTTACCATTAGGGAAATGCAAATCAAGACTACAATAAGATATCATCTTACACCAGGGAGAATGGCACATATCAAAAATACTAGGAACAATCTCTGTTGGTGAGGATGTGGTGAGAAAGGAATTCTCATACACTTCTGGTGAGAATGCTGCCTAATTTAACTCCTATGGAAAACAGTATGGAACATTCTCAGAAAACTAAGAAATCAATATGAACCAGCAATCATACTTTTGGGTACCTATGTCCAAGACAGAAAAACACTGATCCAAAAAAACATTTACCTACCACTATTTATTGCAGTACAATATCTAAGAATTGAAATCAACCTAGATGTTCAATAATAGATGAGTGGATCATAAATATGTGGTACGGTACTTATATTTAATGGATTACTACATAGCTGTAAACAATGATGCAAAAAATAAAAATCATGCAATTTGCTGCAACATAGATGGAACTGGAAGATATTATGTTAAATGAAGTAAGCCAGAAGATGGATAAATGCAGGATGGTACCACTATTTGTGTTATTTAGAATAATGGTATAAAGAAATCCAATAGCTTAAATGGGAATTGACAAGAACACTCTCGACTACAGAGTAGAGTGAGGAGAAGAAAAGAAATAGAGTGGATGAAGATAAACATAAAATGAATGATGGGGCCAAAGGCCAAAAGATTTCAGGTGCATTGGGGGGGTGTTAATAAAAGGGACAAAAATAAATATCCATGCCAGAGTCAACAGTAATGAAATCATGAGGCCCAAATTTTAACAATCAAAATTTAAAATGGTCCTGTTATGCTTAGCAGGCTGGGAGCCAGAGGTGGATGAAATGGGATGTCCTCTGGGAACACTGGTGGTAGGAGGTCAACACTGGTAGTGGGTTTGGCCCTGAAACATTTTATATCTGAAATCCAACTATGAAGAACTTTGTAAATCACAAAGATTTTAATACAATATTTTTTAAAATACAGTAAAAGGCTACAAGTTGGAAAAGCACACTTAATAAATAAAAAAGAAAAAAAAGGGTTGAAAGATTTAGTGAATGCAATGGTAATAAGTATAAAAACAGAATCAACTTACCCATTTGCTTATTTTTACATGATTATAGATTTACTAGCCAGGCAGCATCTATATACAACTAGAAATTTTATTACACTAATGGGAATTAACATGGGATCTATTCAACTTTAAAGAAGCTTGGGTTTTATTTATTTATTTTATTTATTGATCAGTAAAAATGTGCTGATTATATGTAAGTTTAGATTATTAATTTTGGCTTTTTAGATTCTTAAAAGACTGCTCTCTTTTTATTCCTTCTACAGTATCCTTCTACAGTGGAATATTATATCTGGTTCAAATTCAGTTTCAACCTGAAACTGTCTTTTGTGCTGTTTGGAGGAATCAAGCCTCATTTATACTCTTCATATTTCCTTTTCTTTTCCAGAGTATTGATTTCATCAGTTATATTGACCTTTATATTTAGGATTTGCTTCTGTTCTTTAGCACGTAACATAGCCAAGACGCTTGAAAAGTTTTATTGTGAAATTTAATGCAGATGTGAAAGAATTTAAAGTCATGATGGTCAGAGAATGTAGTTGGAGTAATATCAGTAAAATTTGCTAAGTCTTAATTTTGTGGCATAATTTATGATTTATCCCAGAAAATGCTCCAAATGAGTTTGTCAACAATATAAATTATATTAGATAAGGACTTTTTTTTTTATAAATTTTGTCTCCATGTGATCTACATTGTCTAAATTTGATGTTTTATTTATCTTCTTTCTGGATGATGCAGCTACTGCTGAGCCTATATTAAAGAATCCAACAAAGGGGCCTGAGTCATAGCACAGTGGTAGGGTGCTTGCTTGCACACGATTGACCCAGGACAGACCTGGGTTCAATTCTCGGTGTCCCATATGGTCCCCTGAGCCAGGAATGATTTCTGAGCACATAGCCACGAGTAACCCTTGAGCGTCACTGGATGTGGCCTCAAAATAAAAAAAATTAAAAAATCAACTTTTATTGTTTTGTGGTTCTGTTTTTGCTTTAGTTTAGTTAGTGTCTTGGAATCCTCACTTTAGTGGTGTTGTCCATCCTGAGATGTATGGGATATGTGCCTACATTAAGTGTTCACTAATGACAAAATTGAACTTGATTTACAAATTGTAACAAATTCTGTTGCAAATGTAAACATTCACATTTTATAATTAACTTTTTATTATAGATCACAATTTCCTTTTTAATTGTTCACACAATGCATGACCAGAGAAGATATAGCATTTATGCCAAATAAACTCTTAAGTATTACAATGAGGGACTTATTATTATCACTTATATTATTAGTATTTTTAGTATAAGTGCTATTACATTTTTGAAAAAGAATGAATATTTTTCTCCTAATTTTCATTGGTACCTAAACAAGTTCTAGATATTAAGACACTTTTGATATATTTTATTTTTCAGTAAAATATATATCAGTCTGTCTTTTTTTGAGTGAATTGTTTTGGAAACTTAAGAATTTTTCTTATCACTTCAGCCAACCACTGTAGCAGTTTGCTTTGGTTTCTTCTTAAAATTCACTTTCTATTAGTTGAGTTCTTGTCATGATAGGATACTCATTCTGAGTGAGAAATGAATATTTATATCCATAGAAGCATGTGGTCTATCAGTCTTTGCTCCAACAGCTGTTATTATTCAGTGTTGCTGAAGAAAGTAGTGCAACTTTGTGAATTAGTATCTCATTTAAGTGGTTTCTATCTTCATATATTGGACCTATTCTGTGCCTCTTGTTCTCTACTTTTGCCAGTTGGTATTATTTCCTCCTCAGGGAAACTGAGGAAAGAGAAACTAAGGTAAAATCTCAAAAGATTATTTTCCTCCTGGAGGGGTGACAGATAAAAGACTATATAGGACTGCTGCATTCCCTGTGGGGTGCTGGCATTATTTACATTAAGAGCCTTCAGATCATTATCTGTACCTCCCCTAGAACTATCAGCTTGCAAGGTAAAGTTGTTTTATTTCTTTGATATCTTCATATCTAATACCTTCACACACACAAGCATGTCTTTTTTGACAGGCATATATTTTTAAAAAAATTATTTAAATTATTGTGATTTTCAAAGTTATTCATAGTTGGGTTTTAGACATAAAATGTTACAGGACAATCCTACCACCCAACCTCCCTTCACCAATGTTCCCAGAATTCATCCCATACCACCTATCACATCATAACAGGCCCCCCCTTTTTTATTATAAAAGTTTGGGTTTCATGATTTCATTGTTGTTGACTGTTCCTTGGTTATTTAGTTCTCTTTAACACCACCGATATATCTGAGACCACTTAGTCCCTGTTCCTGGTCATTTGATGTTTGTCTTTCTCCTCCTCCAATCAATTTCTTTCCTTCTCCTCGCTATATCTGGAGCCTACAGTGTTCTTGACAACTCCCACTTATACATTAGCATTTCTTCCTGAAGTAATTCTAAATACCACATATAAGTGATATCATTGACAGATTCTTTATTGACAGACATATTTTTGTTTGTTTGTTTGTTTTTTTGTTTTGTTTTTTCGGGCCACACCTGTTTGATGCTCAGGGGTTACTCCTGGCTAAGCACTCAGAAATCGCCCCTGGCTTGGGGGGGACCATATGGGACGCCGGGGGATCGAACCGCGGTCCTTCCGTGGCTAGCGCTTGCAAGGCAGACACCTTACTTCTAGCGCCACCTCACTGGCCCCAACAGACATATTTTTAAGTGTGATTGCGTTCGTTGAAATATTTCAGATTTTTTCTGTGGCTCATTGATATAGATAAGATATAGATATAGATATACTGTACATCTACATCCGAGTGTTACTGACTCTTTTTGTTCCTCTGCTAAATGCTAAGGGTAAATCTCAATGAGTTTTTGATTTCTTGGTTTTGAAATTTGTATATATATATATATATATATATATATATATTTATACATATCTCTATATATACACCAAATATGTGCACCTGATATTACTGTAAAATTCTATGTGTTTGAATATGTATAGAAAGATTTCCTGCAAAATGTGAAAGGCTCCTGGGATTATGATAATGATCTGGAGGTCTCCTTGTGCCATATTAAGCATGTTTACATAAGATAGGAAAAAAGAGAATCTTAAATATGAACCTAAAAAATGCTTTAACTTATTTTAAATACCTTTTTTTTTGTTTTGTTTTTTGGGCCACACCCGGCAGTGCTCAGGGGTTACTCCTGGCTGTCTACTCAGAAATAGCTCCTGGCAGGCACAGGGGACCATATGGGACACCTTAGGTCCTGGATTGGCTGCTTGCAAGGCAAACACCGCTGTACTATCTCTCCGGGCCCTAAATACCTTCTAAATGACAGTGATAGAAGTAAAATTAATTGCTGAGCATCTAACTTAGTGCTACTATTTACTCAAGAGTGTTATTTAGGCACACATATCGCCTAGTGCCAAAGCACATTTGCCTGCATCTCCCCTTATTGAGATATGGACTTTCCTACTTCCATGGTGGGTTTTCTGTCTTTGAAGAAGCCTACAGTCTCTCTGAAGAACATTACATGTTACTCCCTTTTTAAATAATTTTTTTTATTTAAGCATCATGGTTACAAAAATGTTTCTAGTTGGTTTCAGTCATCAAATGTGCATCTCTCTCTTCAGCAGTACAGCTTTTTTCTTCCTTTCACAATGTCTTCCATCTTCCTCCTCCCTTACCCCTTGCTTGTCTTTGGAACAGGCATTCTATTTCACTCTCTCACTATCATTGTCATGGTAGTTGTTAATGTAGTTATTTCTCTAAGTGCATCTAACTAACTCTTTTTGGTAAGCTTCATACTGTGGACTAGTCCTTCCTGGCCTCATCTCTATTATCTCTGAGTACTATTACAATAAAGTCTTTTATTTTTCTTAAATCCCACAGATGAGTGAGACTATTCTGTGTCTATCTCTCTCCCTCTGACTCATTTCACTCAGCATAATAGTTTCCATGTCTATCCATGTACTCTCTCTTTCTAATCTTCTCTCTCTCCTTCCTCAGTACCTCCAAATAAACTCAGCTTTTACTTAAAAAAAAAAAGAATATGATCCACTTAGGTATCAAAATTGTGAAATATTGTGTAATTGATAGTATGATTAATAGCTTCTCATTTGGGCAAGTAATTTTACTAAAATAAGATTGCTAATATTCAACAGCTGTGTTCACAAATTTAGTAGAGAATTTAAATAATGAGTTAAGAAATTCAAAACCAAAATCTTTATTGTCTAAAATTTCTCTACTCAAATCATTATCTCAATAATTTATCACCAGTTCTTCTTATTTCTTTACTTTAGTATTTGTGGAGTTACTAGATTTGGCCAATGTCATAAATATCTATATATTTAGAACATTGGTAAGTCCTTTAAGAAAAACCAAAGATGAATAAATAAGATTATTTCTCTCAAACTCCTTTAAATATAGAAGAGAAAAATAAACATGTAATTTATATTGTGAATTAGACTATAGGCAGAATTTAAGAAAATGAAGAGATATAAAATGTTTTATTTGAAAAAAATATTTGTCTGTTAGGGTTTAGATTTTTTTTAATTTTGAGAGATTTGATATTAGACTTCTTCCTCTGATTTTTCTATTTTCTATCCTTTATATTTTTATGTAATTACTACTGTTATCATACCAGGCCCTGGAATGTGATACTGCTTGGGACTAGCACTTTTTTTTGTTTGTTTGTTTTTGGACCACACCTGGTGGCACTCCGGGGTTACTTCAGGTTCTGTGCTCAGAAATCATTCCTGGCAGGCACAGGGACTATATAGGATGCCAGGATTTGAACCAACGTAGGTCCTGAGTTGGCCCTTTGCAAGGCAAAGGCCCTACCACTGGGTACTAGTACATTGAGTTCCACCAAGGCTACCCTAACAATTACTGGAGCTACCCAACAGTGTTCCAAGGGATCAAGTTATTCTGGGGATCATATTCAGGTTTTAGTGCATCCAAGCCATGTACTCTAATCCTTTGAATTATCTGCTTGACTCATTCTTTTTTCTTTTCAATAACATTTGCTATGTAAGAATTGTGAATCATGTTGAAGTTAGTTTTAATCTTCAACATAAAAATATGGGAATTAATTTTTACTTTTTAGATAGTATATATTTACTACAGTTCATATGATATAGTTATAAAAGCATTTTATAACTAAAATGTAAGATTAAATATATATCTTTTGAAACTAAAATGAATGTGTTTAAATTACATTGTGGAATTGAAGAAATCTGATGTACTTGAAGACTTTTGGATGTCTTTCTGAGTTATTTTTGTGAGCTCTCTATGTACGGAAATCTCTTTGTGGACCAGGATTCAGAAGGAACTAAGGACCTACCTCAGTGTTTTGACTTCACTGCTTTACTCTCATCTTTACAATTAAAATCTCTTAGTTAGGAGCTAAAGAGAGACTGATAGAATGACTTCTCTCATATGCAGACATAAAGAAACATTGTTTGGGAAGAAGAAATGTGAAAATATGGTACAAATGAAGAATGTGAGAAGCAATCTTCACTAGGAAACGCACCACTTTGCAGTGATTGGACAGGGAAAATAATCTGTGACATTTTTGAAGGGAAGGAGTCACTTTGGAGGAGGGGGTTGCCAAAAAGTGATAATGTTTTAAGCATGAAGCCCTATGAGAAGTAATGTAAACCACAATACCTAATATATATTAGTTTAAATTTTATTTAATTTTTTGTGGGCCACATCCAGCATTCTTAGGGTTTAATCCTGAATGCACTTAGGAATCTTTCCTGGAAGTGCTCAGAGGACTGTATAGTATATTGTGCTGAGATAGAAACTGGGTGGCTGCAAGCAAGGCAAGAAGCATACATTTTAGATGATTACCCAAATGTTAGCTATGTTTCTTATCATTTCACCATGTTAGCTATTACCCAAAACAGAGGTGTTCCTCCAATTTCCTCTTTCTTTTTCTCTTATCCCTTTGATATATAAAAGTCCACCTGAATTTCACTGGACCCTCCCCCTGCTGGTTGAATTTATACCAGTGGTGAAATAAAAAGGTTTCAGTTTGACTTGGAGTTCAGAGAGACCATGCAGCAAGAAGCACCTGCCTCCATGATTCTCTCTATTAAGATCTTGGATTCTATGCCCCACTGCATACAGATAATTATGTATCCAACTTTAGTAGTTTAATATTAGTTTGCACAGTTCCAGGGAAATGCATAATGTTGTTAGATATTTAATGGTTTCAAGCTATCCTAGTGAATGCTCCCCAATTGCTGTGATGCTTGATTGTGCATATTATTTAGCAACTTATTCTCAATTTATTTGTGAAAAAATGTCCTAATGTATTTGTTCACAGAAGTTGATGGAAAAGGAACCTGGATATTAATAGACTATTATTCCAATGCTCATTATAAAAATGTTTTAGCAAACTTATTTTAAAACTATATATATATATGTATATATATACATATATCTGCAGAAATGTTCTTATGATTTTGTGTAGAGAAACTTATGGAAAATGAATTTGGATGCTATATAGTCATATTACAGTGCTCAGTATAAGAATTTTTAAAATTAAGTATACCTGCAGAAAGGTTCTACTGTTTATGTTCAGAGAAGTCTACGAAAAAATTTGTGATATGTATAAGACAAGGATATGGAAAAAAAGCTGATTGTTTTGAGAATGACTCATGCACAACCTAATCTATAATGCTTTTACAGCCAAGACTACCCTCAAGCAGGGATTTTAGGAATCAAAAATTTTCTCACCACCTTACTTACTGCTAAATAATTTTTTTCCTTTTGCTTCCCCTTCTTTTACTGTGACTATGAAAATTAACAACTCTGAGGATTTATTTTACATCTGGTGACTATTTATCTAGCTTCTCCATTTTTTTAGCAGAAAGGTTAAAATTGTTAGATGACACCCAGCTATTACCCAAAACAAAGGCATTCCCCCAACTTATTTCCATTTCCCCTATCCCTTTGATATGTAAAAGTCCACCTGGATTTTACTGGATGCTTCCACTGTTAGTTAAATTTGTTCTGGTGAAATAAACTAGTTTCAGTTTGTCTAGAGTGCAGAGACCACAAAGTGAGAAGCAAAATAACTCCATGATTTTCTCCTGACTGGCTTGGTTTATTAATTCTTCGAGGCTACCCTTCTTCAGACCTGTTCACCTGGGGTTGGAAATATGGTGCATGAGTTGATTTTACACTTACTCTCTGTACTATTGCTCCAACCACTCAGCTATTAAAATTTATAAAGTGCCTTTTCTAGAGGCAGGCTAGGAGGGAGAGGGAAAATTGAAACATTCATGGAGGGCAAGGAACACTGGTTCAGTAACAATGTATGTCTGAAACCCAAACATGAATAACTTCATAATTTATGGTGACTAATTTTAAATATTAATGAACTAGTTATGAATATGGGCCTTTTCTGCAAGATATTGCATAAATGTAAAAAGAACCAAGAATGGTTCTTTGTAATGAAGAACTCTCAAAACTTTGCAATGTGCCTGTCAAAGATGGTACAGGCAGGCAATTTCATGAAGGCTGAAGTGTGAAAACACTGGTGGAGAGACATTGGCAGTGTTTATGGAACTGGTGATGAAATATTATCTGTTCAAACTCAACTAACAATAACTTTGCAAATCATGTTTCTTTGTTGGTATAGGACTCAGTGGTCGGCAACTTGCAGTTTGCGAGCCACATGCGTTTCTTTGCACTTTTAATTTGGCTCTTCTGTGTGCTGGGCGGCCACTCCAGGAGTCAGGTCTCTGCTCCTAAACTCTGTCAGTGCATGCCCTGTGTGGCTCTCAAAATAAATTTCAATCGTGGTTTTGGGGAGATTTGGCTCAGTTGAAAAAAATGTTGCCGACCACTCTATTGGTCTTTGGATTGGTCCTCATGTTGCCTTCTATTTAGATGTCTTTCAATTGGTTCCTTTGGTTTTTGTGTTAAAAAGATGTTTCCCCCATTGCCTCCTTTTCTGGCTTTCCCCCCCTCCCCTTGGGGGTGGGTTTTATTTTTCCCAAAAAAGGCTACTCAGGTGACCTGGAGGATCGACTGACACTTGGCTCATGGTTCCACATGGTGGAGCGACTGGCTTGTGGTGTTAGTTTTTGGCCTGCTATACCTTCCTATTTGTGTGTGGATTATTTTCTGTGTCAGTCCTGTGTCTCTTGTCCTACTCAGACAGGGGGGCATGAGAATCCCTCTTCCTCTCTGGGGATTGTGGAATGCACAACTCACCATTCAACAGTTCTTTAATATAAAAATTATTAAAAAATAATTGATTTATAGATCTTTGAAATGAATTTATGAAAGTTATTTTCAAGCAGTTTCGGAAAGCATGTTCTCTGCAATAGATGAAAAAATCTGTAACTAAGATTTAAAAAATAGGGGCCGGAAAGGTGGCGCTAGAGGTAAGGTGTCTGCCTTGCAAGCGCTATCGTAGGGCAGACCGCGGTTCCATCCCCCAGTGTCCTATATGGTCCCCCCAAGCCAGGGGCTATTTCTGAGCACATAGCCAGGAGTAACCCCTGAGCGTCAAATGGGTGTGGCCCAAAAACAAAAAAAAATTTTTTTAAATACTTTGTAAATGATATTGATTAACTCTAGTGCCCAATCCACTCATTCCAACACAATTACTGGTTTGAAACAAAGCTCAAATATCATTGTGAGATGCTATATTGATTTTTCAAAACTTCTGCTCAATACTGGCAACCTCTGTACAGTAGATAAGACTACAATACACTGTGGTTTCCTAGCACTACAGCAACACTGAAAGCATTTTCTTAATTAAGTAAAAAAAAAAAAAAAAAAAAAGGTCATGCCCCTAAATTCAATCATATCAGAATTAAGACATAAGTTCATTAAGATTTCACTTGAGCTTTGGGAAAAAATCATTCTTGTCATGCTCACTGATTATTATTTAGCTAGTTTAAACAAAGTTTTGCCACACTGAACAGGAAAATGTCTTATTCTGCATAGTTTCTAACTACTGCAAAATTATTACATCATATAAAATCCTCTCACCCAACAGATTTTGTATAACCATGAGACAATTTTATAATGGTATTGTTTTCCCATTCTTGTTTTTTTTTTTAATTTTGCAACATCTTGCAGAAAAATGCCCATATTTGTAACTAGTTAATTAATATTTAAAAGGCATTTCTTAAAAAAAAAAACAAGGATTTGACATTTCATCAATCCATAGATTTTTAATTCATTTAAATTGCTGTCAGCTCTTCAATTGTTCAATTAGATATATAGATATACTAATGTCCCACATCATCAGTACAACCACAGCCCTGGCCCCTATTCCCAACCTCCTTTCCCTTCTATTTCCTTCCTCTCCTCCTGATTTTATTTCTTCTCTGTCTTTCTCCTCCCCAAATTCTGGGATCAAGGATAATTTAGGCATATCCTCTTTATTACAATATGTGTCCTTGTTCAGTTATTCTATTTACTATAGGTAAGTGAGATCATCTGCATTTGTCTTTTTCATTTGACTAACATCACTCAACATATCTTCTAGTTTGCAGCAAATTGCATGGTTTTTTTTTTTGTTTCTTGTAGCTAGGTAATATTTCATTTTTTTATATATACCACATCTTCAATATCCATTCATCTGTCATTGGACACCTAGTTTGATTCCATGTTTTAGCAATTGTTCTTACTGGAACAATGAATAATGGTATGCATATGTCCTTTTGAATGACTATTTTTAAGTCCTAGGAATAGATACCCAAAAGTGGAATGACTCATCATAGGGAAACTCAATTCTAAGTTTACTGAGGATCCTTTAGACTGTTTTTAATAGTAGTTTAATTAGACAATGTTCCCACCAGTAGTCGATGAGAGTTCCTTTTTCACTGCATCTCTACTAGCACAGATTGTTCCTACAATTTTTAGTTTGTGCCATTCTCACTGGTCTGAGAAGATATTTCACCGGTATCTTGATTTGAATTTCCCTAATAAGTGATGCTGAGTATTTTTCTGTGTGCTATAGATGATCTACTTGTCTTTCTCTAATACGTGTATGTTCATTTCTTCTTTCCATTTTTGATAGGATTTTTTTTAATTTTTATTGTTATTGTTTACCTTTGGGACTGCTTTATATATATATGTATGTATGTATGTATGTATATATATATACTAAATATCAAGCCATTATTTGATATGTTGAATGCAAATATTTTCCTCATGCAGTTAGTTGTCTTTTACGTTTAACCTATTTTTCTTTTGCTATGCAGAGTTTCCTTAATTTGATGTAGTCCCATTTGTTTATCTTTGATTAAGTTGACTTTGTCAAGGTATTAGATTATTAAATATACCTTTGAGCTCCAGATCTTGGAGTGTTCTTTCTGTATTTTCCACAACTGATTTTAAAGTTTTTGGTCATATCTCAATGTATTTAAACCACTTTGAAATGACTCATGTGTAAAGTGTGAAATATGGATCCACACCATATTTTTTTACACATAGTTACCAGTTTTCCTAGCACCATTTGTTGAAGAGGCTATCTTACTCCATTTCATGTTCTCAGCTTCTTTACTGAAAATTAGGTCTCCATATATATGAGTTTTGTACTTGGCTATTTGATTTTGACCCAATGATCAGAGAACCTATATTTATTCTAGTACCAGGCAGTTTTCATCACTTTAACTTTTTTTTTTGTTTGGCTTATTTTTGGGGGGTGGATCATAACTGGTGACACTCAGGGGTTACTCCTCATTCTGTACTCAGAAGTTGCTCCTGGCAGGCTGGAAGACCATATGGGATGCTGGGGTTAGAACGGGGTCCGTCCTGTGTTGGCTGCATGCAAGGCAAACACCTTACTGGTGTGTTATTGCTCTGGCCTCTTATTACTAAAACTTTTAATATGTTTCTAAATTAGGTAATGAGATAACTTCTCAATTCTTATTTTCAGTATGAGTTTGGCTATTTGTGATATCTTTTGATTACATACAAATTCTTTATTGACTTTTCTTTTTTTTTTTTTTTTTTTTTTTTTTTTGGTTTTTGGGCCACACCCAGTAACGCTCAGGGGTTACTCCTGGCTATGTGCTCAGAAGTTGCTCCTGGCTTGGGGGACCATATGGGACACCGGGGGATCGAACCGCGGTCCGTCCAAGGTTAGCGCAGGCAAGGCAGGCACCTTACCTTTTCTAGGTCAGTGAATAATTTGAATGGGATATTGCATTGAATCTACATAATAACAAAGGTAAGATAGCTATTTTACCAATATTTGATTCTGTTTTTTGAGGACCCTCCATATTGTTTTCTTTTATTTTTTATTTATTTATTTATTTGTTTTTGGTTTATTTTGGGCCACACCCAGTGATGCTCAGGGATTACTCCTGGCTATGTGCTCAAAAAGCGCTCCTGGTTCAATGTCACTATACACCTAAAATATTACTGTGAAAGATATGTAATCCACTTTGGTCAAAATAAAAATTATTATTATATATTAATAATTGCTCCTGGCTTGGGGAACCATATAAGACTCAGGGGATGGAACAGCGGTCTGTCGCAGGCAAGGCAGACAACTAACGACTTGTGCCATCACTCCAACCCCTTGATATTGTTTTAGATTAGATGGCATTCCCACCACACCACAACAGCACTGGTTGTTTTTAGTTTTTGTTTGTTTATTTTTGGTTTGGGGGCCACACACACTGATGCTCAGGGATTTCTCCTGGTAATTCGCTAAGAAGTTTCTCCTGGCTTGGGGGACCATATGGGACGACAGGGATCAAACCCAGGTTCATCCTGGGCAGCCATGTACAAGGCAAAGGCCCTTCATTCTGGCCCTTGTTCTTGTTTTTTGTAATGTAGTCCAGTCTCTGTGGCATGAGATGGTACCTCATTGTTGTTTTGATATGCATCTCCCTGATTAGTGGTTTTGGAGCATTTTATTCATGTGCCTTTTGTCCATTTATATTTCTTCTTTGAGGAAGTGTCTGTTCATTTCTTCTCATTTTTTGATGGGGTTAGAAAATTTTTTATTTTAAGTTAAGTCAGTACTTTGTATATCTTAGATATTAGCCCCTTATCCGATGGGTATTGGGTAAATAGTCTCTCCCATTCTGTGGGTGCCTTTTGTACCCTAGTCACTATCTCCTTGGAAGTGAAAAATCTTTTTAGCTTAATTTAGTCCCATTTGTGCTTCCACTCATTTGGAAAATGATGTTTCCTCCTTGAAGATGCCATTGAAGATATCATGGAATGTTTTACCTATGTGTTCTTCTATATACCTTATGGTTCTGCATCTGTTATCAAGGTCTTTAATCTGTTTGGATTTGGCCTTTGTGCAAGGTGTTATATAGAGGCCCAAGTTCACTTTTTTTTGCATGTGGCTGACCAGTTGTCCTAAAACCACTTGTTGAAGAGGCTTTCCTTGCCCCATTTTGCTTTGCTTGCCCTTTATCAAAGATTAATTGATTGTATGCCTGGGGAACATTATCTGAATACTCAAATTTATTCCATTGTTCTGAGGGTCTGTTTTTATGCAATATTTTGCAGCTTTAATGACTGTTGCTTTGTAGTACAATTTAAAATTGGGAAAAGTGAAGCTTCCCATTTTCTTTTTCCTTAGGGTTGTTTTAGCTATTTGTGGGTGTTTATTGTTCCAAATTAATTTCAGGAGTGTTTGATCCATTTCTTTAAAGAATGTCATGGGTATCCTTAGAGACATTGCATTAAATCTGTACAATGCTTTAGAAATTGAGCTCCCAAATGATCCAGTTATACCACTCCCAGGGATATACCCTAAGAACACAAAAACAAAATATAAAAATGCCATCTGCACACCTATACTTACTATAGACAGAATCTGGAAACAACCCAGATGCCTGACAACAGATGAATGGCTAAAGAAACTGTGGTACATATACACATTGGAATACTATGCAGCCATTAGAACAAAATGAAGTCATGAAATTGTTCTGTACTGGATGTACATGGAAACTATTACACTGAATGAAATAGGTTAGAGGAAGAGAGAGACACAGAGTTAGTCTCACTCATCTGTAGGATTTAAAGAAAATAAAATAATATCCAGAGACAATAGAGATGAGGGCTGGAAGGACCAGCCCATGATATGAAGCTACCACAGAGTAATGAGTGCAGTAAGAGAAATAATTACACTGACAACTATCATGACAATGGTAATGAGTTAGAGAAATAAAATGCCTGTCTCAAATACAAGCAGGTGGGGAGGGTGAGGAAGGGAATGGGGGACAGTGGTGGTGGGAAGGTTACACTGGTGAAGGGGGTTGTTCTTTTCCATAACTGAAACTAAACTACAAACATTTTTTATCATGCTGCTTAAATAAATATATTATTAAAAACAATATTTGATGTCATAGATTGACTGGAATATTTTTTTATTTTCTAAGGTCTTCTATCACTTTCTTAATTGATTTGAAGTTATGGTAGTATAGACCATTCACATCTTTTGTTGATTTGATTCCTAGATACTTGATATTTTTGGATACTAATTTAAATGAGATAGACTCCCTTATTGTTTCATCATCTGATTAATTTCTTTATATATAGAAGTGTGACCAATTTTTGTGCATTGACTTTTGAGCAGTAGTGTATTATTTCTAAGAACTTTTTGTAGACTCTTTATGGTATTCTGTGTATATTATCATGTCATCTGCTAATAGTGATGACTTCTTTTCTAATTTCAATCCCTTTGATTTGTTTTTCTTGCCTTATTGTTGTAGCCAAGACTTCTGAAACTTCATTGAATAAAAGGGGAGATAGTGGACATCTTTGCCTTGTGCCTGATCACAGAAGAGATAATTTCAGTTTTTCATCATTAGGAATGTTACTGTCTGTGGACCTATTACAGATAGCTATTATTTATTATCTTGAAGATTTCTTCTACAACTATTTTTTGAGAGTTTCTATCATGAATGTTAAATTGACTGACTTGACTAATATGATATTTTTCCTTGTTCTAATTTGTAGTATTATTACTTTTTTAAATATGGAACGCTTCAAGAATTGCATGTCATCCTTGCACAGGGGCCACACTAATCTTCTCTGTATTGTTCCAATTTTAGTATATGTGCTGCCGAAGCGAGCATTTTAGTTGATTTGTCTATCATGAACCATCCTTGCATTCCTGGGATGAATCCCACTGTATAGGATTTTATATTTTGATAAATTGATATTTTCAGTTAGCTCAGGTTTTATTAAGATTTTTGCATAGATTTTTATCAAGGAGATCGGTCTGCAATTTTCTTTTTAGAAGATCTCTGTCTACTTTGAATATTTGTGTAATATTAGCATTTTTTTTGGTCACAATCTGCAGCACTCAGGGATTACTTCTGGCTCTGTGCTCAGAAATGGCTGGCTTGGAGGACCATATGAGGTGCAGAAATTTGAACTATCATCAGTCCTGGGTCAGCTGAGTGCAAGGCAAACACCCTACCGCTGTGCTATCTCTTCTGCCCAGTAATGTTAACTTTATAGAAGGTGTTAAGAAGGATTTATGTGTCTGATATTTTTGAAGAGCTATGGAGTCAAAGCAATAAATATTCTCTGAAAACTTGATATTACCCATATGGACTAGAACTTTTGTTTTTCAGTAGGGGAGATTCTTAGTTACTCTTTCAATTTCCTTACTTGATATGGTTCTGTTTAGGCTCCCTAATCCTCCTTCTTCAGCTTTGGAAAATTATATCCAACGATTTTTCTAAATTCTCTAATTTAAGAGAATAGTTGTTTATAGTAACCTCTCGTTATATTTATGAATTTCTGAAGAATCCATTATCATTTATTTCCTTTAATTCTGATCTTATTAATTTGCAACAATTTCCTTTTTTCCTTCAGGAGTCTGGCTAAGGTTTTATCTAGCATGTCCATTCTTTTTGAAGTATCAACTCCTGCTTTTATTGATTCCTTGATTTGCTTTTCTGGTTTCTATGTTGTTTCTGCTCTTGTTTGTACTGTTTTCCTACTACTATTTTTTTTAGTTCATTTACTGTTTTTTGTTTTTTTTTTTTGGTTTTTGGGTCACACCCGGCAGTGCTCAGGGGTTATTCCTGGCTCCAGGCTCAGAAATTGCTCCTGGCAGGCACAGGGGACCATATGGGATGCCGGGATTCAAACCGATGACCTCCTGCATGAAAGGCAAACGCCTTACCTCCATGCTATCTTTTTTTTTTTTTTTCATATTTTTGAGATGAGTGTTTAGGTTGTTAATTTGAGCTTTTTCTTCTTTTTATTTTTAATGTAGGCCTGCATAGTTTTAGATTCCCCTTTGGTACAGTTCTTTTTATGTTTCCCTTATATCCTGATCGCTTATTTCTTCATTCATCAGTTTCAAGGAATCTTTTATTTTTTTCTTGATCCAGCTGTTTAGTAATTGAGCCTCCAAGTGTTCAAAGTTTTCCTCATCTGGGTAACTCCCCACTCCCCCGGTTAATTTTTACTTTCATGGCAGTATGATTGGAAAAGCTACTTTGTATAATTTCTATATTTGTAAATTTGTGCATGTTTGAGCTATGCCTTAATATGTGATCTATCCTGAAGAAGATTCCATATGCACTAGAGAAGCAGGTATACATTTAGAGAGGGACATGAAGAGACCTTTATATGTCCAACAATACAAATTCTTAAAGCTCCTCATTGAGGGCTTTTGATTCATTATTGGTATTCCGTCTTACTGGTAGGACAAGCGACAAAAGTGGATGTTGATATCTCCCATTGCAATTGTGTTTCTGTCAATGTGCTTTTTTAGGTTCATGAGTAGAAACACAAGTCTTAATGAGCCTTCATTTGGTGTAAAATTCTGTTGCTGGTATTTCTTGAACTATTGTTCCCTTATAATATATAATATATATAATATATAATATATATAATATATATAACTATATATAATAGTAGTGTCAATCTATCTTTAGTTACTTTCTTTATACTGAATGCTATTTGTTCTGATATAAGTATGGTTGTCTCAGCTTTCTTTGTTTTAGTTTCATTTTTTTGTCTTCTATTGGCATATATGTTTTCTAGTCTTTCAAATTGATCTGTATTTGTCCTATGAGTATGGGTGTGTTTCCTGTAGGTATTAGTTGGATGGACTTTTTTATTCCCCCCCCCCCCATCCATCCAGCTACTTCGTTTCTTTTTTTCATTTTGTTTTGTTTTGTTTTTTCCGGCTACACCCGTTTGATGCTCAGGGGTTACTCCTGGCTAAGTACTCAGAAATTGCCCCTGGCTTGGGGGGACCATATGGGACGCTGGGGGATCGAACCATGGTCCTTCCTTGACTAGCGCTTGCAAGGCAGACACCTTACCTCTAGTGCCACCTCACCGGCCCCTTTGTTTTTTTTAATGGGGAGTTTGGTCTATTGATATTGAGAGAGATTAATGTTATAAATATTTGTGTTGCCTTTTTAGTGTATGTCTGAAATCAAGTGGTTTGTGCAAGAGTCTTCTTTTATAGGCAATTTTCCCAGTAATTCTTACAGGATTGGTTTGCTTATTGAAAATGCTTCTACCTCTTGTTTGAAATCAAGTCTAAGTGATATTTTTACAGGGTAGCAAAATCTAGAATGAAAATTTATTATTCAGTTCTTTTAATATATCATTCCACTCTTTCCTTGCTTATAAGATACCATATAGAAGGTCTGTTGCAATTATTAGGTTATTTCCTTGTTTCTGCATTTTTTACTTCTTTCTTTTTCTTTTTTTTTTTTTTTTTTTGCTGTTTTAAGCAGTCTTTATCTTTTGATTTTACGATTTTGTTTACTATGTGTCTTGACCTTGTTTTGCTTGAGTCTATTTGTTTGGTACTCTTTGAGGCTCTTGAATCTGTGTAGGGAGGACCCTATCACCAGAGATATGGAAAGTTCTTGGTTATTATTTCTTCTCTCAGCTGTTCTTCCCTGTTTTTTTTTCTGTCCTATATATAATTTCTATGATTCAAAGAGTATTTATCTTGCTATCTATCATAAATCTTACATTCTTTTCAATTCATTTACTTCTCTTTTCTCTTGTCATCTCATTATTTGTGATCCCTGTATTTTGTCTTCCATCTCACTGATACAATTCTATGTATGTTGAATTCTATTGCTATGGCTTGTTACTGTATTTTTAAACTCCTTAAATTTCATTTACATTTTACACCCTAGAGCAATTTTATCTTTGAGTTGGTTGAAATTTTCTTCCAGTAATTGCTTTATTTCAATATCTACTGCATGGAGCATTTATTTAACTTCCTCATTTATGAGGCTGGAGTTTTTATTTGAGCTCATTGATTTACTGGGACAAGAGTCCCTGTCTGCCAAAGCAAGTGAATTTCTTTGTTTCACCATTGTTCTTAAAAATTTGTGGATGTTATGATTTGATATTATTGTCTGCTTTGTTATTTTTTAGCAAGCTAATACTCCTTGTAATCCATTTATCTAATAATTTATGCGTCCTTAACTTTATATTTTAGTGGTTTACAGATGAATAGCTGTATTTTGTGTGTGTGTGTGTGTGTGTGTGTGTGTGTGTGTGTGTGTGTGTGTGTAGGTAATCATGTACAGCTAGACCTTGAATTTAGGTCTTACACATGTGCTCCTGACCCATATACTATTTTTCTGTCATATAGCATACATTTCTTACAACAATATCTCTAATCACTCCTAACAAAACCACCAAATTCAAAGTTTTAACACTTGTACACTATTGCCTTCTAATCCTCAGCCCTCACTTAAGTTTTTCTCCTAACTTATTAATGGTTCTGACAATGAAAGAACCCAATAAAAACGATATGTTAGAATCACTGGTCATGTCTCTTTAGTCTCTTTCAAACTGGAATGTTTCTATAGTCATTTTTTAGCTTTTACAATCTTGAAATATCAGTAATTCTAGGAATATTGCAGTTATTGCAAAAGTAGTGGCTGGAGTTATGAAAATAAGTTTTCATTTGTCCACTTCTAGATACCTAGGAATTAAACTGACCAAAGATATTTTAGCAAGAGATTGTAAAACAGATTTAATTACTTGTGTGCAAGAGTTAATGAATGTAACTTAAAGAGGGTCTAAGTATTTGAGAATTATAAATCATCTTCATAGGTAAAGAGGAGGTCTAGATAGGCACTTCTGGGAGAACAAAGAATTTCTTAGAATGGGGAGAAAAGGCACTCGAAAGTAAATCACTTTTGAAAATTACTTTTAGAGCTATGGGAAAGTGTATAAGAGATATAATTTTGTAACAATAGTACCAGCTTCTCTCAAAGAGAAGATGGGAGTTATTACTAGTTATTTTATTATGCTTAAAATTGAAGACAGCACTGCTTATATACAGGTAAAATATTGTAGGGACTCTAGTATGTTTAGTATAAGATCATTTTGATGCCACAGGTTTTCCCTTTGGATCCTCTATGATAACATTTTAAAATTCTCATCTTGCCAGTTAGTGCAGATGTGGAAATTACTTCATAATACTTAGGTTCACTTGGATTACTGTATTAAGTCATGTGTGGCACTCTATAATTTCCTGCTAGTCTCATTTTTTAATTACTATTTTAGAAGAAATGTTAAATTTATGTCGATATTCTTAAATGTTATTTTGTATATGTAGTTCATATTCCTAAGAAATCATTATATTAAAGAATTATAATCTGTTACTATTATCTTACATTGATTTTTATATTTTAAAATGAATTCAGTGGGAGTTCATTTATGCTGGCTTCTATAATCATTTGGAATATCTTCATTTTTCAGTAAAGCCTTTTTTTTACCTGGTTTTGGTGTCTTAATTATTTTGAGATTCACTTACACTTCTCTGACCTCTCTCTGAAATTTTTTATTTTTCTCCAAAGCCATGATTTCTTTTACTGGATTGTTAGATGACACACAGCTATTTACCCAAAATAAAGGTATTCCCCCATTTTCTCATTTCTTTCACCTAGCCCTTTGTTTTATAAAAGTCCAGCTGGTACTCACTCTACCTTTCCCTATCTGGTTGAATTGGTACTGATTTAATTACGAAGGGTCAGTCTGGCTTAGTATAAAGAGACCATGAAGCAAGAAGCCATTGACTCCATACACTCTCTTGACTGGCTTGGTTTATTAATTCTTAATGTTTATATTCTTTAGATCCATTCATCTGGAGTTTGTGGTGATTTATTTTACAGTGTAGAATGGCATTTAGAAGCCAAGATCTGGATGAGAAAGGTACACAGTGATACTAAGGTATTGCTGCTGCTGATCACAGGCACTTTTGGGTTGCTATACTGGATCTCATCACTAATGTCCATACTTCATACCATGGAAACTCCTTTTTAATCATAATACATACAGAATTCTTTTACTAGCCCATTTGGGGCTACTTTGCCCTAGCAATTCTTCCTTCACAATACTTATATCTAAATGGACTCTTTAGTCTTCTATCCTTTTTATACAGGATTCCTATTTCTCCATACTCAAACTCTGACATTCTGTCCTGAGACATAGCCCATGTGGAAATTCTCCTTATTACATTTGGGCTCTGAAATTCTATGTCTTACCACTTATCACTGTGTTTTAATCAGATTATGATATTGTTTTAGACAGGTTGAGGCTGACCCCTGTTCAAGACATCATGCTAATCAAACCTTGACAATAATAACAGTCTAGTCTTGGTACCTATGTGAATTTTGCCTTGCTCATTCCTACAAAATACAATTTTGTGGGGGCCGGGCGGTGGCGCTAAAGGTAAGGTGCCTGCCTTGCCTGCGCTAGCCTTGGACGGACCGCGGTTCGATCCCCCGGTGTCCCATATGGTCCCCCAAGCCAGGAGCAACTTCTGAGCACATAGCCAGGAGTAACCCCTGAGCGTTACTGGGTGTGGCCCAAAAACAAAAAAAAAATACAATTTTGTATTTATTGCTCATAAAAGAAAATAAAACACAATTTTATTTTATTTATTTATCTTTAAAAACCAATTGGTTTTTAACATTTATGTTGAGCCTAGAATTAAGGATGGATCCGTTGAGCCTGGCAGTGCAATATGTTTCCTAGGCCTGCTGATGCTTAAGAACTACCAGTTCTTGGGATTGAAGCCAGGACTTCCTCATGTTAGGCATGTGCTCTACCATTTGTACAGCCTCCCTTAACCTCCATTATAAATGTTGAATTGGAAATTAAAGAATAATTTGCCAGTCTATGATCATATATTTTCATCAACATTCTAGATGTATAATTGAAGATAAATTATTTAAATATTCATGTATACTGGGACTGAAGAGATAGCACAAATAGGGTATTTGTCTTGCATATGGCCTACTCAGGATGGACCCAGGTTCAATTCCCAGCATACCGTATGGTCCCTGAGCCTTCCAGGAGTTATTTCTGAGTGCAGAGTCAGGAATAAACCCTGAGTGCTGCTGGGTGTGGCTGAAAACAAATAAAAAAATTCATGTGTCAGTTTTTTTTAGGCCACATTTGGTGACGCTCAGGGGTTACTCCTGTCTATGCACTCAGAAATTGCTCCTGGCTTGGGGGACCATATGGGACGCCAGGGGATTGAAACACTGTTTGTCCTGGGGTCAGCTGTGTGTAAGGCAAATGAGGTACCACTGCATCATGGCTCTGGCACCAAAGTGTCAATTTATTTTTAGTGTTTTAATGTGAGACATCATATTTTAACAAAATGTCTAGATGTTTACTTGAATTCTTATAAGGTGATCATTGAATGCAAGTCTATAGCCAATTTTCTCCAAAATATACATGAATATTAATAACCTAGTATTAAAATAATCCTCAGAGGATTTTGAGTCCAAAGTAATACAAGATGAAAATCAAATACTAAGTACCAGTATTACTTCCTATGGTCTTTTAAGTTTGTTTTCCCCCATATCCTGTATGTTACATTTCCCATTAATTCTGAATGTGTAATTGCTTCTTAGATGTTAGCCCTAATACCACATTACAAGCCATTGCACTTCAGTTGTGTTAAAATGTTATTGTGATGCCTGAGAGATATCAGAATTGAGAGGTATATTAGGCTCTCTGGGTTATCTGCCCTGATAGCTAATTCCTATACAATGTCTTCGTCTCCAGTTATTATCACAGTAACATGCATTACCTAAATTCTTGATTCCTAGTACTGTGCTTCATAGTATAAAACTTATTCCTCTTCTCAATTCTAATCAGAGATCTATAAATAGTATATGCCTGCAGTTTGCTCTTTTCTTTGACATATCTTCTCTCAACCCTAGTTCAAATCATTTCTCCTCTTACCAGCTTATTTCCATTTTGACACCTTGCTTTCTATTATCCACACAAATGTCAAAGTATGTTTTTATATTAGCTTTTATCACAAACCTGCTTAAATACACTTAAGTTCTGCTATTAATTTGTCTTTTCTTTTATCTTCTGTTTTCTTCTCTTCTTTCCTTTTGTGTAGCTGGCATTTAAACTTCAGGTCTCAGACATGTAAGACAAATATTCTATTACTAGCCACAACCCTGATCCTAGAGTTTTATGGGTTTTTTTAGTCTCAGCCTGTGCAATTTACCCTCTCACTCTTCATGTACGAGGAACTTTGGCATTCTTTCTGTATCTGAAACAACAATTTTCTTGAAACCTTAAAGGTTTTGCACAAAATATGACTAGAATGTTATAATTCTATTCCTTTTTCAAAGAGAAGAACCTTTGGATTCCTCCACTAAAGTGAAATAATAACTGATGGAAGAATAGTTTGGGGACTAATTTCCATTATTTTATGGTATTATTTATTTTATAACTTGAAGAAGAGATCTCTAGTGGCAATTACCATGGAATATTTGTTAAACTTAATTTGCTAATTAAGAAAGCAACAATGAAAAAGATAGTACTTCTAACTACTTGCCAAATAAAAGTTGTAATAAAATTCATTGTAACTAAGACATTTAAAATTAAAACGAAGAGAAAGTAATCAAACATCAGTGCAAAAAATAGTTTAGGTCCCTGAAAAAACAGAGAATTAAAAATATAATTTTAGTTTCCGCCCAAACCTGAGTCTTAGTCTCTCACCTTCTTGCATAATTACTACCCATCTATCTTCTTGACTTACTACAGCCTCTTGGACTCTGGTCAGCTATCCATGCATAGTATCTAAGCCAGCTAGAAATATGGCTCATATTTATTCAGGTACCAGGAGCTCAGGAGCCCAGAACTTAGACCTCCATATTCTGTTCCACAGTTGCTTGGACAGCTGGAGTCAGGGATCAGATGGTCATTTGGAACATCCAGAATAAGGAATAGATTGTGCAAAACCTGAACCACCACCTTGCCTTTTACAACATGAGACATGGAGACAAGAGACAACAAGAGCATGGATTGGGGACTAGAGTACAAAATTAGAACCACAGACTTCTCTAAGCGTAGAAGAGACTCCAGGTGAAAGACAGGGCATTGCTTGAAGACCGTAAAAGATCTGAGAGGTCAGATCTTTGCAATTTCTGTAGATAGTGCCTGCATCATTATGAAAATTGACAGTGATTGTCTTGCTGCTGATGATTTGTGTTAAATATGAGACATAGCTGGCTATATACATGAATATATATATATATCCATGGCTATATACATGGATATATATATTCATGTATGTATAGATATAGATATAGATAGATAGATACAGATATAGATATAGATATATATGGAAAGTGGTACCCATGGAGCTTGCAAGATTATTGAGACAATGTTACTCTGTTGCTGTTGGAGATTGTGCCACATCTGCAAGGGTTAACTTCACTTTTTACTTCTACTAGGAGAGAATGAGTTCTAGCCTGATGACCAGATACACTTTATTCTATTTCAACAGTGCTTTATAAGATAAGAGGAACTGGGATAAGTGCAGGATGGCAGAATGTAGCAGAAGCATAACTAGAGGCTCCAGGAAGAAGATAAGCTTAAACATTGGGGTTTAGGCATGCCTCAGGAGCAATACAATATTGAAAAGTAATCTCTCCTTTAACTAGAGATTTCTGTAAGGGAGGAAGACCAACTCTTAGTAAAGCCTGATTAGAAACCACTAATTATGGGGGGATGGCACCCCATTTTGAGCTATTCTTTCCTATATCTGGAGCAGTGTCTCCAAAGCTCTGCCTCAAGAATTATTGAAATAGTTATTCTGAGGCGTTCTGTCTGCCAGGTGATTAGGAAACACCATTACAAGAAACAAAAGATTGACAAAAGATTATGAAGAACCTTGGCTTTTAAACATGATTTTTAATGGAATATTGTGATTTACAATATTTTAATGATAGTTTATTTATACATTATTCCAATACCACATCCACTGCCAGACTACCCACTTCCATCCATCAAGGCCCCAAGGACCACACCTGTTTATCAACTCCACCCATCAAATGAAAACTAAGTACTGAGTACCAATTCTATAACTCTGTTGCTTTGGATATTTTTTCTTCCCTTACTGTGTATTCCATATATGAGAAATATCATTCTGTACCTATCATTTTCCTTCTACCTGACTTTATTCAACTTGATACCCTCTAGTTCCATTCATGAAGTGACAAATTTATTATTTTATTTGATATTTGTCTATTGCTATGAAAATAGCATTGAAATTTTGGTTGAAATTGAATTGAATCTACAGATTATTTTGGTAATCAAAGCATTTAAACTATTATTTTTCCAATAAATGAACATAGGCTGTCTTCCTATTTGCATATTATTTAATTTCTTAAACTGATCTTTCATATTCTTAATCAATTTTAATGTAATCAAATGAGAGTAATTTATTAATTTCTGACAGTTACTAATTATATAATGAAATATACCTGATATTATTTTGATGTTCTACATTAATTAATTTGTTTATTAATTCTAACAATTCTTTTAGTTAATCCATAGCATATTGATAAGTCACTAGATAAGCCATAACATGTTCCAGAACTGAAGTTCTGTTATTTACTGGTTATTATTCTATTGATTTTATCAGTTAAATCCTTTAAACTCAGCCTACCTCAGAAAAACCTATGAAGAGTAAGATTAAGTATTCTCACATCTCAATGAAAACTTGATGACAAATCTTAAATTTTTACTTCAAGGTTAGAACAATTAGGATCAAAAGTTGTATGTTTTCACGAGAGCTATAAAGATAGTAAGACAGTTGAATACTATGATAACATCATGTGCTTTAGTGATCAGAAAAGCTAAGGTTTGGAAAGTTCTCTCAGTAACACTGAATTACAGTGAGCAGTACAATTTATCTCTTATTTTGGGGCAATTTCTGAACAATTATCAGCTATAAGACATTATTACATTACCAGTTTGGCAAAGTTAATTGCAGAAACGAAAGACAATCTTTGAAGAATCAGCTTTCCTTTTTTTCCTGGTCAGAGAACCAGTCATTAAAATAGATACCTTTTATGCAATTATAATACAGCTCTGTATTTGGTAAACTATTTTTTACCCTCAGGCAGACTTAGCAATACAGGAATAATACTGCGTATACAAGTTGGAATAGGCCTAAGATGTATTTCTTAGTCATGCCCATTGTGAGTTGATTAGCTCTTTTTTTCTTATCATTTTATTCTTACTTAGGAATTTGTGATGACTGGATTATTTTAACATCAGAAAGATTTTGATTGCCATGGTAAGGTGTTGGGGACTGTGACCAGTTTGAGGCCATCTTTGCTGTTTTCTCTGCCATTAACCCAGTCTTTTACTTAAAAGGCTGCAAGTAGTTTTTGCTGTTAAGTCCTTGAACTAAAGAGAAAAGATATGAATGCAGCTGCAAGATAAAAATTTAGTTCCAGCCTGAGAAGAGCAAAAGCTGCCTGGTACCTTATCAGAAACTAGGCCTCACTTCTTAAAATCTTCCCAAGCTAACAAGGCTGTTATTAATAAGTATATGTTACCTTGTCTGTTCAAAAAACACTGAGGCTAGCACATCTTTGCCCATCTCCTGTTAATTAGGCAGTTAGGAATGCAGCTAGAAGGTCATAAGACGTTCCCATAGAAACGACACGTCCAACACGACTTGTAAGCCCTCCTGCCACCTAGCCCACTGTCCACTTCCTTATTTTAGAGAATGATTTAATTTCTTTGTTTCTTGTACCCGGAAATATATTCTTGCCTTATATGGAGCAATGTATTGGCTTTCGCGCCAGAAGTATAATTGACATCACCTTGTACTGCCCCTTTTCTCCTTCACTATATAAAAAGAAACTGTAGCCCAATAAACTTGCCTTTGAACAGTGAGATATTGTCTTAGGCCATTTATTATTAACCTCTCTCAGATTTTTTATAGGTGTGGTTGTGATTCTACTCAGCAAAATAGGAGTGCAGTTGTCCAGAAGTCTCCCCAGCTGAATCCTGCTGGCCGGGCCCCTTTGGGGGGGCTTAAGGCACCTGCAGTAAGGAGAGGAACTCATATCAAAGATTTTTGCCATGAAGTGACACATTTCATTATTTATATTTTAGTTACCAATCAAGATTGCTCTCTTTGCCTAATTTCACAGACTTGCAAAATGCTGTTCTTTAATAGGCCTATGATCCTAGAATGAAAACTGAAATATTAGATAGCACGCTTTGTGTGTATCTGGTTCTTTTTGAGTTGACAGGAGATTTTAGATAGTGAATATAAAACAAAAGCAAGGTGACTGGTAACCAAAAGAATTAAGAAAATGTTAGGAATAGTTATGAATTATATTGGTAACCATATTAATGAATAATTGAAATTATAGCCATACACACTATAAACATACCTAGTATATGACACAGACATAGAAACATGAAAGTAATGGGAAACTTGAATGAGTTTGATAGTAACTCATTATAAATATTTTTCCGGATATGTGTGATTTGTAATCTGCTAAAGAATAAAGAAAATTGACATGTTTTATTTAATTCAATGGAGCAAGTTCATGATTTTTGAGTGTCCAGTTCTTGGTTGCTGATTTCATTGTACCATGTGAAGCTATAAAAACTGCCCTGCTGTATGCTACTTGATTCTTCTAAATTCATAGTAAACAAGTCTTGTTCAGACCTGCTCAGTCAAAAGTAAATCCTCTGAGTTTTGAGTCTTCTTTTTTCCCTTTCATTCTTTAGGAGAAGTTTCTCATATTTTATTTCTTAATTTTTTCCTTTTAATCAGGAAAAAATTGGTCATTGTGATTGATAGTTGACCGGTTCCATTTATCAAACTTAGAAAGTTACTCAGATTGGAAATTTTATATATAAAAATTATTGAAACCATTCAGGGCCAATCTCACCACAGGTGATGACCTCTCACCATGAATGTTCCTATACCACCATCTCCTTCTCCCCAGCCTGCCAGCATAACAGGCTTGTTTTAAGATTTGATTGTTAAAATGTGGGTCTCTTGATTCCCTTGTTGTTGACTCTGGAATATATATTTAGTTTGTTCTTTTTTTTTTTTTTAACACCACCAATGTACCTGAAACCTCTTGGTTCCTCGTTCTCATTCCTTCATTTCTGTTTCTCCTCATCCACTCAATTTTCTCCTTGCTATACTCTGGGGCCAGGAGTGTTCTAGACAACTCCTTTTTAGACCATTGGATTCCTTCATGCAATTATTATAAATACCACATATAAGTGATTTAATCCTGCATTTATCCTTCTGGATTAGTTCATTTATATATAATATCTCCAGTTACATTCATATTGCATAATTACCTCATTCCTTACAGCTATGTAGTATCTTCATGATCTACTCATCTCTTTTTGGAATCTAAGTTGATTCAACTCTTCGCTATTGTACTGAGGACTGCATAAATAATAGTGGGCATATATCCTTTAGGATCAGTGTTTTTCCTGTCCTGAGGACAGATACCCAAAAGGGGGATTGCTGGGTCACATGGCAGATAAATTTTGAGTTTACTGAGAACTTTTCATACTGTTTTTCATAGTAGTTGGAGCAGACAGCAGTCCTACCAGCAGTGGATGAAAATTATTTTCTCTTTTTTTTTTTTTTTTTTTTTGGTTTTTTGGGCCACACCCGTTAGATGCTCAGGGGTTACTCCTGGCTACGCGCTCAGAAATTGCCCCTGGCTTGGGGGACCATATGGGACACCGGGGGATCGAACCGTGGTCCTTTCCTTGGCTAGTGCTTGTAAGGCAGACACCTTACCTCTAGCGCCACCTCGCCCTTCTACCCTCCCCTTCCCTCCCCTTCCCTTCTCTACTCTACTCTTCTCTTCCCTTCTCCCCTCTTCCCCTTCCCTCCTCTCCTATTCCCCTCTCCTCCAATCCCCTCTCTTCTCCTCTTCTCCCCTCTCCTCCCTTCCCCTGTCCTCTCCTTTCCTCTCCCTCCTCTCCTCCTTTCCCCTCCCCCTCCTCTCCGCTCTTCCCCTCCCCCCTTCTCTCCTCCCTCTTCCCTTCCCTCCTCTTCCCTCCCTCTCCCCTTCCCTCCTCTTCCCTCCCTCTACCCTTCCTCCTTCCCCACCTCTCTTCTCTTCTCTTCTCCCCTCCCTTCCCCTTCTCTCTTCTCCCCTCCCTTCCCCTCCTCTCTTCTCCCCTCCCTTCCCCTCCTCTCTTCTCACCTTCCTTTTCCTCCCTTCCCCTCCCTTCCCCTCCCCTCCCCTCTCCTCTCCACTCCTCTCCTCTCCTCTCCTTTCTTCTCCTCTCTCCCCTCTTCTCTCCTTCATCTGAATAAGGGCTTAATTTCTCTAAATGTCTCACACTTCACCCGGCAAGAGTGACCTTCGAGATTTTATCACCTGGCTTGAGGGAGCTTCTGTAGAATTTCTGTTTAAGTAAGTGGATGTAGGAGCATGGGCTTGCAGGGCAGAGGACCATACTTTGAATACCACTATCCTATCTGAACTCTTTTCTAGTCATAGCACCTTTCTAGTCATATAAATATCTATTGGTGAAATTATTTTTCTTTTTGTTATTTTAGATACTGATTTTGCTTAGTTTTTTATTTCTTATACTGTTAAAATCACCCTAATTATTTATCCTTCTGATATAATTCTGCTTTTCTGTTTGTGAGTCTGCCAAATGTTGTTTTGGTGGTTAGGGATTCTGAATTTCTACACAGGGGAACTGGCTCATCCAACAAGACCTTATATAGAGAGGAAATTGAGGGAGTCACTAGCCTAGCTCTTACAAAGGTTTTATTCAGTCAGGAATAGTTTCCTTTTAGAAAAGACATTTGGACCCTATAACCAGCCTTTAAAGAAATTTATATGACTGTTTTATTATACTGTTAAAAAGCTGGTTTGCCAGTTGGTCTTTTTGAAATCATTAAAATTGAGTTACTTCAGTACATTGGTTGGAGAGATATTTGCTTTATAACATTCTTTAAAAGGGATTTACTATTTTCTTTACTGATTCAATCTATACTTTTGTGATTGTAGTTCTTTATATATATAACAAAAGTTAATTTGATTTTAGAGAATAGAATCACACTTGAATTTGAAGAAAATCCAGGCCTTAAGTGATCTTCCATTTAGGGTTTTTATTAATAGATAAACATAGGAAAAGTTATATTGATTTTCCACTTATTTCTATGAGTACTTTTCCTCTGTAAATCTTCCTCAGTGTTTCTCTGGATACACAAGAACATTCATGTAGTTCAATTCTCAGTCAATGATAGATAGGTGGTTACATTTTCATTCTTGTTCACCAGCTATGTGAATATAAAATAAAATATTCAAATGGAATTACTTATTATATTGTTTTTAATATTCAGTTGAAATAAATATGGAACTTTTCCCCATCATTAAGTGATTTTCTACACTTCAGGAATGATTCAATAGTATTTTAAATTTGAATTTACCACAAAAATAAAATTTTGTTTAATTTATATTGTGTGAATATAATTAAAAGAAAAAGTTAATGCTGCTAAATCATCTCTGCAAGGAAAGAAAAAGTTTAAGTATACATAGCTAAAATAAAAAAAATCCTCTGGTGGAAATTTCTTAATATCCTGTTTCCTCCAAAATTAGACACTGTCTTATATTATTAATTTTTGCTCACAAAGATGCAGTAGTTCTTATTTTCAAGGAATATCTTATTTTTCCATGAAGAAGAATACAGTACACATTTATTGTTAAATGAAAATAAAGGAAATTTATTACCTGATACGGTATGGTAGTACGACAGTTGTCAACACAAACCAGACAAACTGAATCCTAAAGAGGCCGGTCAGAGCTGCCCTAATAACCAATGTACAATAAATTAATTTTCTTGCCAAGACAGAGCCTGGAGAGGGGGGCTTATTTTGGGCAGATGCTTTATATTTTACCCAGAAGGAAACCTGTGAGTAGGTCTTATTTTTGGAGATATCTTATTTTCGAGGAAACACAGTATATAGTTCACATACTTAAGCGACGGAAAAGTCCTTAAAATAATTAGGTTTAAAATATTATCAATCTGGGGCCAGAGTGGTAGCACAGTGATAGGACATGTGTCTTGCATGCGGCTGACTCAGAATGAGATTGGGTTTGACCCCTGGCATTCACATGGTCCAATTTATGAGCGCAGAGCCAGAAGTAAGCCCTGAGTGCAGCGAGGTGTGCCCCTTAAAATATATATTATCAATCAATTCAGCACAAGTAATCTCTAAATGTTCTAGAAACCAGAAGGATAGTGCAATGGGTAGGCACTTATCTTGTTTGTGACCAATCCAGGTTTAATTTCTAGCACTACATATGGTCTCCTGAACCTCACCGGGAGTGATCCCTGTGCAGAGCTATCAGTAAACTATGAACAAAATAAACAAAGAGATAAGATAATAAGAATTATGCCTCACATAACAAGGTTCATAACAACCTAAGTAGTTGTAGTAACATAAAATATTTGCTGTTATTTGATATTTATTGTATCTGTACTGATGTGTAAAAGACTTTTTTCATACCCAGTTTTGATTCCTTTGATAGAAGTAGGATCTTTTTCAAAAAAATAGGGACTTCAACAAGCAGTGTTGGATTAAGGGGGAAAGTCATTCTTAAAGATGCTGGCCCAGATATTCTATGCTGGAAGTACATTTTGAGGGACTATGAGGTCAGCCAGGGATTGAACTCAGAACCTTTCATCAATAAGAATTTTGCTACATGAGTCATATTCACAACTTTAGAAACAGATTCTTACAAAAGATAGAAGTGGAAATCATATCTTCACCAGAAATTATAAGGTATTGAGGATATGGCACCCTACTCTACAATTCAGAAATACATATGATGCCCTCCTTTAAGTAACTCCTTTTTAAAAACTTATTTCCCCCCTCTCAAATAGAGGGGGAAATAAAGGAGGATACCAGGACCAAACAGATATATGACCAATAAGTAGTAAACTGGACACAGAGGGGACCACCTGTTCTGGCGGCCCCGGGGGGGGGGGGGGTGAGGATGGGGGATTTGGGAGGCAGGATGGGAACGGGGAGTGGGGGTGGGAGGGAGGACAAATTTGGTGACGGGAATTCCCCTGATTCAATGTTAATAAATACCTAAAATATTATTGTGAAAGTTATGTAAACCAATATGGTCCAAATAAAAATTACATATTAAAAATTTTTAAAAATCTTATTTTTCTCATTGCATTCTAAATTCATTATAATATAAACTCTTCTTTCTCTAACTCATCTCCTTTCTGTCTTTAAAGTTTTCTACTTCTACCACCCTCCCCATTAATATTTCTCTTATTGTTTGTCTGATTGGAGCCTAAGTTTTATGTCCTTGAAAATGGACTGTCTGGATCAGAAACTTTGCCCTTGTATTTCCTGATGTTGTGGCATTGAGCAAATGGTTTATTATTTTTGAGCTCAAATGATAGCTTTTATTCCTTTGTAACTTTTTTCCTGAAGATAAAATTTCTAAAAATATAGCCAGAATTCAATAAATACTATGTTTTATCTCATTTCTATTTGAAAAAATAGTGTCTGTCTGAGAGTTTGGGGCTGCAGGAGTTCCCAAACAGCTTGACAGTGTGTGTGTGGGGGGGGGGGGGAGGGTACATGAGATTACTTCCAGCAAGATATTTGGCCAATGGGCCGGAGAGATAGCATGGGAGGTAAGGCGTTTGCCTTTCATGCAGGAGGTCATCGGTTCAAATCCCGGCGTCCCATATGGTCCCCCGTGCCTGCCAGGAACAATTTCTGAGCCTGGAGCCAGGAATAATCCCTGAGCACTGCCGGGTGTGACCCAAAAACCACCAAAAAAAAAAAAAAAGATATTTGGCCAAATGAATTTGATGTTCAATACTAGGTCCTGCAGTGCTCAGGACCAACAGGGCCACACCAGAAGGTGTTCAACAGCCCTGTGATGCCAGGGTTCTCACTATTCTCAGAGGCTTTGTATGCTCTGTAGCTACTTCTTACCACTGTACTATTTCCAAGCTCTTCTTATTTTTTTATTTTCTCACTTTCATACTTTTCCCTAAAGTCTTCAAATGAATAATTTAAACTATTTTTTGGCAGTTCTCTTAAGGACAATTCAGAATTAAACTCTTTTTCTCTCTTTCTGGAATTCATCATTATTAAAAAAGACCCCATTAAACTAATATTTACTTTGATATGAATAAAATGGTTGAGCTTAGTTTTCATTCAACTTTATAGCCTTTAAATCTGAAGGAATCCTAAAATAACCTTTTAAACAGAACTAGTTCATTACCTATTTATGAAAAAGAAACTGTATCTGGACATCACTGAGCAGGCAGCAAACCCTGTATGGACTCTCTTAGAGTGCCTGGTGTCTCTATAAGACTTACAGATCTTACCCCAAAACTTTGTCTCATGCTTGGGAATTGTTGATGTTAAAAAGATGTGATTTTGGGCCAAAGAGGCAATTTATAGGGCTGTAGCTTATATTTCCACACCAGAGATCTAGTTTCTATACCAACACCGCATGGCTTAGTCCTGCACTGCAAGGCTTGCCCAAAGACCAAAATATAAAATGATATGAAATAAAATGGGTATGATTCTTAGTTTCAATCCCACAGTCTGAATTCATTCACGTTAGTTTGTGCTAAATTTGTTTTTTATTCCTCATTTTTCTTTACAGGGAATTTCTCTTTTCTTCTTATCCTTCGGTCTCACTTCTTTGAAGACAGGATTACCTTCTTTAGGATCTTCTCTGACTCCTTTCCTCCCCCCGCAGCTCAACCCCTAAGGTCTCTCTCTGGTTTCCTTTGTTCTTCCCTTTACTTCAAAAATGCTTTTCTCTTTATGTCTAGAGGGTTTCTTAATACTTGCTTACTTTCCTGTTTCTTGCTCTCAGTTTATAAAAGAGTAGAGAATATTGGATTTACTGACGGAGCTCAGGCACATAGCTAGGATTCAGCAAATATTTGCTGATTATAAAAGTAAATGTTAGGCATCACAGACTTGGATCCCTCCTATAAAGGACCAGATAAAGTTGAACATTTTGTAAGTAATCTGGATTAAAAATAGCATACACAAGACTATATAGGGAGAGATTCTCTGCTCTTCAAAGTAACCTCTAATTTTGAATAAGTTACCAGCATTGTATGGAAGAATTAGGGTTGTTAATACATTTACTTAATTTAATTTTATTCTGAAGAAGTCTCTTCTTTACCTATCAAAAAGTAATACAACAATAACTCTATATTCTGTACCTGCAATGTAATGCAAAGATTATTGATGTTTGAACAAGCTGAACCATTTATTAAATTCTTTACATCATTTTCATTTCAAAGATATAACCAGGAAGGAATATAGTGGCTACAGAAGTTTTATGGTCAGAATTTAAATTAGAAGTCTACTAACTTTTATACAAATTACATGTCTTTTAGATATTTTTACTCATTCTTATAGAGGGATGTTGATAACTTCTCTTGAGAGTTATGAGTATTTAATGAGCCAAGGTTATAATATTTGATTGGCATATATTAACAAAATATTAACAATTATTTGATTTCTAAAGAATATAAATAAAATATATGCTTTATTATGTACCAATAGAAGATATAAACAGTATTAGTAATTTATTAGTAATAAATTCTATTCATGTGTAGATAACATTAAGGATCAAAAACATAAGCAAATGCTAAGCATTTGTCTTAAAATATGCTCATATTATCATTATAATCTATTTGTATTTGGTTTGGATGGAAAAATCAAGATTTAAAGTATTGTTGCAACTCAGAATAAAATAGCATGAAATTATTAGACTTTGCTCAACATTAGAATGAATATGTCTCAAACAATTGCAAAGGATGTACTATTGCCTTCCCAAAGATTCATGCAAATATGCATTATAGGTTCAAATTTAGAAGGAAAATGTATTTCCACAATAACATTTCAGGACAAGCCCCCATCTCCCAACTCTCCTTTTAAAATTATTGACAACACACATAATACAGTGAACACAAGTATTGCCCAATAGAAAAATTCTTTTGTTTCAAGATTATGTTGTACTATAGTAAAACATACTATGAGTCTCTCTTACCTGAATTTCTGGATGCAGCTGGCTACTGACATTCAACACCATCTATATCCTCTACTTCTATATTTTTTTTTTTTTTTTTGGTTTTTGGGCCACACCCTGTGACGCTCAGGGGTTACTCCTGGCTATGCGCTCAGAAGTCGCTCCTGGCTTGGGGGACCATATGGGACACCGGGGGATCGAACCGCGGTCCGTCCTAGGCTAGCGCAGGCAAGGCAGGCACCTTACCTCCAGCGCCACCGCCCGGCCCTACTTCTATATTTTTATATCAAGAGCTACATGACTTTCTAAATTAGAAAGTTTATCTAATTATTCAAATATATATTATTAGATTGTTTAACCTTTCTGCTCAACTCTAACTTTTTTTAGCCAAGTATTTTCCAAATGGAAACGAGAAGCAGAAATTTGGCATTCCATTCTCACAAAGGTGAACATGTTGATAGGTTGACTGGTGGGTTGGTTTTGCCCTACTAGGGATCAAACCCAGGCAGGTACTCTATCACTGAACAATTCTTGCTCTGTGTATTTGATATAAAATTATTTTCTTTGTTGGTATCTGTGAAACACTTTAACTTTTTGGAAAATATTCCAATATAAGATGCACCATCTACAAATTTAGTCAAACTTTTGAGGCTGGATATTTAAGTTGCTTCCATTTCATATATTTTGTTCCATTTATTATTTATACTGATGTTATTACTACAGTTTGGGCATATTTTTATGAGTATTCTTCAAATCTTGATAAAGTATTTATTTATGGGAGTAAATGTTGTGAGGCAAGCAAAAGTTTAAATTTTTAGAAGTCATTTCTAAAATAACTTCCCCCAAAATGTCAATTTGTTCTTTTTTGGATAATTTTGCTTCTTTAAGGCTTACCAAATTTGGATATAATCAATGTTTTTGTTTTGTCAATCAGTACATGAAGTATAGGTTTACCTTTGAAATTGATTTAAGATGCATATGTGCATACTATTGAATTACTCTTTTCATTGTTAAACTTTGTTTTTTTAAGTTCTGTGAATTGGCTATTAATGTCCTTTGTTTATTTTTCCCATTGATTTCTTTCTTGCACAGGAAATTTCCAATCAAACCAATAACTATAAAATTATAACAGATATTTGAAGCTAATAATATCTTAAGTTTAATACAAAATTACCCTTCCCTTTTAGAAAGCAGTAATACACATGTATGGTGCTTTGGAAACATAGTCAAATTCTCTGTTGTTAAATTTGACCTCCCTTGAAACCATTTTCACTGGAAAATATTCTTTCCAGTCCTTTTCATATTTTAATATTCCTATAAGCAATTTATCATTCTTCTCAATTTTTATTCTTACTAACATGTTTATAGTCAGAATTTGGTAGTTGATTTAATAATCGTGGGTCAATTTCTGTTCTTAAATAAATATTTTTTTAAATAAAAGATGAGGGTACACAGAACAATTAAGAGATAGGGCATTTGCCTTGTACCTGGCCAATTCATGCAGCATTGGTTTTGATCCCTGGCACTGTGTGTGTGTGTGTGTGTGTGTGTGTGTGTGTGTGTGTGTGTGTGTGTGTGTGTGTGTGTGTGTGTGTGTATGTACAACTGAGCATTTCCAAGAGTGATCCCCGAATACAAAATCTCGAGCAAGCTCTGAGCACCACTGGGTATGGCCCAATATTTTTACCCCATAAAAGAAAGAAAATTCCAGATAGTTCTAAGGGGGCTCAGCACATTATTGTATGCTAGAAGGCCTAAAGTTTGGTGACCAACAAAGTATAACACACTGAACATGGCCAATATGAGTTCAGTTCCTGAACTGGTAGACCTACAACCACACCCCCTGGCTAAATTATCAAAGGAAGCTCTCCCCAATAAATTAAACACTATAAGTGAAGAGATGGTAGAAGTAAGGAACTTTAAGCAAAAATAAAGGAGTTGTTTACAGTTTCATATAAACAAATATTTTCCCTGATATTTTTCTCCTTTTTTCCACTGTCTACCTTTTTTGTTGTTTGTTTGTTTGTTTTTGGGGGGGGGTCACATCCGGCAAAGTGCAGGGATCACTCCTTGCTCTGTGCTCAGAAATCATTCCTGGTTTGGGGGTCCATATGTGATGCTGAAATTCAAACCACCATCTGTCCTGGATTGACTGAATGCAAAGCAAATGCCCTATCACTGTGCTATCTCTCCGGCCTTTATATCTATGTTTAATTTTTCCTTTTTCTTCCATTTTTCCCTGTAACCTTCAAACCTTTCTTTGAATTTCTTTATTTTTCTCTCCAGTTTGGGAGATCTTTTCCAAAAGTAGCTGGAAAACAATTTGTCTGTGGAATCTAGGTTAAAATTTCTTGCTGTCATGATCACTTCAGTAGTGAAATAGTAAGTGTTCACATTAAATTTAGGAGTAAGCCAAGATGGTCATAATGGGGCCAGATAAGCAGTTAAAGAGTTAAGATGTATGCATTAATAGAGCATCGCATGTTCCTCCATTTATCTCCAGGTAATACTCTTATAGACTCCCAAACATTGCTGTATCCTAACACCACAGTGCCTAAATAACAATGTACCCTTGAGCCCTCACCAGGTTCTTTTGGCCAAGGATCACCAGGATTAACCTCCCAGTCCTCTTAACACTACTTGTGATTTCCCACTCCACACACATCCTGACCCAAACAAAGATGTCTAAGAACTCAGTACAAAATTAATGATCAAAACAAGAAAAATGAGTTTTCCTATATACTACAACCTTGAGATAGAAACATGTCAAAGAATATATACAATATAAAAAATAATGGCAAAATACTCAAGAAAAAAAGAGGCAAGAAGTGGGAAAGATCATGTCTTTTACTTTAATTTAAAAAATGCTTTAAAATAAATTAGATAACAATGGCTATTCTTTTTGTATGTGTGTGTTTTCTTTGTCCTGAACTATATGTGCCAGAACTGTACCAGGTATAAGAGGACACCCAGCTATTAACCCAAAACAAAGGTGTTTTCCCACCTTCCTCTTTCCTTTAAACCTATCCTTTGGATATGTAAAAGCCCACCTGAATCTCATTCTACCCTCCCATGCCTGGAGGAATTTGTAGTGGGAGAATAAAGAAATAGCAATCTGGCTTGGGCACATGGAGAGACCACTAACTCCATGACTCTCTCCTGACTAGCTTGGTTTATTAATCCTTCACAGCTACCCATCTTCAGACCCATCTGCCTTGGGTGATTTCACAACGTGGGATATATTTTACAAGTGGTGCTCAAATAGTAACTTGAGGACTCAAGAAGACCCCAGTGATGGTGAGTGATTTGACCCTCTGGTGGCTAATCATCATGACATCCTCCTTCAGCTGGACTGAGTGTGCTGTGCCAGAACAACAGTGCACATAGCCCCTGTTCTGAATGAGGCAGAGGCCCCTCAGGTGGGGCAGAAGCAGGCAGTGAAGGGGAGAGAGCTGAAGACACTAAGCAGCATCCCAGAGGCCAAGGCTCACTGTCTGTTTTCAACCAAAAGTGCTTTGTGTCAGGACCTTAGCCCCCTCCAATCTGCAGCAGTTTATCATTGTCACTGATAAGGTAGAACCTAAAGACAAAGCCCCATTGGAGGGGAACAAAAAGCATGGAGACGAGTGAGTCAGCTCACCTAGATTCTGGCTAAGTACTGAAAGCCTTTCTGTCCCAAATGACCTCAACAGCCTGCTACCGAAGGTGAAAATGGAGAGGATGGAAAATCCAAGCCCAGCTGAATCCAAAATAAGGAGAATCTGCTTTCAGAACCTCCTGAAACTTTCTTCTAGATTAATCTCTTGACCCTATTCATATCAATCATTGTATTCCTGATTAAACTGTGTATTCTATTAATTTGTCCCATGCCCCACTGCAAAGATATAATTTTGTATTCAACTTTAGTTGTTTAATATTAGTTTGCACAGTTATGGGGAAATGCATTATGCTGTTAGATTTTTAATGATTCTCAGCTATCTAATTGGGAATGTTTCCCAATTGCTACGATGTTTGTGTATATTAAGTAACAAATTATTCTCAAATTATGTCTGGAAATATGTTCTAATATCTTTATTCACAGAAGTCAATTAAAAAGGAACTTGAATAATAGATTCTTATTATAGTGCTCATTATAAGAATGATTTATCAAACTTATCTTCAAACTATATCTGCAGATATTTTCTTTTCTTGTGATTTTGTTTAGGGAAGTTTATAGAAAAGAAACTCAGATGTTCTAGACTCGTATTACAATGCTCAGTGTAAGAACATTGAAGAATTTTCAAATTAAGTATAGCTTGCAGAAAGGTTCTAATTTGGGGGGGTGTTTGGGGTCACACCCGGCAGTGTTCAGGGGTTACTCCTGGCTCTATGCTCAGAAATCACCCCTGGCAGGCACAGGGAACCATATGGGATGCCGGGATTTGAACCACTGTTCTGCATGAAAGGCAAACTCCTTACCTCCGTGCCATCTCTCCGGCCCTAAGGTTCTAATTTTTATATTAAGAAAAGATTATAAAAATTTTTTTGTAATAGGTATAAGACAAGGATATAGAAAAAGCTGATTGTTTTGAGAATGATGTATACAATCTAACCTTTGATGCTTTTTTACAGCCATCCTTTATTGTGCCTATGCAAAATAACAACCACTTTTATAAGTTCTGATATAGGGTTCCTGCCTATGACAGAGAACAGTAGAATAAAACTTTTGTAATTTTTTTCATTTTTTTTTGTTTTGAACAGAAAGGGTGAAATTGTGAGATGACACCCAGCTATTAACCCAAAATAAAGGTGTTCCCCCATCTTTCTTTTTCCTTTAAATCTATCCCTTTGATATGTAAAAGCCCTTCTGGATCTCACTCTATCCTCCCCTGCCTGGTGGAATTTGTACTAAGAGAGTAAAGAAAAGTCAGTCTGGCTTGGGCATGCAGAAAAACTGAGGGAGAAGCCACTGACTCCATGACTCTCTTCTCACTAGCTTGGTTTGGTAATACTTTGTGGCTACCCTTCTTCAGACCCATCTGTCTTGGGTAATTTCACAATGTGGGGATATATTTTACACCTAGGGATCACTCCTAGCTGCACTCAAGTTATAGAGGAGCTGGAGATGAAACCTGAGTTGGCCAGATGTAAGACATATGTGGTGCTCACCATACTGTCTCTCTAGATCCCCTTCTATTTTTTATAAAGATTTAGCATAATCCCAACTAAATCACTAACCTGATTTATTTTAAAGTTAATGAGCAACATAGAGCGTTGAATAAACTTCTGAAGAGGGTAGAATTGAAAATAAGCTAGTCTCATTATTATTCAAGTATGTATTTTGATACAAATACAATTTAATACAAATGCATATTAAATCAGGTTCAGGAAAATAGGTAGATTAACAGATCAGAATGGTAATTCGGTTGACGTGCTTTTATTTGGGGATGTGGCAAAACCTAGTGGGTCTGGGGGACTATTCTCTGTGGTAATCAGGGACATTATGCCAGGAAACTAACCCTAGGTGCTTTTGAGCCATTTTCCAGGCCCAGAATAATGTTAATCCAATGTCATATGATTAATAAAGTAGGTGATATAGTATCACTTCAAGCCTAGGGAGGGGAGATCCCTTGCCTGTAAAAAGAATTCTGCCATAGTGTTAAAAAATATTAAAGGTATATCTGAAAACAATCTTAAGAGATTTAGACAATAAAATCATTCTTTGTAATTATTATATAGAAACCATCGATCAGCAAACTGATTTATTGTGCCTATGCAAAATAACATATTCAATCAAAATTTTCTATTTGGTGAAAGATAATATAAAATATTAAAATATATATTATATACACTTTATTCATATTACAATGAGTGAGTATTTTTTCAATATGTGAAGAGTTTTATATATATATATATCTTTTTATATACACATATATAAAATATATATAAATATATATAAATATATATATATTTATATATATATCTCAATTCTGAAAGACAAAGGAGAAAAAATTCTCCATCTTTGGAAGGCAACTATGCTCACTACTGTACCACCAGAGCACATGCAAAATATTTTTTTGAAAAAAACTAGAAAACCCAGAACTGGAAAAGATGTAAGCTTTACTTTGCACTGCTTGATATGCCGAGTTTTTACTATAAGCACAAGAAGTTTCCAACTAAGTAGGAGAAAGGCAAACTGATGTATGCTTTATTTTCATTCAAAGACTAAAAATGTTCATTTTCCTCAATCATCTTGTAGCCACTAATCTTACATGTAGAAGAGAGACAATAGAAATAGTCACTGGGCATCACATATGTCTCCCATATTAAAACTGCTATGGATTGTTGAATATCAATTACTCCTAAAAGTTTGCAATACTTTTCTCAAATTAATTCTATATTTCCAGTAGGAGAAAATTTGTCAGCAGAAATTTTATACTTATTTATATATATTTGTACAGAGAGTATAAATATACTAAAATATAAATTATACTTATCTCTAGGTAGTAAGAATAACTATAACTCTGTGTCAAAAAAAAAACCCACCCTGGGCCTTCTGGGCAAACCCCATCACCATTGCAAAACAAAAATGTAAAATGCAACTTATATATCTGTGTTCATTATTTCTGTGAGTGACACAGAGTTTGATCTTGCTACTTCTCATAACTTATTCACATTTGTCTATATCTTGTTTTAAGAGTAATTCTGCTCAGATTTTTTTTTACAAAGGGGCCTGAGCTATAGCACAGAAGTAGGCCATTTGCTTTGCAAGTGGCCAACCAGAGATGGATTCAGGTTTGATTACCAGAAAGTTCCCCAAGCCAGCCAGGAGCAATTTCTGAGTGCAGAGCCAGGAGTAACCCCTAAGTACCACTAGGTGTGGCCTCAAAACAAACAAACAAAAAACAGATTTTGTTTACAGAGAAATAAAATTCTCCAAGGGAAGGATTTACTTTACCTATTTACCTATTTCCTTAACTTTTTTAGGATTTTAAAATGTTAATGAAGGGGCCAGAGCCATAGCACAGTGGTCGGCCAACCCAGGATGGACCCTGGTTGGAATCCCAGCATTCCCTATGATCCCCCGAGCCTGCCAGAAAAGATTTCTGAGAGCAGAGCCAGGAGGAAACTCTGAACTTTGCCAGGTGTGACACAAAAACAAAAACAAAACAAAACAAAAAGTTATAGATTAAAATGTGAATGCAGTTTTGAGCTACCAGTTTGAAAAACTTTGTAAAAAAAAATCTGATATACATTATGTTACTCTTGATTAAAAGATGAAACGGATCATTGCTAATTTTGATGATGTTTTACCCTAGCAAAAGATGTTTCTATTAGTTATAAATAAGAAAATAAAAACTTGAATATGCTAAATAGTATTGTCATAGCCATGTTATATATAACACTGTAGACTTATACAAATTGAATAAAAGGAATAAATAGAATGGAAACTTATCACTTCCTTCCAGCTTTATTCTTGTCTTACAGTATAACTTGTCTTGTAACTTCTAAGACATGTTCCTTCTCTTACAGAAATATCAACAATATGTTAAAATTTTTTCTAAATATTTAAAATTACTGCAAGAAGAGAATAATACTGATTAGACTTCTAAAGTTTGGCAGAGTCTCACTTTGCAATACTTTTTATTGGAAAAACTTGACATGATGTACCATATTACTATGTAAAGTTACTGGATGTGCTCTGCAGAATAGGGACCCAGATAAAATGTCAATTTTTTAAGTTTTAAATGCTTCAACTCTATTCAGTATATTATAGCTAATTTCCTTAACTATAGTAAATTTGTAACATTCTTTGGTGTTAGCTTCTTTATCCCTCTTTTATACCGACATTTTGCAAGGAAATATAGTGAATAGAATTTTGATAGTCATGGTAAGAGTTTGTCTAGATTTAAAGAACTGAATACAGGGCAGGGAAAATTTTCCTACTTTGAGCAAGTAGCTTCTAATATGTACTGTTCCTGGGGAAAATTCCTTCCAGTGTGTCTCAGCAGGTCTTTTTCTAATAGCTCATTATGGGTTTATTATTTGGCTTCCTGAAGGCTCTGTGTTCCTTGGACTTGCATGAATTTTTATCCTTATTGGAGAGTAGTTGTTCCATGTCATTGTGAAACAGCTCAGAATTTGTTAGGACTAATATTTCACAATTTGTGTATCTGACAGTTTTTGAGTCAATGGAAAGGAACATATATAGGCTTCCAAGTATATTATATTCAGGACTGTCTAATACTTTGGATTTACTCAGGTATACAGAAATATTTTGTGTTTGATGTAGTAAGCTTGAGCGTTATTCTGCTATTCATCAAAAAAGTTCTGTTTCTCTTTGGCTTAAGCATTCATGTGAATATAGGACTATACTGAATATTAAGAAACCAGTAACTCCAAGACAGACTTGCAAAGTTCTTCAGAATGTATGTAAAATCGTGACAGATTTCTTTTCACAAAAGATAGCATTCTTGGGACCAGAACTATGGTAGGGCGTTTGCCTTGCATGTGGCTGACCCTGGACAGACTTCGGACCTCGGTTCCATCCCCCGGCCTCCCATATGGTTCCCCAAGCCAGGAGAGATTTCTGAGTGCATAGCCAGTAGTATAACCCCTGAGCACCACTGGGTGTGGCCCAAAATAATATTAAAAAATAGCATTAAAATTTTTTTAATATAAATCACTTTTTTGTTGGTTTGTTTTGAGGTCACACCCGGTGGCACTCAGGGGTTACTCCTGGCTATGTGCTCAGATATCGTTTCTGGCTGGGGGGACCATATTGGACGCCTAGGGATTGAATCACGGTCCATCCTAGGCTAGCACTTGCAAAGCAGACAAGATGCCTTACCTCTAGCGCCACTGCTCCAGCCCTATGTAAATCATTCTTAATGGCATTGCAGATCCTATAGCCCTAATATCCTGAAGTCTTATATTCTACACAAATGTCTGAAAGAAAACAGAAGCTGACTTTCAGAATTACTCAGATTACTCATGTATTTGATTCAGTTGCTCACTTATAAGAAGCAAAATAGCAGCTGAATTGGTTTGTTTTTCTTTCCTTTTATTATTCATTTTATTTGTTATAAATTTCTAATATATATGACTTAAAATACTTTGAGTTCTTTACTTTCAAACTATTGCTATAATAAAAACTCAACTCCTTTTTTCATCTATCAAATTATTCAAGTTACTGAAATACTGACTCCAGAGTGGAAAATAGTTAAGTAGGTAAGGGCTTGCATTGCATGCAGCTTGCAGCTGACCTGGTTTTGATCCCTGCTAGTAATGATTTCTTGAGCACAGAGACAGAAGGAAATCCTGAGCACCACTAGGTGTAATTCCCAAACTAATGAACTAACAAAAATATAGTTGCTATTTATGTAGTTTTTTCACTCAAAATTCTAATATAAACCTGAAATCTCTTTTTTGGTCATTTTTATTCTTCTTTGCTTTCTGTAGTAAGCCATTATTATTTATGTAGTTTAAATATTAGGACATATTTTGGGAGGCCTAGCTGAGCTATTAAACTGTCTATAATATGAGATATTAAAATTAATAATAGAGTAGTTTTTGAGAACTTGCTCTAGTCAATATATAGTATGTATATATATATATATATATATATATATATTTCTTTGTTAAGCCCTTAAAATTACCTTCTGCTAAAACACAGCTGATACTTTAATTTCTAGGCAGTGAGCTGAGTAAATGAACTTGTAATCAATCATCTTTCCTTCATTTTATAAAAGTCTTACCAGTTTTGTTCTTGTGAAAAATTGAGATTCAAAAAGATTAAACAGGTATTCAAGACTGGATATTTACTGCTGTGTGGGCTTAAGTCTCATGCCCAGGTCTCCCTCCAATGTACTTAATACTGTGTACTAAATAAGATTGATGCACTGAAGATTTTCCTGATGAATAAACTTAAATAATAAAACTTTAAAAGAAAATTTTCACGGTTGAATAATAACTATCAGGAAGCAAGGATATGAGTCCCTGTCTCTCTGATTACAATGTTCATGTGCTAAAGAGGTGAAAAAAAGGATTAAGCACATGGAAGGCAGGTTTACTCCCCAGTGCTACTTGATTCTCCCCCCAAATCACCAGGCATTTCAGCCAGAGTTAGGAGTAGCTGAATACCACCAAATGTGGTCCTAAAACAAAAACATTTCTATTCTATTTTAAAATTTTTAATGTGACATATGACTAAACTATAAGTCAATTAAAGGCATTTCATCCCTTATACATACATATGTATAAAGGTATATACATATGTATATATAAATTCTATTCCAAAATTTTAAATGTAGTCACTGGGAAGAAGATCCTAAAAAGGTTATTGCTTGAACAGATAATATTTCCATCTGTCACATTTTTGAATACCACATGTGACATTTATATAATTTTTGTTTAGTTCTGAAGGCACAAATTAATTTTTATTTCCTTTTAACAGTCTCATATTTTGGTGAATGTTAAAACCTGAAAGTGAAAATGAATATTCAAATGTCTAAGTAAGACGTGACCAAATATAGTTAGAATCATCAGAACACTTCAACAAAGATGACGCAAAACCATAGGGCACACACACAAGTGAAGCAATCAGTGGCATAGATGTGGCAGATTATATTCATGACAAATTCCTATTGTACAAAATCTTCATGAGCTTCAGTTTCTTCTTAGAAGCCTCCATTGATTCTTTCTAAGACTATGGTAAAGTATTTTCCCATGTTTCCATCACACCATTATAGCAATTAGTTCAATTCACTTTATTTTTCTATTGTCCATATCCCGTTAATATAACAGTATTCTTTATGGGATTTTTCTCACCTGTATGGATTTCAGACTAGGGTGATAATAGATGCTTGGAAACTATGACTTTATTTTTTGTGGCATTTTTCCTTCTTTTTTTAAAAAATAATTTCATTATTTAAACACCGTGATTACAAACATAATTGTAGTTAGGTTTCAGTCATAACAAGAACTATGCAACCTTCCCATCACCAATGCCCCCATCTCTTACCTCCCTACCCCCGCCAGTATTTGAGACAGGCTTTCTACATCCCTCACTCACTGACATTGTTATGATAGTTCTCAGTGTAGTTATTTCTCTAACTGCACTCACCACTTTTTGTGATGAGCTTCATATCTTGAGCCAGTCCTTCTTGCCCTCATCTCTGGGAATTATTTCAATGTCTTTAATTTATCTTAAAACCCATAGGTGAGCGAGAATATTCTCTGTCTCTCTCTCCCTCTGACTAATTTCATTCAGCATAATAGATTCCATGTATATCCACATACAGGAAAATTTTATAACTTCATCTCCTGAAGACTGCATAATATTCCATTGTGTATATGTACCACAGTTTCTTTAGCCATTCATCTGTTGAAGGACATCTTGGTTGTTTCCAGAGTCTGGCTATTGTAAATAGTGCTGCAATAAATATAGGTGTGAGGAAGGAATCTTTGTATTGGATTTTTGTGTTCCTAGGGTATATCTCTAGAAGTGGTATAACTGGGTCAATTGGGAGCTCAATTTCCAGTTGTTGTTGTTTTGGGTTTTTTTTTTTGGTTTTTGTTTTTTTTTTTTTAGTAATCTCCATATTGTTTTCTATAAGGGCTGGACTAGGTGGCATTCCCACCAACAAATTCATTTCAATTTAACTGTGTGCTTCGATTTCTCACCAGCTCATTGAAAACTGATATCAGGTTTTTTTTTTTTTATTAATTTCTCATTCCTGATGCCATGTATATTTCAGTCATACTGAAGCATTCATCAGATCAGTTCATAATCAGTGGACACTTGCTGATATTCAATGAACTGTTCTGAGCATTGGAATAATATGAAGAATAATAGAAGAAAGGTTATTCAACTAGGAATGAACATTAGCTGGTCATAAGATAAAATCAAAAAAATTGAATTATAGTGTTATTCTCTCTGCTAATTATTGAGCCAAAAGGCAATATTATTCATGCTTTAATAAGCTAAAGAACTATCTGTATTTATTGACTTCCAAGATTCTCAACTCTGTAAGTCTATTTACCTGTCATTATTTCATATATATTTATATATATATTTATATATCAAATATATATATATATATGCAACTACCACCATGTTCATGTATAGTAGGCTTATTGTGTGATTAGAACAGTGTGTCAGTGTGGTTGGAAGAAAAAATTAATCTACAGAAAACAGAAATAAACTTTTAAATGTGTACGTACCCAAAACTATATAGTTTAAACAAATGTATGAGTTTACATCTAGAGATAAAAAAAAGGCAAGAAATGATTTAAAATAAAAAGAAGATGGAGAAGAAGACAAAAAGGTAAGAAATGAGACCAAATTCCTAATGATGAATTCTGAAAACTTTACTAAGTAGGCCACAAGGCAATGGGTCCTACTTTACAAAGTGAGAGAGATGTATTGTCCAATTTTTAGCCTTTAACTCTGAGAGCTATTGTTAGCAATATCATGGCTGATTTTTGCTTACTGAGAATAGTATGTAGTTAATTCAAAGAAACCTCTTTTTGTCAACAGAAGAATATCAGCATATCTACTTTTAAATTTGACTTTTGACAGTAATATCTTTTTTGAGAACATTTCGTGAACACTAAATGTGACTGACCTTCTTGTTGGGTTTATTTATAATGAGTGGAACAGTCTCTTGAAAGGAACAGTTAGTTACCAATTCTTGTATTCTCCAGGTGAGGGAATATATTTTGAGCCCTTTATAGCAGTGCATGGTATCAGTTTTTACTAATTATATGGACTAAAATCTATAAAATCAAAATTTTCCTTCTAGTAGGAATATAATAAGGGTTTGTTTCTTCTTCATTTAGATACCATATGTTTGGGTAATGTTTTTAGATACAAATGGATTGATAAGCAAATATTTTGTGCCCAGGTTAACAAAATAAAACTCAGTGTTATGAAATTTTTCCCTTGGAAATTTGAGAAGTAGGTCCTGAATCTTCCCTGTCAGTAATGGTAGAAAGCAGACTGGAGTAGAGAGGTGTGGAAGTCTCCACCTACATATAAGTCTCCACATATATATATTGGGGCTTCATGGGCAGGTGTGCAAGGCCCAGTGCTTTCCAAGTATACACCTTTAATCCAATCTATTTCCTATTGAGTTTCCCAGAATATCAGTGAAATTTAAAGAAGTTGGTTGATTTATATTCACCATTTTATTTTTTTAATATCCAACTATTTAATTATTACTGTAATTTAGGTAGTAGGGTTATACTAGTGTTGATATTTATGATTATGATCTATTAAATTGCTGCATCCTCACCACCACCAAAGTGTCAAAGATTCTCCACCTTGCCTCCTAATCTCATTTCTACTCTGTCTCTTCCTTAACCTCTATTCCTCCACCACACTGCTTGCTCATTTTAGTTCCATAGTTAAACACCAAGTGTTTGCCATCACTTAATACTGTCCAGTTCCTTTGTTTGTTTCTTATAAACTGCAGATGAAAAGATCATCTGGTATTTGTGCTGCTCTCTCTGAATAATTTTTATTTAGATTGATACCTTCTAGCGCCATCCAAGTTGCAGCAAACTGCCAGACTACATCTTTCCTTATTGTGAGTAGTAGCTTTGTGAATTGCCAATGCTGATTATTCTCTACCTTTTTGATATACATCATTCTCACTGGTGTGAGATGATATCCTGTTATTTTGTTTTGCATCTCCTGATAATAAGTGACACAAATTCATTTTCTTAATTTCTATCTTCTGAGAACTGTCTGTTCAAATAATCTCATTTTTTGGATGAGTTATTGTTCATTTTGTTACTAGTGCTTTGTGTATCTTGGATAGTAGCTTGTTCTTTATGTATATGTGTGTATATTTTCCCCTAATCAGTAGCTTGTGTTTTTAATTTAGCCTCCAAATTTTTGCCGTTCAAAATATTTGTACTTTGAAAAAACTAAAAGCAAAACTAAACAAATAGCACTATATCAAACTATTTATTTTTAAAGGCAAACTTTAGGCTTTGCTATTTTGACAGAACAGGAAAACAAAAACATTCTTATGTCCCCATTTTGAGATCCTCCACTTTTCATCTTAGGATGTTTATTTTTCTTAACTCTATGTGGTGCCCTATGTTCTCTTTTCTCTGAAGAAGCCCACTCTCACATACATACTTACTCCCTCTCTTTTTCTGTTTCTCTTCTTCACTCCCCATATTCCATAAATAAAACTATTTTTGTGAGTACCTATATTCTTTTTTTTTATAAAAATCTTTATTTAATTACCATGATTACCAGCATGATTGTAGTTGGGTTTCATTCATAAGCAGAATACCCCCCTTCACCAGTGCAACATTCCCACCACCAATGCCCCCTTTCTTCCACCCCCATCCCCCACCTGTATTCCAGATAGACATTCTTTGTCATTCTTTAACATTGTCATGCTAGTTGTTAGTGTAGTTATTTCCCTAACAGCATTCACTACTTTGTGGTGAGCTTCAAATTGTGAGTCGGTCCTATTTTACTAAGAAAAGGAAAATGGAAAACAATGAAAGTAAACTTAGGTGAAAGAAAAATCAGTGCATTCACCTCACCTCAAAGTACATAAGAACACTACATTTCATCCAAACCATTTTTCAAACTCTTTGAAGGTCATTGTTCTGCGTAATAACATAATGATCATGTCCACTTGCAGACTGTTGAATATAAATATGTTCTTATATATAAAGCACGAGAAAAGTGTATGGCCAGTGTGTGTTGGCAGTATTACTATCATTACTGTTATTAAAACTTGGAAGGACATAGCACTTTTTACCAAGAAGAGAACTTTATGGAATAAATAATGCCTATTCATGCTGTCACCTATAAAAAAATAAAGTGATGAAAGTGTTGTATGGAAGATAAGGTTTGACAGCCTTGTTAAAAAATAGATTTAAGCTGAGGTTTTACATATATTGATCATTTTGTATCAAGTTGATATTTTACTTTGAAGATGCAGAGACCTGTACAACTCTCAGAGATTTTATAGTTTCATTAGAGTGTTAGTTAGGTGTTCCTGAAGTTTTCCAGTACCTATTTCCCTTTTCTACTTTCATCTTTAAGTTGAGATTGATTTTCCTCAGGTAGCAGTAACATTCTTATGTTCTAATTCAGCCCCTCGGTATCTGAATATAAACTTATGCGTTTAGCAATGACTTTTACCACTTTTCTTTGCTTGTTTAGCTTTTTACCTGTTGTTTGTTGGTGTTATACTAAATACTAACAGAAGTCCACAGTGCCCTTTGTTTTCTATCCTTGCCCTGATCTTACCAGAATTGCTGTTTGCTTAACATTTGGCAGGGGTGGAGGTGAGGGATTGAGGGGTCACATCTGTCTTGTGCGCATGGCTCACTTCTGGATTTACTATACTCAGAAATCACTCTTGGTCAGGTAACCATATGTGGTACCAGAGATTCAAATGTAGTTGCTATATAAAAAAATGCCTTAATTCCTATATTATATTTATCCTGCCCATCTCAAGATATCTTTTTTACCGTGCTAAATGTTAAACTACTCTGCTAATGCCCACCTGAAATCTGTAAATGTCTTGCCAAATTAAAAATGCGGTTGGGGGGGTTATCTTACCTATACATTTTATTGAGATCAACTTCCTAACAATAGAAGATCCCTTAGTGTGGAACTCAATTAAACTAAATTAAAAGACAATAGTCACACCCAAACTGAGCTGGCCGATACTTAGAAGTTGTTATTCTTGCCGAGCACAAATGAAGCTCTTAAGACTCTTTTATCTATGCCTTGCACAGTTTCTCCCCTTAATATATCCATTTCTAAACTCCATCAGGATATTTACTCCTTTCATTTTAAACACTTTTAAACTGTTTTTGCTTTTTTTTCACCCTATCCAGTTCAATCTGCTTTGTTTACCCATATAGGAGCCCCAGTCGTTCATATCTCTTTTTCACCTTCCTATCTTCATCTACTATACTTAAAGTATGTTTTCCTTGCAGCTCCCCTTCCATTCTTAAGTTCAACAACAAAAATGGCAATTCTGCAGCCAGAGAGATAGCACAGCGGTAGGGCATTTGCCTTGCAAGCGGCTGACCCAGGACCACTGGTGGTTCGAATCCCTGCATCCCATATGGTCTCCTGTGCCTGCCAGGAGCGATTTCTGGGCAGAGAGCCAGGAGTAACCCTTGAGTGCTGTTGGGTGGGGCCCACCCCCCCAACCCCCCCCCCAAATGACAATGCTTATCAATCATGCTTTAACAAGTGGACTAGGAATGTGTACAAAATGGTAATTCATGGTGGTTATTTTAAAACTAGGTGTAAGATTTTTGCTTTTGTTGTCATTCTGTTCAGAAATATTTGAGTCTAAATTCTTACCCCCACCATCTGGAATTGACTGAAGTAGAGGATAGTGTTCAGACAATTTGCAACTTCTTTTTGGTTTAAGAAAGTAAAGTTTTGTTTTATTGAAAATTTAGAAATATATAGTAAGCAATAATATATATTCATTGATAAAATTTTATTGACTAATGCTATGAATTATAATGTACTTAGTTCTTCTAAAGTTACTTTATTTCTAGCTATAATTCCACTGAAGGCTGGCTTTACTCTCTAGTTTGAACAACTAGCTAAAACTGTTGACACTATTCACAGTCCTGTTATTTAAACACAATTCAGAAATCATAAATAGCAAATGAAAAAGAGAGCTGGATTTTGCAAGACAAGATGCTGAAGAAACTCTAAAAATGTGCCTGAGACCTTGCGGGTTTAAAATATATTTCATTTCCTCCAGTCATATTTGGCAGCTTGAGAACTATTCATTACAAATAATGACAAATATTTTACCAACTCACAAAATGTTGCCTTTTTCCTTGCTATTAATTTTGTTTGTTTATGTCTTTAACTAGTGAAGTCAATACTGTAACATGATAGCCAGTACATCTCAGGAGAAGGATTACTCATTTTACTCATTTACTCATTACTCTACTAAATGTTTCTGTTAATAAAATTAAGAATTGTAATTGTATTTACACAGATATAAAAGAACTAAGGCACTGCATTCAGCCAATGCCATAGAAACATTGCTGAAATCAGAATTAGTATGGGATTTGCTGACTCAGTTAAAGAAGATTTAATAAAGAAAGTAGAGTATGAGTTTTGAGAACTTGCCAGATGTGATTATATGAGAGTTGGTAGTCAGGGTATCTGAAACATATGAGCAGTATCTCAGAAACAGTTTTAAAAAAAAGAGTAAAAGCAGTACTGGAAGTTTTTTATTTTATTAAATTAAAAGGTACATTTAGAGATAAAGCCAAACTCTCTGGATATGAAATCCAAGATTCAACTTTGATAGGAAATAATTTATTCAAAATTTACTCGTTGAACAACTCTAGAGCTATATTTTAGGATAATCTACTTTAGATTATCCTAATCTAAAAGGAGAATCTGGAAGGGGATAATAAATAATGACAAATATCTTTACCAACTCACAAAACGTTGCCTTTACCATTGCTTTTAATTTTGTTTGTCTGTGTCTTTAACTAGAGAAGTTAATACTGTAACTGGAGAAGGATAAATCTGGAATGTGGGACACAATAAATCTGGTGGTGGATAATATGGAATGAAAAAAACAAATTAATGAGGATATTATTAGAGTGATCTGGTGATAGTTGAGGGCCAGGCATAGAGCACATATATTGCATATGCAAGGTCCTAACTTTATTTCAGAAAATTACTTGCAATGTTCTTCACCTGAGTTTCATTAGGTATGGTTTTCATAATAACAGTGGCAGAGCTTGGGTCTAAAAAGATAGTACTTTGGCTAGGGCAGCTGCCTTGCTTGCAATCAACCTGAGTTCAATCCTGGGAATCCCATATGGTCATCCAAGCATTGTCAAAAGTAACTCCTGAGTGCAAAGTCAAGAGTAACCCCCAGGGGCCGGAGAGATAGCATGGAGGTAGGGCGCTTGCCTTTCATGCAGGAGGTCATCAGTTCGAATCCCGGCGTCCCATATGGTCCCCTGTGCCTGCCAGGAGCAATTTCTGAGCCTGGAGCCAGGAATAACCCCTGAGCACTGCCGGGTGTGACCCAAAAACCACAAAAAAAAAAAAGAGTAACCCCCAAGCCCTGCTGAATATGGCCCACCGCTCCCCGAATAAAACGGGAGCAATAAATAAAACACTAATGTGTTGATAAGAGCTGCTCTAGTCAGGGAAGACTAGTACTGAAATGGAACATTAAATAAATAGTAAAAGTGAGATGAGAAGTGGAAGAAATGAAGGCAATAAAGATAATTAAAAAATCAAATAGTACTGACACCATTTAAAAATCAAGGAAATGAAATTATAGAACTGGTATATGGTGGAAGATGAATTCCATTTTGCTGAGTTTATGAATGTAAATATCTCCCCCAAAGGAAAGTTAGAAATGTGAAGTTGAAATTCAGGCCACAATTGTAAATGAGCTGAAGGATACATTAGCAAAGGGCAGTGGTAGAAGTCGTAGGAGTGGCTGTGGCTGTGAATGTCAAAGATTTGTGAGAGTTTATGGCAAAGGGCAAAGCTTTAGCGGGAAATTGATCTACTTTCAGGTGAGGGAAGATGGGCAAACACTAAAATAATGAGCTCAGAGAAGAACCCAGGAATCATATCATAAATGACCAGGCAAGAGAGCATTACAAGGAAGGAAGATGAGAATTTAAAAAGTGAAATTAAGTGTGGTTATTGGTGACTTTCACAGGAACATTCTTAAAACTGTGAATTGCTGGAAAGCATTCTCTAATTTTGGCCTATTACATTTTCTGGAATATTTGTTCTTTCTCTAAAATAACAGATAATGCAGTGTGTGTGTGTAGAAAAAGAGACAGACATTATCATAACCAGACTTGTTTCCTTAAGTGATCAAATAATTTAAGTTTAATGTATCTTGAGTTCACATTACATTAATAAAACAAATGGAGCTGGTATATGATAGAAGAGTTCCACTTTGTTAGCAGTTTGTTTACTGCTATTCCTAGCAGAATATTTACTCCAATGAAGAATTAGAATTGTGAAATTGTTAAAGAGTGTTTCTTTTGTTAATGAGACAAAGTAGTCTCTAGAATTTTTTGTTACTCAATACGGAATTTCTTTCTTGATATTATTCTGCAACTTGTAGAAATTGATAGCAGCAAATATATAAACAACTGCTGAGTTGAGAAGTATTTTTTTATAATCATCAAGATCTTATGTAATCATCATGTTTTCCCTTCATTTCAGAATAAAAGACTGAACTATGATAGCAACTGGTGGAGTGATAACTGGCTTGGCTGCTCTGAAAAGGCAAGACTCTGCCAGATCACAGCAACATGTCAATATATGCCCATCACCCACGGCTCAAGAGAAGAAACCAGTCAGGCGTCGACCGAGGGCTGATATAGTGGTTGTTCGAGGCAAAATCAGGCTTTATTCGCCATCTGGTTTTTTCCTCATTTTAGGAGTGCTTATCTCCATTGTAGGAATTGCCATGGCAGTCCTGGGATATTGGCCCCAAAAAGAGCATTTTATTGATGCTGAGACAACGTTGTCAACAAATGAAACCCAAGTCATTAGAAACCAAGGTGGTGTTGTAGTTCGCTTCTTTGAGCAACATTTACATTCTAATAAAATGAAAATGCTTGGCCCTTTCACAATGGGAATTGGCATTTTTATTTTTATTTGTGCCAATGCCATTCTTCATGAGAATCGTGACAGAGAAACCAAAATCATACACATGAGGGACATCTATTCTACAGTCATTGACATCCACACGCTAAGAATAAAGGAGCAAAAGCATATGAATGGAATCTACACTGGTTTGATGGGAGAAACAGAAATAAAACAGAATGGGAGCTCTTGTGCTTCAAAACTGGCAGCGAATAGTGTTGCCTCTTTCTCGGGTTTTAGGAGTAGTTTTCGGATGGACAGCTCTGTGGAAGAAGATGAAATTGCATTAAATGAAAATAATAAGACTTTGGGGCATCTCATGCCCCCTTTACTTTCTAACAGCTCTGTCTCGGTCTTTGGCCTCTATGCACCTCATTCCAAGACAGTGGATAATAAGAACAGTGGTCCTAAGAAATGTGAAACAAAGTCTATTGTGTCATCATCCATCAGTGCTTTTACTTTGCCTGTGATCAAACTTAATAACTGTGTTATTGATGAACCCAGCATAGATAACATTACTGAGGATGTTGATAATCTCAAACATAGGTCAAGAAATTTATCAATGGATTCTCTGCCTTTGCCCAACACCAGTGAATCCTTTCAGCCAGTCAACACTCTACTGCCACGGAATCATTCTATTGGGGAGTCATTGTCAAGCCAGTATAAGTCTTCTATGACTCTTGGACCTGGATCTGGAAAGCTCTTGTCTCCTGGGGCTGCTCGAAGACAGTTTGGCTCCAACACATCCTTGCATTTGCTCTCATCACACTCAAAATCTTTAGACTTAGACCGAGGTCCTTCCACCCTAACTGTTCAGTCAGAACAACGGAAGCACCCAAGTTGGCCTCGTTTGGATCGAAGCAACAGCAAAGGATACATGAAACTAGAGAACAAAGAAGACCCAATGGAGAGGTTGCTTGTGCCCCAAGTTGTAATCAAGAAAGACTTTACCAATAAGGAGAAGCTTCTTATGATTTCAAGATCTCACAATAATTTGAGTTTTGAACATGATGAATTTTTGAGTAATAACCTAAAACGAGGAACATCTGAGACAAGATTTTAATGTTAAAATATATAATTTTGCAGGCTATATATTTTAAACTATTTTTACCATTGTTTTCTTGATAGAGAATTGGTTGTAAGCCTTTTAAATGAAATGGTGTGTTGTGTACTAGATGTGGCTGCTTAATTCTGTAATGGACATGGTTTTATGTTTGGGTTATTCATCATTGTAATCCTTTTTATTATCACATGTTTTTCCCAGTCTTAAAAGCATGATCTCTTTAATTACTATGAATACAAAATGCTACCATCATTATTAAAGATCACTTACTTTACTTTTATATTTGCTGGTTGATGAGTATATTCATAGAACAAAGAGCTCAGTTTGGAAAAGTTAGGACACTAATGTGTGGGCTTGAAGCACTAAATTTGGACATGAGACTGAACATATAATTATAAGTTATAAATTGAGTGCACATAAAAAGTCTTCGATATGGTTTTCTGAATAATTGTTTAAGCATAGATTTGGTTAAATAATTTAAAAGCAAAAGATCTAGCTTCTATGTGAGTTAAATAATATGAATTGATTAAAGATGAGCTAATTACTATGAATTAGTTAAGTTTATTGTGAATACTAGGTAAGTAGTGCATTTTCCAAAATCAGTTATGTTTTCATGACTTTTTATCAAGAGATCATGTATTCCAGAGCCATGGCTAAGAATGCCAGATAGTCTTAGAGGTAAATATTAAAAATACTATTAGCTGTTACTTTAGATATTCAGAATTAAAATTTGTTTGTAATTGAATTGAAAAATTAAATAATTAATATAGTTTTAGAAATTTTATCTTGAAGTATTTATATACATAAAAAACTGTTGACCAATGAATACAGTATGTGCTAGATACTCTTAATCACAGTCTTTTTTTTTCTAGCCATCTGTACATTCATCCAATAGATCTTCATTTTCACATCCTTATATCTTCTCAATTTTTTGATCATGGTAGTTGGAGAATAATCACTGAATGTTACATTTCTTATTGTCTTTACATAGTATTAACTTGGAGTTAAAAATAGTTGGTTGGTAATAAATTGCCTTGAAATTTACTTTGTACTGGAAGTCCTTATGAGTCCAAGGACATTCTAAGGTGTAACCAATTCTTACAATTGTGGTTCTCAGTTACTGCAGATAAAGATATTTTAAGGATCTTGTTTCCATCATAAAAAGTTGATGTTTTTCATTAATAATTGTTTAATTGCATACTCAGGAAATTTTATAAATGTTTTCCCAATGCCTAATATTTCTGAACTGTCAATATTGTAGATGTTGAGAAAAAGTAAGAGGAAACAATTCTGTATTTGTAGCTTCTCATAATATCACCTTGTACTGACATCCTGAGCTTGCTTAAATTTAATCACAGTGTTACTTATTAGAACATCAACCTGTGTATTATAATAGAGTGGGCTCAGTATTTTACTATAAATAAACTTATGTTCTTAGTAGAACTCTATGTTCATATATTTTCTATTATTTTAAAATAAATTTTATTGTTTTAAGTACTATTTATTAATTCTCCAGATGAATTCTACTAAAGGTGATCTATACCCTTATGTATGTCCTTGGTGCTATGGACGTTTTAAGTATGTTTCTATTAGTTTAAAAAGATGAATCACTGGCCAATTGAATTAGACTATTTTTCTATTTGGACTGGTGGTTTATTTTATATATAAATGTAACTGGGCTATGAGATGCCAAATTGAAAAAAATATATGTGGGAGTATCTGCCAGTGATATTAGTGATAGACTGTAAATAGAATGATCAACTTCTCTAATGCAGTGTAATAGACAAAACGGTAGAGGATGGATTGCATTCCCTATCTGCTTAAGCAGAGCATCTATCTCTTCCTTCTGATATTGAAGCTACTGGTTCTCAGGTTTTAGAACTCAGTCTGAGACCTGCCATAGATTTCCCTGGCTTTCTGGTTAACTAGAGTTTTCCAACTCCTGGATCCTTCTCAGAGTTGTAATGGAAGTTCATCGCCCACAAATCTGTAATTTTCTCTTAATCTCTTTCTCTCTCCCTTTCTATCTACTTCTATTTCTTCTACTTTATATCATGTCCCTCATTTTTATTTACTCTGATGACAATAACTATATATAAGATAAATATGGCATTATCAAGTCTAATACTTCCAAAAACAAAAACAGTATCAACATTTCTTTTTTATTTTTTTTATTTAAGCAACATGATTACAAACATGACTATAGTTGGGTTACAGTCACAAACAGAATATCCCCCTTCACCAGAGTAATGTTTCCCCCCCTCCCAAGGCCCCCCTTCTCAACCCCCTCTTCCCATCCCCTGCCTGTATTCAAGACAGGCATTCTACTTCAGTTATTTGTTTTAAGTTCAGTAAGCTGTTTTTTTCCTTATATAAGTGTTAAAAAAATACAATAGAAAAGTATGACCGTGGCAATCTCTGTTGTTTGCATAGGCTTAGAAAAACATGGGGAAAATGGAAAAAAAAAATCCTTGGCCTGATTATAGGAAGGCCTCACCCCAGAAGTTTATTGGCATAAGACCGACTCTGGGTTCCAGGCATGCCAGTCAACATTTCTAATGTGAAAAGAACTGAAACCATGTAATTTGCTCCATTATCCCATGATAGTGTTCTAACAGTTTGAAGAGGACATAATAGCATAAGTCCTGGAAAACCCAAAGTGTCTCAAACCAGTGAAACCTTTCCATTTACTAGTCCAAGTTTTTATATATCAAAAATAAATTTTAATCAATGATAATTTCCTTATTTTAAATTCATCAAAAACTTCCTGCTAATTAAAGCTTCAGAGAAATGTGAGTTAATATAATCATATTGACTTACTTTAATTCTACCCCAAAGCAGTGAAAATTATAATTTAGTTAAGGTTGTATTTTGAACATTTCTTTAGGCTTTTGTAAATATTGGAAATTACTTATAAACTGTGTTTCTACCTCTGGGAAATCCATGACCTGAAAGCCTCAAACTCAGAGTTGTTCCAGTTGCCAGACAGCTAAAACAATACAAGTAATTAAAGGGATTTATAGAAATTTATATTTAAAATATTTTATTATAGCTTAAGTAACATAGTTACAATATTGTTAAAGTTTAAAGTTCTGATGTACAAAGTTACTGCATAAACCAAAATCTTATGACCCTACACCACACTGAACAATAGAATTTTTTCTCACAGATCTAGAGGCTAGAAGTTTAAGAAAAAGATATTTGATTTCTTTTAAGATTTGACTTCTTGTTTAGCAGAAGACCACTATATTCTCACTATAATGTCATTGTGACTTCACATGAACTTTTGTGCACCACTTGAGTTTATATTTTCTCTCACAAGGACACCAGTGATACTGGTAACCATTTCAACCAGTATCATTTAATCTCGGCCATTTCTTTATAACTCCAAATATAGTTTTATTTTAAGGTAATGGAGTAACTTTAACATAAAATTGAGGAAGACACATTTTAGCCTATAATATAGGATGTGTCCATAAGAAGTAGGCTTTGCTACCACAGTTCTATCCTTGAGTAAACAACGTACTAGTTCAATTAATTTCTCAATTTTAATTGTGCCTTAGTTTTTTAAGTTGCAGTTCCTGAGTACAGAGCCAGAATTAACCCCTTAAGCACCTCTAGGTGTAGTCCAAAGGGAGAAAAAAAATCCCAGGTCAGCTCTTACATAAGCAGTAGGCTGTATAACACTGATAATCAATATCCTATGATTTTTAGTCCATTGGGCTAAGAATTTAAGTTGATGTAATTCAGTTGGTTTCTCTATATGCTTTTCTCCCCAGTATTAGATGACAACCAACTATTACCCAAAACAAAGGCATTCCCCAACTTCCTCTTTCCTTTACTCCTATCACTTTGATATTTAAAAGTCCATCTGAATCTCATTCGACCCTTCCACTGCCAATTGAATTTATATTGGTGAAATATAAAGGTTCAAGTTTGACTTAGAGCACAGAGAGAAACCATGAGGTGAGAAGCCAACTTGACTCCATGATTCTCTCTTGACTGGCTTGGTTTATTACCTTTTCTCAGATGCCCTTCTCAGACCCATCCACCTGGGGTTGGTAATATGGCAAGTGCAGCTAGCCTTCTTCAGATCCATCTATCTGGGGTGATTTCACATCCAGGATAATGGCACAAGAGAGAAAAATACCTGCTTTACTGAAGTTTTTTATACTCAGTACTGAAAAAAGGCATCTTAAAATGATAATTATAAATCAGACATCCCAAAACAGGGTTCATTAAAGTGACAAAAATGATTGCTTAAACCTTTCTATATTATTAGTCAAACTTATTCAAATACATATACAAATAAGTATACACACATATTTTTAACTGAAAGTATAAGAAAAAGAAGATACATAGTAAAAATATTTAGGAGGGGCCAGAGTGGTGGTACATTGGGTAGGATACTTGTCTTGCACACAGCTGACATGAGTTTGACCTTGGGCACCATATATTCCCTGAATCTGTCAGGTGTGATTCCTAATTATTGAGCCAGGAGTAAGTAACTGCTGAGCATTGCTAGGTGTGGCAAAAAAAAAGTGTGTATAGAAAACATCTGCACTCAAGATCTTGATGGTTTCATAACATCATAACATAACAGGTTGATTTTTGTCATGATTTAAAGCTTTGTTTATTTATTTTTTATCGCTTTATTTACTTCTAGTTGGCTTAGTACCTATTTTATTACAGAAATATTTAAGGAAATTATTTTAACTTTTGTCTCCTCTCTATTCATCAATTAATAGCTTGCTATTTCTAATATTCTCTAGTTCCAAATAGTATGGATTGTGACTCCTGATTCTGTTTTAATTTTAATTGTTTCAAGAGAAGTTGCCTCTAAAGAACCCCACCATATTTTTGGCACAAAATATAAAATACATCATAATAAAAATATACAGATCTGGAATTTAAGACATTAAAACTGACACACATTATTATATATAAATTAGTGCCAGAATCTTTATACCTTGAAACTAGGTATAAAGATATTGCACATCTTCTTCAATTTTAATCAAACCTTATGTCTAGTTATTCTATAAAAAAAAAGAATGTTAAACCTGATTAATATATTTTAAGCTTATTAGGAGACAAGATAAAAAGATATAAATTTGTAGGCAAAAAGTATAGCATTGAAATTTCCATATGGTGTGGGCATAAAAGAAAATGATATACTGGGAACATTAAAGAAGGCATAGTTTAGAATTTAGTTCTTAGCATTTATTTCCTGCATTGGTTTCTGGTGTTACAATATATTAATTATGTAAATATTCCATGAAAATTATACCATTTTACCCTTGTAAACCATCATATTTTAAGCAGTTCTATAGAAAAAAGTGACTCATTTGCATTCATATTTATTAATTTCCATATACTGAGAGGAAAGTGAGAATATGAGAAGTATGGAATCTGAAAAATAGAGCAGAGAAAGCCATATGTTTTTAATCTTTATTGACAATGCATACATAGCAAAAGGCACTGTTAAACTTTATTTTGGAACAGAGAAAAGTTTATAGTTCTTAACCATTGAAGCATTGAGACTTCATATTTGACATTAAAATACATTTTAGTATACATTCATATATTATATCAGCTCATTTCTAAATCAGTCACCCTAAAGGTAGTGAATTAATCATTAATTTGAAATTGTCAAGTAATGAGTCATCAATAGCTCAAAGCTGTTCAGTGATTATTTTTTTAATGTAATTATTTTTTGCACTCATTTTCTGTGTTCAATAGGTACATATTTCCCCTACAGCATTTTCAAAGTCTAGATTATAAATATGTTAGTGTTGTTATTTATAATATTAATAACCTAGGAACTCAAATTTACTTACCAGTCTGTTCATTGAAGAATTAAAGAAATATCTTTCAAAGGTGCCTACATTTTTATGAGCTTGTGTAAAATCTAATACTATTTCAAGTTTGTGTGTGTTATTTTATTTTGACTTTGTTTTGGGTCCACACTATTTCCAGTTTATAAGTGTTATTTTTATTTTGACTTTGTTTTGGGTCCACACTAGTGGTACTCAAGGTTCTTTGTTTCTTTTGTGGTTTATGGTTTGCTTTAGTTTGTGTGTTTTTATTTTTTGCTGTTTGTTTGCTTGTTTCTTTGGGCCACACCAGAAGTGCTTCAGGGATTAACTCTGCTCAAGAATCATTTCTGGCTGGAAAGATAGCACAGCAGTAGGGCATTTGCCTTGCATGCAGCTGTCCCAGGACTGGTGGTGGTTTGAATCTTGGCATCCTATATGGTCCCCCGAGTCTGCTAGGGGAAATTTCTGAGCCCAGAACCATGAATAACCCCCAAGTGCCACTGGGTATGACTCAAAAACAAAACAAAACAATCATTCCTGGCAAAGCTCAGGGGATCATGTGAGGTGCCAGGGTATTAAACCTAGGTATACTTGCTATCTCAGCCAACAAGTAAGATATGTATAAGCAAAAAACATGAAGGATCTTGAAACTTGTTCAAATTTATTACAGGTTATAATTAATTACCACATATTCTATAGAATACTCATTATTATTTGATAAACAGAATAACAGTCTTTTCTGAGAGAATCTAAGGGAAACATGAACCATATTTTTGGCACATGATCCTTATTTAGTGATATAGGCTTGTTAGAAAATGTTTAGAAGTTTTAAAAAAATTTTGATATGTCATTTATTTTACTCTGGAGTTTTGGAAAATAAAGTAGTATAATCCTGAAAATATAACCTTATCCCAAATATTTAAATATCAAATAACAAATAAGCTAGTATTTATATGATAGGGCACTTCTTTTGTATGCAGCCAGCTTTACCTCGAGTGTTTTCTAACCACAGAATCAGGAGTAAGCTGATGAACACCACTAAATATAGCTCAAAGAGCAAATAATAACTAAAAATATATTTTCTATGTAATTTGAGGTATATTCAGACTTTTAAAATTCTTTTATTTACTTATCTTTTTCATTTTTATTCATCAAATGATATGATCATGTTATCTGATTTATATATTAAAGGAGAGTATGATAAAATTATTTAATTTTACATCATAATATTATACACCTAAAAAGTAATATAGAGACAGAAGATTGAGGTTATATATTTCTAAAATATAGTTAATGTGTTAATTATTGTTTCTTCTTATGCTCAACAAAGAGTTGAGTCACTGATCAGAATAAAGGTTATCGTCAATCCATGTATGATCCTAATTTTCTTGCATATTTGAAAGTTCAAGGGACTTTAGAATTGACTTACCATATTTTATTGACTAATTTATCAATATTTCTATTTTTTTAGACTTCACATCTTATGAAGAGGCTATTTATATTTTTTTTTGTGGTTTTTGGGTCACACCCGGCAGTGCTCAGGGGTTATTTCTGGCTCCAGGCTCAGAAATTGCTCCTGGCAGGCACGGGGGACCATATGGGATGCCGGGATTTGAACCGATGACCTCCTGCATGAAAGGCAAACGCCTTACCTCCATGCTATCTCTCCGGCCCCAAGGCTATTTATATTTTTAAAAAAAATAGAAAGTAGAAGTTAGTTCCAAGCTGTACAGAAGTTTTATTTATTATTTAAAGAGTTAGTCAATACCTTTTGAACATTAGTTTTACATACTTTGTATTACTTTTGTGTTCTATATGTTTTATTTTAACCTTATGAACAAACCCTGGTAAATATTGTGCTGTCAATGTATATTGAGAGAATTCGTGTACCTTTCATGGTGAAAATTATAGACTATATTTTACTCTCTTATATTTATGTTGCTGTCTGTAAAATACTATAATAACTGAGAGAGAAAATATGCAGTTTCTTAGGAACATTATTAGGACATAAGACATAAAATTGTCCATAAATTAATTACAAGAAGTTAAAGGAGCAATTAACATATAAATATACTTAGACATTTGATGTTAGAATAACCAATGAAAGTAATTCTAGAGGCTATTTACATTTAAAAAATTAGAAAGTATAGGGCCAGACAGATAGCATAGCGGTAGGGCATTTGCCTTGCATCTGGCTAACCCCTCACAGACTCTAGTTTGATTCTTGGCATCCCATATGGTTCCCTGAGCTGCCAGGAACAACTGAATGCAGAACCAGGAGTAAACCCTGAGCACTGCTGGGTGTGGCCCAAAACAAACAAACAAAAATAGAAAGTAGTAGTTCTAAGTTGCACAGGAGGCTCACTATTTAAGGGATTAGTAAATAACCTTTTGAATATTAGTTTTCTATATTTTATATTACTTTTCCTTTTTTGTTTGTTTGTTTGGGTTTTTTGTTTTTGTTTTTGTGCCACACCTGGTGGCGGCGCTCAGGGGTTACTCCTGGCTCTCCGCTCAGAAATCGCTCCTGGCAGGCATGGGGCACCATATAGGATGCCAGGATTTGAACCACCGTTGGTCGGCTGCTTGCAAGGTAAACACCTTACTGCTGTGCTCTCTCCGACCCCTTATATTACTCTCTTATTCTATATGTTTTATTTTAAAGCATATAAAGCTCTATTTGAAATAAAACATCTCTCCACTTTACCAACGAAGAAAGTGTCCATTTATGGATTTCGTGAATTTATAATCAAGTTGATAATCTTCAGTTGGTATTTCTCATTTATCTTTTTTTGAGCTCCTATAATATGTAAGTTGTGTTTTGGAATATCTAAGGATTTAATAAATACAGTTGGAGAGACAAAAAGATAAAACACACTTAAGTTATAAGTTAAATTGTTTCACTGGAGAGCTAATACAGAAGCAGGTTAGGCTTGCACCCGAGAACCTGGGTTCCATCCTCAGTACACCATATAGACCCCTAAGACATGCTAGGAGTGACTCCTGAATACAGAGAAATGACTAAGCTTGAGCACTGCCTCATGTTCCCCTACAAAAGACATTGTTAGCAAAGATATATCAGTAGGCACAAAAACCATAGTAATTGTAAACTGTAAAAGTTGCCATTCACTCAGTGTCTGTAATGTACAAGTTCACCAAGTAGGGTGTAGAGTGAGGGGTATGATACTCAAGATTTTTCTTGAGATCAAAGTCAACAAACTATATACCAAGGAATTGTGGTGGCATAGCACAGCTCTCTCATTCTCTAGTCCCTTAGGAATCCCAACATTACCTGATCATGGCATTTATTACCTTCATTTTTTATTAAACTTAAAATAAAAAACTGCTCTTAATTGAAATTTTGCAAATATACATCAAGAATCAAGAGCAAAATTTCTTAAAATAGGAATTTAAATGTAAATAGTTGTAATTTAGATGTAAATAGTTTCCTTTCCAAGTTAAAAAGTATCTTGATAGAATTAATTTTAGTAAATGAATAAAAATCATATTAAAATATTTTAGTATACGGGCCCGGAGAGATAACACAGTGGCGTTTGCCTTGCAAGCAGCCGATCCAGGACCAAAGGTGGTTGGTTCAAATCCCGGTGTCCCATATGGTCCCCCATGCTTGCCAGGAGCTATTTCTGAGCAGACAGCCAGGAGAAACCCCTGAGCACCGCCGGGTGTGGCCCAAAAACCAAATGTATATATATTAGTATACTTTCTCCTTTTAATTGATTAGTTATTTGCCTCCAATACTAAAGAGTTTTAGGAGTATAGCTTAATATGAATGGAGTATTTATCACAGACATACCAAAATTCTAGTGCTATTCTACCAGATAAAAGACCCTCTATCAATTCTTCACACATTCTCTTAGCCTCTGAAATCTGAGAAACTGTTTCTTCATCTAAATGAGTTTCACACCTTGGACTTTTTGATCCACTATTCATTTTAGAGTTTCAGATAATATTTATGGTTTACTCTTATACAATCCTCCCTCCACTTCTTTGCACAATTACCTAAGGTATAATTTGAATTCACATCTGTGTCCTACCTTAATTTGGACAATGGATAATGGATTCATGCCAGAGCTTTCACATTTCTGTTTCTTGTTCTTCCTGTCACTGACTGTTTTTTATTTAGTCTCTCAACTATGTCTGGGTTTTTCTTTGATCCTGTACTACATGCTTTTAGATTGTTCATAAATCACTTATACATACATTTGGATTATAATACTGTCTATGAAAACAATATATCATCACTTTGACAGATGCACACAAAATGACACTGTGCAACTTACAAAATAAAATGTCTTCCATGATCTACCCTCTCATGCAGCCACTATTATCATCACTTTTTAAAAGTAAATTTTGTATTGAACATTGTGTTAGGTACTTCAAAAAATTTTTTAGTTTAAAATGTTGGCAGTTCCTTAAGGAGCTTACACAGCTCAAATAATCAAATACTCTTTTAACTGAGTGGACTAGGTCTCTGAACTATGGTCTCTACTTCACATCTCTTGAAGTATGCTAACTATCCGCTCTGTTCTGGGTCACCTTCCTGCTTTTCTGATTTACTTTTTCCTGTAAATGTATGAAACCAACCACTCCCCCCACCCTGGTAAAACCCTACTGACAGAATAAATGATGAGAAGTGGAAGAATGGAGTTAGACTAAAGAGACTGAATGTGACTTGAAAGTCTTGAAAGAAATATTTCTGAGATAACCCAGAAACTCAAAAATCATTAAGACCAGTTTGTTATTCTGACACTAAAATAATCGTTTTTAAAAAGGAGGGGGTAAATCCTAGGGCTAAAGCAAAATTTTCTAAAAACGTAAGAAGCATAGTTTTATATATTTTAATTACACTTGAAAAAGTACTTAATTAGATGTACTTGACTAGGACCTAGGAAAAAAATTTAACATGTGTCTTTGTGATCACATTTAGCTATCTTTCTTTGATCTCCAGTAAGTCACTTCAGAATTTTGCAAGCAGGTGGGGCTGGAGGTAGAGGAAGTTATCCTTCTTTTGACTGTCCTCAAGGCTTCTTCAAGAAAAAAAAAACCAGAGCAGGGTTAGAAAAGAAAATGTTGTTTTTTTTAGTAATTCTGGGAAAAAAGCTAAGTTCACATTACCTTCTTTTTCTGGGATCTGCTGTTCTGTCTCTAGCAGGCTTTTTCTCTCCCCTCATATTTTATCTCTATCCAGATGTTTTATGTCATTATAGTTGTTCAGCTTTCTTCCTTAATCCTCCATTTACTTCTTGAACTTCCATTTTCAAATCTCCTGAGAATACATTGTCTGGTTTAATTACTGACAGAAACTCATAAAAGCAAGGTAGAGCAAATAGTCCTTTCATTCTTAGCTGCTGATCATATTCACCACGAGTCTCAGTCCTTACCTTACTATTAGGCTATAATGAAGGCATATCTCCTACTAAGTTCTATTACAATATAAATACTATTAAATATGTAAAAAACAGCTTATTATATGAAATTGGTAAATTTCTAATTTTACAAAAATTTTTACACATCTATATGATAAGGGAAAAAAACATTTCTCTCACTCAATTTGAGTGTAAAAATTAGACTGTCCAAGATTAGCTGGAACAAATATTATATTAACATAATACATATAATTATTTATTATATGTAATACAATACAATATATAGAGATCATATATTTATTATACATATTTATAATATAATAAACATTTTAATATATTTTCAGTTATAAAAAGTTTTAATCAGTTCTGTGTCACCAGTATTTACTTTTTTTACATTTTACAATGTGCTTTTAAGGAGGCCTTCACAGGAGATTTAAGATCCAAAGGAGTTTACAAAGCATAACAGTTTTTGTATCTGTGAGAAGAAAACAATATATTTGTGAAATTTTGTGATAAAGATTTGAGTCAATGGTAATAAATAATGAAACATGATTTTAGAGTCGTTTTGGCTCCAGTTTCCTATGAGTGTCCCCTTCTTAAGTTGTGAAAAGAAACTTAGGTTTCACATAGGAAACATTTCTCCTGTTCTCAAGGAAGAAGAGAAAGTAGGCAATGTCAGAATGCTCTTCCTGATTCTGCTTTTTCAAGTTCCTTCAGTTTAAGATGTGCAATGAGCTAAGATGATGTATTTTGTGATAATGTGTCTTGAAACTGTTATCACCTTATGAGACAGTTTTGCTCAAGAGAGACATGATGTTTAAGTAATGGGCATCAAATTTAAGAGTTCAGTAACTATTTGCCAACAAGTTCAAAGAAATGTTGTGCATGTAGCTTAAGTCTGTGGGTTTAATATATCTGAAAACATAATGGTGGACTTCAGAAAATATAAACACAGGCCCCATTCTATGCCAAAGCAATGAAATTTCTATTTATCATTTAGCCTCTGGAAAACTCCTTTGTATTATCATGAGAGAATAAGAGTGAGAAGCAAATGCAATCTTATTAAGCAAACAATTTGGACCTCACAGATCTCTTGGAAATGATGAGAGTTCCAGAACTTCGTGAAATATAACAAACTCTAATCTAGAGTCAGAATTTAATTACTGTAAAAAGTATTAGAGAAATCTATTCCTCTAGACAGATGTCAATTTAGACTTTAAAACATAGTCACTATCCTTCATGGTAAAAGATAAAGAATGAAATGGGACACTGGAACTTCTGAACCTGTTCATAAAAATATAGGATTAATTCTAAAACTTTTATCTAATTTTCTTGTTTTTGTACACCATAATTTCATAAGTGAACACCCATTTTGGACAACCATTTTACTTTTAACAATTTATGATTTGGAAAATACTTGGGGGGCCCAGTCAACAATACTAGGACTTACTTCTGACTGTTCTGGGGGGAGGGGGTCAATCAATTCTTGGTGCTATAGGAACCCTATGTAGTCCTGGGAATTGAACCCAGGTTAACTGTGTACAAAGCAAGTGCCTTATTGCTACACTCTCTCTGGGATTCTAAAGTTGTAATTTTTATCAATGTTATCACAACAAAAATTTCTTTGTATTGTCAAATACTGAGTTGATATTAAATTTACCCAACAATGTTATTGTTTTTCTCTGTTGATTTTTTTCATATTAATATCAACTCATAAGCCACAAAATGACCATACAACACAGCTGGTTAACTAATCAAAATAACCTTTAGTCTTTTGCTTCCTCCTTTTAATTTTTTAATAAGATTATTATTATTATTATTATTATTAGTAGTAGTAGTAGTAGTAGTAGTAGTAGTAGTAGTAGTATTTTTGCTGAAGAAACCACACAGATCTAAATTTGTGTCATCTATTTTTTTTGGAGTTAGTTGATTGCATATTTCTGGTATTTAGACAAGCGCCTCTATTCCATATTTCCTGTATGTGAGTTGTTTGATCAGTGAGGCATTTTGGCACAACATGATATAGATGATATTAATGCTTCTCATTGAATCCCCTTAAGAATCACATCTGAATTGAGGTTCTCTTTTAGTGGCATTAAGATTTGTAAATGACAGGGGGGCAGAGCAGTAGCACAGTGGTCAAGCGTTTGCTTTGCATATGGCTGACCTAGGAAGGACCACAGTTCGATCCCCTGGCATCCCATATGGTCCCCCAATCCAGGAGCAATTTCTGAGTGCAGAGCCAAATGTAACCTCTGAGCACCACCAGATGTGGCCCAAAACCTCCCAAAAATTGTAAATATTCTTCAAATTGATTTTTTGCAACTGATAATCTTTAATTAAACCTCTGAAATTGAGGTATGTTCTCGGAAGTTTTGCAATTTATCATCTTAATTATCCTACATTAATATTACTGTCCAGAATAAAATATTACTCATCAATTTATAAACATCTGAAATGTTTGGCATTATCATTTAAAAATATTTTCATAATATAAAAATATTTACCTGAAAAATAAAAGTAATTATGTATTCCTTAGTCATTGAAGTGTCTAAGAAACATATAAGAATGGTCTCTTTGTTGATAAAGATATTTTTCTTTTAAAATCAGAACAACTTAAATCCAACCAACCATGCCAGATAGACTTTTTTAATCTCTACATTCTATAAAGAATTCTTTTGTTTGAACAACAATAATTTATTTCTGTCCCATAACAGACTTCTTGATATCATCATATACTTAATAGACTGTCAAAACTTAAGTAAGGAAAAAAACCATAGACATTTAAAATCTAAAACATTACAGTAATCTAGAATTCCTAGGTTCTAAATATGTGTATATTTATAAAAAGAGGGAATAATAAAACAAAATTTAATTTCTTTGTTAGGAAAATATCTAAATGCCTTTCTGCACCTTGAAAAGTTACTAGCACTCTCTGAAACTAATGTAGTAAAGATGGTCAGTAAATGCAAAGGTAATTATGTCCTAGGAGATTTTTTTTTATAGAGAACAAAAGTTACTAACAATTCTTAAATTGTTTGGAGAAAAAATGATTTTGATTTTTAAATGTGTTTGCTGCTCTTTTTTTGATCATGATTAGCTTGTCCAGAAGCAATGTGAGTGCAATCTCAACTATTAGTGCTACTGGTACAAGGTAATTTTAGTTTCTATGGTAACTGTAATATTTACTTTTGTATCTCACCTCTAGCTGTTCTCCAATGGGTTGGAAGTTATAGTAATCCTCAAATGTTATAGCTCACTCATAAAATTCTCTTTTGCTAATGTTAGCACATTGCCCTCTTAGACTCTGTTTTACTATTTTTGCAACAAGAAAGAAAGGTGTGCCATGAGGATAGAGGACAGTGTGAGGACAGAGAACAAAGACAACAATGAAGGGCTGCTTGGTAGAGTCACACCATTTCTTTCAGTGGGAATCCTTTCCTATCCCTGTATTAGAATTGTCTTACGTTTGGACATGTTTAGAACAGGTGTCTCCAAAGAAAATATAATTTAAGAAGGTTCAAACACAGAAAGAGGCTTTAATTCTATGTTTATTAAGAGCATATTCTTCAAAGATACACACACACACACACACACACACACATACACACACACACACACACACACACACAAAACCCCTTTATGTCTAATCAAAGAGTGCAGTGCAAAATAAAGAGTGGCATTAGAAATAGAAAATATTTTTGTTTTTTGCCAGGGCATGTCTAAGCTTTTAGTAGGACTCAGCCCACCAGATGTATCCTCAGATTTTCCTGGTGGGTAGAACTAATTTAACCCCCATGGGGTTCCTCAAAAGGCCCCTGCATGGATGGTTGAGGGATTTCCAAAGAGACACTTGGCATTACATTTTCAGCCAGTATTTGACTATCTCTCCTTTTTATATATCAGGCAAAATAATAGCCTCTATCAAATAATTTGGCTTAGAAATTCCAGCACCAAAGTTTATTTGAGAACCCCTTTTTCTGGATATAGTCAGCCCTAAAAGCAAAGACAATTTTTCTCTCCTTTTCAAATATGTCCTTTGCAGCTGCAGTTTCTGCTAATCAAGGGCATAACCAGAATACAAATTTTGACTTTTGACCCTCCTTTAGAAATAGGGAAGCTCATTCTTGGAGATTTGGTACCTCCCTTCATTTAACCTCTAAAACAATAGAGTCCAGCCTAGAAAGACCAAGTTTCTAGATATCTCCTATTCTAATCTAATCTATCTTCTAATCCTGATTTTGCATTTAAAGCAAGCTTGCTAAGAGTTACCTTGAGCTGTGACCTTCTCTCTTGTAACTTAGAATTTTTATAGTCACACCCATAGCTTAAATTTGTTATTGTTGTACTAGGCTTTGTGATTACAATTATTCTTCACCTGTGGCTAATTTTACCCCTATAAATCCCCCTGCTCAAAAATTAAACTTGTCACACTCCTGCCAGAATCATGTTGACCCCATATTCTCTGTGTGGTTTCATTTATTTCATATTTCATATTTCTCCGTATGCCGGTTCGAGCAACCCACTCTCCCTGAACTGGATTCACCGAAATCACACTGGCACTGTAAGACAGAAGCCGCTTGCAGCAGTTTTTGTTACATCATGCTGACCATATTTTGAATCCTTAGCATCACATAAGATCCAAAGAGCACTTTAAGGGGTCACTCCAGAGCATAAAATCAGGAATAGTCCCTGAGCATGACTGGCATGGCCCCAAAACAGAACAAAATAGAACAAATAAAATAATATACAACAATAATATAAAGCAACTCCTTAGGGTACACATATTCAAATTTGTGAGTATATGCTTTATAAGACCAAAGAGAATACATCTCTTGAGATACTGTTACTGCCTCCAAAATTTTAAATTTAACATTGTGGGAAGCTATTTATTTGTTTCAGCATTTCCAACATAAAAATGGAAAGGCTGCGAGGCAAAACCATTCCAGCATTAAGAAGCAGAAGCAGGTTTGCTTTCCTTCATTTAATTCTTTATGCTCATATTGAGGAAAACTTCCCTTGACACTCATACTTGTTCCAGAATTCATAGTAATGGTAATAAAAGACATAATTTTAATTAGACATAAATATAATTAGTTCAGTTATCTTAAAGGGAAGAACTTTAAATTTGATGTGCCTATGCAAAAAGTGGACATTCCTCCATGAAGACTTGCAAATAGACTACTTTGGTGTGAGTCTTTCAATCAAAATAATCTTTGAAAGCCTAAAAGCAAACTGTGGGCTCTGAGTTTCTGGTGGTGACTGTTTTCCTTAAGGTAAATGGATATGCATGTTTACCAACATGGTTCCTTCAATTTTGTCTTTGTGTGTGCTTCTAGAAAATGAGTACCTTTAAATAGAAACTAAGAAAAGGGTTTCTTCCTTTTTTTCTATCCAATTCTGAATATTCAGTGGTGGTGGGTGTGATTGGTCTTTTTCAGTCACAATGAAGGCCATTGGCTAGACTAATACTTAACTTGTCAGGAAGTACGCTCTATGTGAAGGGCAGATTTGTCATAGAATGAAAGAATTCTCGCTCACCATTGACTTGCCACCTGCATAGGAAAAACAGGTTAAGAAGCTCACTGACACCCCAATTATTGCCAAAAATTCTCTGACTTGAAGGAAGTATAAATTAAATCCATAAACTTAGCAGTTGGGGGTTTCCAATGGCTCCCTTGAGGACCTTTTGTAGACATGCCTCCTTCTTGTATGGTGATGCTGTCTGAGGAGTCAGGCAAAGTGCTGACCCCCCTAAGGGACCAATCCCACTATAGCTCCATATATGCTTTCAAGAGAATCTACAGCAAAATGTTTTCATTCTCTGATTTTCTCTATATGACTTAGGAATCTTGATTTTTTTTTTTTTTTTAGTAACTTCAAGCAAGACACTTGTGTACAAGGAGACAGTCACATTATCATGAGCTGAGGCTTTGTCCTTTTCAGATCAGGTAAAGACAGAGAAAAAAAAATAAAGTTTAACATATCAAATCTATATCAAAGATGACAGGATGGAGACAGAAAGAATGAGTACACATAAATGTAAACATTAATATTCTGATCGGACGTTAGATGTTATGATCGAATTATAGTAGCATCTGTCTCTAATGTCCCTACCCCCACCCCCACCTCCTTCCCCTTCCTTCTCAAGTTTTACTGGAGCCAGCTAGTTTGGGTATGGTTCTAAAGGAAAATAGCACTTGCCTTGCTAGTTTAGATCTTGAGTTAGACCCTCCCCCCACACTGTGAGTCTTGTTAAGTTTGGTCCCTGCTACTCTACTGTTTAAGGTTCCCTACATTGCAAAAGTGTGCTATCTCCTATATGTCAGAGTACAACAAATCAAGGTGTTTACACCTTGTCATGATATTAATCATAAAAGGAAGGGATTGAAGAGATATCTCGAAGATCTGGTGCAAATATCTTTGGGAGAATATCCCACGTTTGAATCCTAACATTGCATGACATTGGGTACTCCTACATGCAACTTGATATCTCTAGTACTTACTGGTAATACTTCTGGTAGCCCAAAGTCTACTGCTGAGAGCATCCAAAAGAGAGGGGAAAACAACAAAAATAAATGTTATGAATTCTTAAATAATAAAATAGGTAAGTTAATCAAAAACTGAAGAAAAAAAAGAAGAAAGCTCATCATCTCTTTTCAGTTATTTTCCTCACAGCTTCGATCTATCTTCTGTCCCAGGGTGTTTAGAACATTTTTCCAAAGTCTCAGCTTGGAAGCTCAACTTTTTCTAAATGAATACAAAGCTGAAATTATTCTGCTTTTCACCATTTTATTTAAAAATTAAACATTTTACTAAGTCACCAGGATTTATAATACTGTTTTTTATAGGTTTTCATATATCCCGAGCCCCCAAGTCCACATCCTCTACTTCCTGCCACCACTGATTCAGGGTCACCATTCCTGAAACCCTTCTCCTTTCTGTCATTGTTATGTAGACTGTTTCTACCTATTACCTTTGACCATTTGTCATTACTTTATTATGCTTCTTTATTTCCCACATAAGAGTGAATTTGTTTCTCTCCTTCTGTCTGACTTCACTCAAAATAATACCCTTCAGCTTCTTCCCCATAACACTAAATTGCATATTTTTCTCTTACATTATAGCATAGTTGTATTCTATTGTAGATACCATGATTTCTTTATCCACTCAACTGTTGTTGGACACTTGGATTGTTTTAGCTATTGTGAATAGTGTTGCATTGAACATAGGGGTGCAGATATCTTTACAAAATCGCTTTTATTTTTAATTGAGTGAATTCAACTCAAAAAATATATCATGAAGAAAAAGTCACAAAAGGAACTATTAAGTAGAAGTGCTGAATATAGAAAAGGGGATAAGATGACTAAGAAATTTTTAATGAATTCAGATCTACCTTGGCTCTAGATCAGTAAGTAGCATCCTGGGGTGCCATGCCCTTGCTCTTTTGCTGCTTCTTATGATGGTCACATTCATCCCAGCCTCTCCTTCAATCTAGGAAATTAAATATACTTCTTCAATGAGCCCACAAAGATATACAATGTTGATACAATATAATCCAAACTCAATAAAATCTTATTTATATAAAAGATGAACAGTGACATCTCCAGAAGATTTTGAATATTTGTCTCTTTTATTTGTTAAATTTTCTGGAATCCAGAAAACCAATAAATAATCAAAGAGAGCCATGGTTTCCAAACACAGTTCTGCCCTTCAATTTGACTGATGGAGAATAATAATATTGCTCACCTCTCAGGGATTTTGAGAGGATTAAATGAAAATAAGATCATTAAATGTGGAGGAAGTACATTATAAAAGATAGATTCAGTTATAGACAGTTATTTAGATTTAAGGCAAGATCTACTCGGTATTAGGGTCTCCTTGTCCTATTTTTTGCCTTTTATAATCAGTCAGCTTCAATTACCCAATGACTAGAATCCAATTATCTGTATGTTACAATCCCCAAAGCACTTTTACCTCACATCATATTCAAAACATTTAAAGCTCTTCTCCTAATTAACAAGGCACCTACTAACCAGACTTCATGAATCAGTATATAAGCACTGAAGTACTTCTAGAAAGTTCCTTGGGAAATTGTTTAGTTTTCAAATACCACACATCCAAGAACACCACTTATATTTAAAATTCTCTAATTCCTCTATCATCTAAATTTAAATCTCTAGTTACCTTTCCTCAGAGTACAATTATTGGATTAACCTTAAAATTAAATGATAAAAATTTGTAAATTACCTGTTTGATCATCTACCTATCTATCTATCTACCTATCTACCTATCTCTATCTATCTATCTATCTATCTATCTATCTATCTATCTATCTATCTATCTATCTAGTAACTAGTGCTTTCCTTGGTCAAATTCACATAATATCCCTCATAGAATTAGCAAACTGTGCTAGTCAACTAAAGAAAAGACATTGATAAAGACTGTAGAGAATGCCAGTGCCATGCAAAGAGCTACTCTTTATTTTATAAAATATTATACTATGGGACTATTGGAAGCATTGGTTAGGATAATAATACCCAAACTCCTATCCACCAGGAGAAGAGGAAATGCATTAACAATATCCTACATTTAAAGAAAATGCATTAATATAGTTTTACTTACATATCACATTATGGGAAGATATTTAAAAAACCTTACCAAATATTAGTAAGATCATGATAGAAAAATTTTTTTCTTTTTCTTTTTCTTTTTTTTTTTTTTTTTTTTTTGGTTTTTGAGCCACACCTGGTGACACTCAGGGGTTTTCCTGGCTATGCACTCAGAAATTGTTCTGGTTTGGGGGACCATATGGAATGCCAGGGAAATCAAACCACAGTCTGTCTTAGGTTAGCACGTGCAAGGCAGATGTCCTACCACTTGTGCCACCACTCTAGCTCCTGAAAATTTCAATAGGATTATAGTAAGTCCTCAAAGTCTTTAATAAATTTTGATAACAGAAGCAGGTCCTCTTATAACTTGTTTTTCTCAGTACTGGTATGGATCCTGTTCTCACTACTATTATAATATAACAAGGTTGAATAAAACAGTTTATATATTGTAGTTCTTGATTATGTGATGAATTAGAATTTACAGAAGATTTTTCAAGACTGAAGGCTATTTATCACTGTCATAAAGCTTGGGAAAAGGCTTCTATTTATGAATAGGAGATCACCTTCACAAAGAATTACATGATTCAAAATTACAATGTGCCACCAATGCACATTAAGACTATCTCTATGCCATTGATAAATAATTTTTATATCTCTAATTAAAGGGTGGTTCAGTAGGCCAGCCAGATAAAATTCCTACATTTTTCTGCCATGAAGAACTGAAAAACCCCATGGGATTTTCATCAATAGGCAAGCTGTGGAAGCTCTACCCCTGTGTAGAGAGTTGAGGAATTCCCAAAGAGATATTTCTGAAATTCATGTCATGGTACTGACATTATATGTCCTTCATATTATTCTACCTTGTATACTTAAAGGCCAAATAATGGTCTCAAACACATTCTTTTGTCCAGAGAATTTTCAGTACTAAACAAAACCAAGACAATTTTCTTCTTTCTGTCAGCCTATTTATATCTAAAAATTGATCAGAAACTTAGCTATAGTCATAACTCCTAGCCAGGTACAAAACTTACATTTCTTTAACCTTGTGCGCTCTCTCTCTCTCTCTCTCTCTCTCTCTCTCTCTCTCTCTCTCTCTCTCTCTCTCTCTCTTTCTCTCTCTCTCTCTTTCTCTCTCTCTCTCTCTCTCTCTCTCTCTCTCTCTCTCTCTCTCTCTCTCTCTCTCTCTCTCTCTCTCTCTCTCTCCTCTCTCTCCCCTCTCTCTCTCTCCCCTCTCTCTCCTCTCTTCTCTCTCCTCACTTTCTCCTCTCTCTCTCTCGTTTTTCGGCCACACCTGATGGCGTTCATCGTTTACTCCTGGCTATATGCTCAGAAATCGCTACTGGCTTGGGGTACCATATGGGATGCCAGGGGATCAAACTGCGATCTGTCCTAGGGTAGCTCCAGGAAAGCAGATGCCTTACCACTCCACGCCACCGCTCCAGCCCCAACCTTGCTCTCTTTTACTCAAAAGCAGCTTTTCCCTGCTAGCCTGCAGAACCTATCAGTCAGGCAGCTCCCTCCTTTTTGATATGCTAACTTTCCCCCTTCCAAATCAAGACTTCTCAGATAAGATCCTTTTCATCTGAGCTGCCTAGACAGCTAGATTGTTATGTATATCCAACAAACCTACTGCTAATGTTTCTGTTTTTCTGCTCTTTATCAATGCAGAAATTCTTTCATACCTAAGATTGTCATTTTTCCCCTTAAATACTCCTAGCATGGATATTAAAGTTGTAACATGCTTGCCAGAACTTGTTTTCCAATACATTCACTGTGTTGTCTCATTTTCTTCATATTTCACCATCTGTGTATCCACTCTCCTCAAAGAGGACTTAAAAGATGCCCTCTACTGCATCAGGACCCCAAGAGCCAGTTCATGAGATCTGGCAGACCAAAGTTAACCTACAACACTACCTAGATTCAATGACCTATTAGGTAAAACTCAAAAAAAATGTTATAGTTAGTTCGCAGTTTCCCCCTTTAGTCAATGTACCTACTCACTACTTTCCATAATCCATGTTAGCTGAATTATTTAGTTAATCCTATAGCTTTGCTACATAATGGTTTTTCAAACCTGAATATGAAGATATAGTATGGAAAAATACAAGCTCATTTTTAACTTTTTGAAGGCAATAATACTTGCCAGCTTAAAAAACAAGTGGTTCCTTTGTGGCCACTTCTGAGTCACCACTGCATTTGACAGATACATCAATTCTTGAGAGATCTCTCTTCAGATTCCAGTACTGCTGGTAGTCCTGGGACAGCAGGGTTGGAATAAAAGTAGATGATAGAAAGCATGGTTAAAGCAGAAAGCAGTGGCAACTTTGCTGGCCAAATATTTGTTTCATTTTTAGTAAAAATTCAACCAGCAATTTTATTCAGTAAAGTAAAAATAAAATAAAGTAAAAGACATAGGGAAGGATTCAAAATTGGTAGAGTTTTTTCTTCAATAACTTAGAGAGTCCACTGCTTATACTTTATTTCTATTTCATGTGTCCAAAAAAAAAAAAACCTGCCTAAAAGTCCTTCATATGTTAACTACATGGAACCTGCAATTTTTGATTAAATAAGGATTCATTTAAAAATAATTCAGTTAATGGGACTGGAGTGGTAGCACAGTGGTAGGGCATTTGCTTTGCAAACGCTTGGGCTCAATTCACAGCACCCCATATGATTCCCTGAACCAGCAGCAAATTTTTAAATCAGAACCAGGACAAACCCCTGAGCAGTACTGGGTTTTGCCCCAAAAAAGCAAATAAACAAAAAATAATTCTGTTAAGAGTGAGCAAACCATAAAACCAGAGCAGAAATAAACAACATAGAGACTAAGAAAACAATACAAAAAATCAATGAGACCAGGAGTTGGTTTTTCGAAAAAATAAATAAGATAGACAAACCATTGGCAAAACTTACCAAAAAAAAAGAGGGAAAACACCCAAATCACTAGGATCACGAATGAAAGGGGAGAGATTACAACAGAACCCCAAGAAATACAACATATCATGAGATCATATTATGAACAACTATATTCAACTAGGCTAGAGAACCCACCAGAAATCAACAGATTCTTGGACAAACACCCTCTTCCAAGACTGGAAAAGGAAGACCTAGAAACTCTAAACAGTCCAATCACTTCAGAGGAAATTGAAGACGTAATTAAAAGACTCCCTAAGAACAAATGCCCAGGCCCAGACGTAATTAAAAGACTCCCTAAGAACAAATGCCCAGGCCCAGATGGATTTACAGGTGAATTCTATCAAACATTTCAAGAAGACTTATTACCACTGTTCCATAGGCTTTTCAAAACCATAGAAAAAACAGGAATCCTCCCCAACTCCTTTTATGAGGCTAATATCACACTCATTCCTAAAGAAGGCAAAGACACCACCAAAAAAGAAAACTACAGACCAGTCTCACTAATGATGATTTGATTTCAGAACCGAGATTATTGTGTGGTGCCTGTCTTTATTGCTGTGGTGCTTATCGGTTATTTAATTCGATATTTTTGTGTGTGTGTGTGTATTGTTGTGGTATTTTAATTACTTTTTTCGCATCCTCTCTCAAACTGAGGTTGGAAGCCTCTAGACAGGACTCTGCCTATTTTCAGCATATTTGATTTTTGATTGAGAAGAGGACATATTAGGTGATGGGTATTCCCCTGATTCAATGTGAATATGTACCCAAAATACTACAGTGAAAGATATGTAAGCCATTATGAAAAAAAAAAATTGTGTTTTTAATCAGAAATTTTCTTTGACTTACATGTATTATTATTATATCAATGATATTATATGTTATGTTATGTCACTATATTATGTTATATTAGTTTACCTCATTATGTTAATCAATTTTGTCCTTTAAATGAATTCTTACTTAAAAAAAAAAACAACTTTAGTTTGCTCTGAAGAAAAAAAAAAAAATAAAATAAATAAAAGATAAGATAAGGCCTCCCAAATCTTACCACAGGCTGTGTTCTTTACACTGGCTGTATAGAAAGAGGAGGTACAGTAAAGGCACCCCATATACACCTCAACACAGGCCCCTTGCCGGGTATGTATTGTGAATTGGGGGACAAAAAAAAAAGAGTGAGCAAACCACTATTTACCTACTGATTGCAGTGAGAAAATTGAAGCAGGGGGCAGTGGGAAGACCAATCTAGGCTAATAAGAAACTTGATTAGTTTTCATCAGGGAAATGACTTGCACCAGATCAGTGGCCTTGCAAGAAGTGTACAGCTGCTCTCGTTCACTCTGGGGCTGTGTGTTCTTTTAGTAAAAGAGCTCCAGAACATCACATAAAAAGTATGGCAAAAGTGCAAAATATTTCGATGGAAAATCAATACAGAACCCAACTGCACTTAGTTAAAAAAAAAAAAAAAAAAAAGAGGGCAATTCTGAAGATCCAATTAGTATCAGCCACCTATGTAGATTCTCTAAAAAGGTTTTTAGAGAGAAAATGTTGAGGATATTCAAAGAATTCATGGACTCAATATCCTTTAGAAGCCAGTAAGATTCTAAAGGATATAAATGTAGAAATGAGAAAATTCAAAACAGAAATGACAAAAATGAAAAACTGATGGAATGAAAACTCTGGAAGCCACAGCAGAAAGTGAAGGAGAGATATTGAGAGGAAGAGGAGTTAGAGATAGAGGTAAAGAAAATGTCTACCATAGAGGCAGGCAGGAGAGTGGAGAGAAACTGAGGAGAGAAACTCGGACATTGTTGGTGGGAAATGTGCATTGCTGAAGGTTATTTTACATTGTATGACTGAAACTCAATCAAGAATAACTTTGTAACAAAAACAACTGTATTATGAACAACCTTATATAACCACCTTAATAAAGTAATTAAAACGTAATATTAAAAAAATGAGAAACAGTTGTAGAGAATAGAATGAGTTGCATAACACCTCCATACAAAAGAAGAGGTTGGAAATGAACCTTAAAATAATGAACAGAAGATGGAAAAAGTCCTCAAGATAAGCAAACAGATGACAATAGAATTCTGGGGTGAATTCAAGAGAAAAAATATTAAAATCAGTATATTGATTGATCCAGGAAAATCTTGGATCCAGAGATCCAAGAAGAAAATGCCATGAATCAGGATTGAGAAGATGAAAGGATAGGAGGAGTTCTGAAAGGGGGTGGAGGAGAAGAGGAATAATATATAAAAGGGGCTATATACAATATAGGCATGGATTGTTTATGATATAGGTTAGCAAACAGAGGAATCCACTATATAAAACTCATGCCCACTTATAGACAGACATTGGAGATATATTCATAAGTTATAGTTGGAGGCCTGCCCCTTAGAGGGTGGGTCAAAGTGCTTAAAAAATAATTGAGAGGGCCAGAGTAATAGCAAAGCAGTAGCATGTTTGTCTTGCATGCAGCCAAATTGGGACTGACTTGGGTTCAAATCCCAGCATCTCATATGGTTCCCCAAACTATTTCTGAGTGTAGATCCAGAAGTAACTTCTGTGAACCTCGGGGTGTGTCCCAAAACAAAAAGAAAAACAAACAAACAAAAAACCTAATTGAATTAAGAAAAATAGTTAATCAAAATAGATTTTATAAAGAAGAAAAGAAAAAAGAAAAATAAATACATAAATTGGGCTAGCATATTGGAGGGGAAAAGTTTTCCAATTTCTAGGCACTTCATCAATGGCAGGGGTGAAATCTGCTAAATGAAACTTTTGGGGTTAGATTGTGCAAGGAACATTTTAGGATAATCATAATTTTCACATCAAGATATTAAGCAATATGGTAGTGAGCACTATAAGTGAAGTATACCCTTTGTAGTATAAGCCACCATGTCTTGTGCATCAAGGTTCCTGACAGAAGGGTATTATGATATAATAGTAACATAGCTTGAATTGAGAAAGAAAGAAAAAGGAGAAAAATAAAACAAAACAAAAAAGGAAAGAAAAGGGATATTAGTAATTTGCAAAAACATACTCAATGAGTAAGACCTATAATATAAGTCTATGGTGTGCAGTTGCCTATTTCAGTGGTCTCTGTCGTCATAAGCGTAGATCATAGTAGAAGACATATTCAAAATGAAATAGGTATATTGAAGTATTTTATCCGGACATTGTCATAATAAACACTGTATATGGAGTCTAGTATGTTAAAGCACCAAATTGTGAAGTTAGGATGTCTATCCAATATCTCCAAGAACCTCTGTGGAAGTTGAGGAGTTAATTTATACATAAAAAAATTAAGGTACTTCATAGACAGAGGACTCCTCTCTGAGAGTCAAACCTAAATTGAAAACAATCCATGCCTATGGTGTATATAGCCCCTTCTATATATTATCCCACCTCCCACCTTCAGAAATCCTACTATTCCTACATCCCCAAATCCCAATCCAATCCGATATCCTGCCTTACTAATGCTCTTTACCCTCAGTTCCTTTCTTTTGGGGGGTCACACCCAACAGTGCTCAGGGGCTACTCCTGGCTCTATGCCCAGAAATCACCCCCAGGTCCCCTTTTTTCTCTTTTCTTTCTTTCTTTTCTTTTTTCCCTCCTTTTAAATTTATATTTATAGCTGCTAGATAGGGTATCCTGCTTTTTGTTTTCTTTTATTTCTCAGAACCATAGAATATAAATCATCTTGTTCTGCCTCATATTTATATGTCTTCCTACAAATTGAGGGGCGAGTGGATGGTACCAGGGGCAAAGCAGTCTCAGGAACATTGAGTAGAAATAAAAAATAATCAGACCTAAATCTTCAACCCAAAGTCAATGACAATAGAATAAAGAGACCCAAACTATAACAAGCTATACACAAAATGGACCTGTTAAACTAGCAGACCAGGGGGCTAAGTTGCAGATATGGGATGCATCCTGGGAAAAGTGGCGGAGGGAGGTTAACAGAGGTGGTTGGAATTGTTCTAATTCACTGTCTCTGTGTACTGTAAATATAACTGTGAAAGATTTGTAATTCATATTAGTTTCAATAAAATTATATTTAAAAATGAAAAAGAAAGCCCATAAAGAAGAAACGCTTAAAGAAATCTTAGCTGAGACGTACCCAGAGCTGAAGAGTGCATGAGCCATTTCTTGGATGCTTGAAGAGTACCAGATAAAAGAGACCTACATAAAAGTAATCCAAGGCACATCCTAGTTACCATGATGAAAATCACAGATAGATATGTAATATTAAAAAGAGCAAAGAAGAAAATAACATTCAAGGAAGCATCTTTAAGATTTACAGCAGATTTAAACTAGAGTGATAACACAGTGATGAGGTATTTGCCTTGAATGCTGCCAACCCTGGATAGACTGGATACCATCCCCGGCATCCCATATTGCTTCCTGAGTCTGCCAGGGGCAATTTCTGAGTGAAAAGCCAGTAGTAACCCTCAAGTACTGCCAGTGTGTTCCAAAAACTAAAAATAAAAAATTATAGCAGACTTATAATGAGCAATCCTCTAGGATTGAAGGCATTGGTGGGAAATAGTGGGGAAAAAAACTATTAAAATGAATACTTTACTGAGAATACTTTACCCAGATTTTCATTTAGGTTTGAAGAATATACACTTTTGTAAATAAAGAACAGCTCAGGAACTTTACAGATTCAAAATCAACATTAAATGAAAACTGAAGATTTTCTTTAAAGCAAAGAAGCCTCTCAAACACACCAAACTTCTACAAGATGACATAAAACCTCATGAAAATTATCTTTCTCAGCATAGATGAAATACATGAACCAGTTATGAGACAGTGGCAAAATAAATCAGAAAATTAAATCCAACATTTTACTGCTAGCAAGAAACACATTTAATATTCAGAGCAAAGAAAGACTCAAAGTTAAAGATTAGAATAAAATCCTTCAAGCAAACAACCAGCTTAAAAAGTCTAGAGTTGCCTTCTAATATCAGATGACATAGAATTCAGGCTTTAAAAAGTTATAAGGGACAGAGAGTGTTATTTTTTTTTTAAAAATCAAGGCATATGTAAAACATGAAGAAATCAAACTACTAAACATATATGCACTTAATGGGGGAGCAAAATAATTTTAAAAATCTGCTAATAGACTTGAAGAAAGACATCAGTAACAACATAGTAGTAGTTGGAAACTTCAATACTGCTCTGTCAACCAAGTTAACACTCAACAAAGAAATACTGACTTTGAAGGAAGAAATGAGTGTGGTTTAGTTATATATGTTTATATATATTAAATATATTATATAACATATTTACATATATATATAAATGTATATATCTGACCTATATACACACACATATATGGCTTTTTTTTTTTTTGTGGTTTTTGGGTTACACCCGGCAGTGCTCAGGGGTTACTCCTGGCTCCATGCTCAGAAATTGCTCCTGGCAGGCACGGGGGGACCATGTGGGATGCCGGGATTCGAACTGATGACTTTCTGCATGAAAGGCAAACGCCTTACCTCCATGCTATCTCTCAGGCTCCACATATATGGCTTTTTATTTCCAAAATCTGAATACACATTCTTCTCCAATACAAATGGGACAACTCTAAGATAGACCACATGCTTGGCATAAAACATACCTTCATAATATCAAGAGGATAGAAATTTTATCACCTATCTTCTCTGACGATGTACACTAAAAAAAAAGTGAATTACAAACAGAAATGGAGAAATAATGTTAACACCTGGAAATTAAGTAACTCACTACTGCACAAACAATGGGTCAGATATGAATCCAAAGAGAAAATCAAAAGATTCCTGGAAGAAAATAAGAATCTAGACTCTTCAGAATTTGAGAGGCATAGCCTGGGGTAACCTTTAAGCTCCTCTTAGGGACCCACCTCACTGTCTCCCCAGGCATATGGCCCAGGGGGAACCCTGGAGTTCCGTAGGAAGGAGGTAGAAGTGTGCTGGGGTGACCTGAGCCCACACCCCTCCTAGGCCTGGTTAAAAAGGCCTTTGGCATGGCAGAGGCCAGCCATACCCTATGCTGGCAAAAACTCCCAGCTCCCAGGTAAGTCCTGAGCATTGTTGGCTGTGACATAAAACATGCACAAAAGTAATAAAAATAAATGATTTAAAAAAAATAAAATACATGGTTTGGCTAATTTATCATTTAATAGTCTTCTATTATTTATTACTTGTATAGAAACACATTTTCAGTTAACAGTTCTAAGCACATATTCACAAATGAGGTTATTCTTTAAGTTTTTGTTTAAGAATCATTGGACACAGTTTACTAGCCTTCAGAAAAAGTGCAAAAGTTATTATCTAGAACTTATTGTTCCCAGATAGGATAATTATTTGTGGTCTGAGTAGGCTGAATAACTAAAGATAATAAGTAAACTTTACACTTTCTTTACTCATGCCATTTACTTTACTTTACATTATTTTTCTTAAAGTAACTCACAGCTTCTGAGGCCTTATGAAATTTATGAAAATGTTCACCTTTCAAAAAAATAGAGACAATGTGAGGATGGAAATCAAGAGAGCTTCAAGAGTGGGAAATATTCATTTTCTTAAACTTGGTGATGACATTGTAATGCACTGGTCTTTAAATAACTTCTCTCATTGATTGGTTGGGCATTTGGTGAACCCTCCAAATCCCTTACATAGATAAACTTATAAATACATAACCAATAATAATTAGAAGACATGAATGATAAATTTGAAAATCTTTATTGTAATTCTATCACTTTTTTGTATGTGTGTTTTGGACTACATCCAGCAGTGCTCAGAGCTTTATGCTGGATTTGCATTCAGGGTTTACTCCTGAAGAGACTCGAGTGACCATATTGAATTCTGGGAATTGATTGTGTGCAAAGTAAGTATTATATAGTACCACTTTTCTATTGTTCCAATCCATGAAATCTTTAGAGAACCTATAATAAATTATTCATAGTCATGAAAAACAAAATTTACAAAGATAATTTATTTGATCAATCAGATGTACATTTTATGTTGTATCTTTAATTTTTATTGTTATTTTTGATAATTTCATATTTCTATTCTTCTGAGACCTCTTCTTCCCTTCTCCCAAACTCCTCTCTGTGTCTACTGGAGCCAGTGTCTCCACCTGCTACTTCCTCCTACTACCTCCCTTTCCCTTCTGGCCCTGTGTCCCATTTCTGCAAAACCTCCTACTCTTTTCTCCCACAGCTTAGGCATCTGTGAGGAGGGAGGGGCTGGCTTGAGCAAGCAGTCAGGTTAATTCTATTCCAAAGCTTTACTTTATGATTGTCCTCATGGTCAGATGTTTTCATAGTCATATCGCAAAAAGTATTACATAATTTTCTGCACCAAAGATTTTCATTTCAGTTTATTTACAAAAGTTCACAGATTGTAGAACAGTGGTTTTCAACAGTTTTGAATATGCCCACCATCACAACTTTGCTGTCTGATAGCATATTATTTTTGATGGAGGAGTGCATTTCAAGTTGATCTCAGACATTACTCCTAATTCAATGATCAAATATCACTCCTAAAAATATTTGGAAGATCATGCTGCATCAGGGATCAAATTAGATACCTGCATGCAAAGCATGCACTCAGTAAATTAAGAAAACTGTAGAAGGATTGAACGATATTGAACCAATTATCCTACTACTTTATAATTACATATTAATCGCCAACTTAGCCTAAAACTATATTTCATAGAATCCTTATTCTTGAGTGGTTTTGGATTTAAAACAGCCAAAAGAAAACCTCAAGAAGAAGATAATATGGTCAGGGTTCCAGCAAGTTTGTCTCAATTTATTATCCTCTGCTTCTCTTTCAACACTTTTTCATGATTTATGACCCTGTTTGTTAATTAATAACAAATCCAAATCTATACTGCACACCCATAGACCTCTTTGGCAAGGTCTACCATTTCACCCTTGATTGGTTGGGTGTTCGGTGAACCCTCTAAGTCCCTTATCAGATCATTAGGTCACCCAAACTTTCTACCACTTCCCAAATTATGAAAATTCTAACTCCTGTCACACATTTATTCTCATAATTCTTAGTGATTTTGTTTAATATTTATTAGTAGTTTTATCTCTTTGATTGACAGTGAGGAAATATGTCTAAAATTTAAAATAATACAAATCAGATATTTCCTTGGAAACACTATGAGCATTGTAGAGGTAATTTAGTCTACCAGACTCATTGTAAGTGAAAACCTCAGAGATATTGAATCAAGATCATTATCACAGAGCTACAAGATCACACACAAGGTCCCCATTTGTTTCCTTGAATAGTTTCAAAGTCATTTATTTTAACAATTATTGGAGCCATTTACTGACTTTTAAAATCAGTTTATTTGAAATAAAGGAAATGTCAAATCAGTAATTAGTAGTCAGACACTCCTTGGAGCATTATTTTAGAAAATAAAAAACTGTTATGATTATATTGTTTCACACTTGATAAGAAGCTTGTTGATATTTTAAACAGGTACTGAATTTAGCTGCCTTTTAAATTTTAAATAATAAAGTTTTTATCAAAATGAAAAATGTATAAGCATATGAAAACCTCGGTTTATTCTGAATCTAAAGTTACCATGGCAACCTTACTTAGAAAATTGTATGTATTAATTTTGTGGTTCACTGGAGATATTAGCATCTTCAGCATTTAAAAATAAACAGTCACAAAATGTCCCTATTTATATTTTTAACAAGTAGAAACACAGATTATAGAGTATATTTTAGCTGTCATTAAGTCAGTCACACAAACTCTGGAGTTTCCTCTCATCCAGCTTAGAATTTTTCCCTCCTAATATCAAATTTGCATTTATAAAAGTATAAATAGTACAGGAGTTACTCTAACAGCAATAGCTGTATGAAAAAAATGTTTTGAAATATGAAAGAAAAGAAAATGTGAAATTGTATGAATCTTTGTTTCTGTAGCTTTCTGAGCAAAGCCTTGTGTCTAGTTGAATCCACTTTATATTGGTTATTCTGCATGTCTGATCATTCACAGAGTTCATAATAGAATCTCTGAAGTTCTTTGTGTCAGTTATTAATGTGAACCCTAAGTAAATCATGTCAAGCTTGCTCTGGTTTGTTTCACTTATAAAATAAATAGAAAATCTGGATAATCTCGGAAATATATTTTTTGTTCAAGCATTGTTATTGTGGTGTCAAGATAATTGCATAAAGGATATTGTATTAGGGATATATTGGTACTAGCTATGGTACTGGTATTCTCTTATACTTATATAGCTATTGTATGCCTATATATACTATGTATTATGCATTTATATTATAATATATAGTATAGTATATAGTATACATAGGTATATATTATACAATATAGCTATTGTACATCCTACTTTACCCTAATATTCAATTCTTACATACAATAATTACCAAGAGTACTTTTCTCTAGGTACCCATAATCCAGGCAGTACTCACCATCAGAGCACCTTTGCTATAAGGTAAACTTAACTCCATTGAGACAACAAATTTTTAAAACAACTCAATGTTTCCACATTCTAAACTACTTCTGTAGCATCATGTTGCAGATGTTAAGATTTGGCCACAACAGCTGTTTAATCTCACCACCCTATCCTTCTTATTTTCTAGAAAAGAATCCAGAGAACTACAAAACTCACATCCACAAATTTTTGCATATTTGGATTGATCCTATTATGGCAGGTAAAATTCAGGCAGATATCATGAGAATTGCTTTGGGAACATGTGATTTATAGGCTGGCGTTATGCTGTCCCTTGGCTATGCATATATATACAATGTATCTATAGGTGCAGTGGACTACTACTAGGCTACATGATAATAAACCAAAATCATAATTTTCTGCTAGGTGGATGGAACAGAAGGATATTATGCTGAGTGAATTAAGAATGATTTCTCTGGGACTGGAGCAATAGTAGTGCATAGGACATTTGACTTACATACAGCCAACCTAAATGTGTTGGTCTCATGAGCCTGCCAGAAGAGATTTCTGACTTTAGAGACAGGAATTATGCCTGAGAGCCACCGAGTGAGGCTATAAATAAACACACAGACAAACAAACTAACAATAATTTCTCTAATACATGGGCTATAAAGAAACAATGGAATAAAAATAGTTAAAGGCAATAAAACCCGAGAACTGGTTTATAGAATGAGCTTATTAAGTGCAGGTGGTGCGGTCGGGGTTGGGATGTGCCCTGAAACAGTGCTGACACTGAAGGCTAGCAAATATCTCAGAGGGTATAGTGTTGGAATATTACATGCATGAAACTCTACCATGAACTGTGTCAGTGCTTAAAATTAAAAACTAGACTTAATGGATTAGGTGATAAGTTTCTCCTGAGACAGGAAGGAAAATTAGTCCCCATCTTTTTTTCCATTTCTGTGTGAACTTATCTAAAACTCACTTAAAACAGCACAATGATCAAAATTTTGTGCTTTCAAAATTGTTGGTTAAAGCAAATACATGTTTAAAATTTTTTTTCTTAATCCCTCTCTGTTTTACATAATTTGTGATTATATATAGGGCAATTCTAGTGCCTCCACATTTTCACGAATAGAGATTATTTCTTATCTGGAATTTTCTGCTGATCAGACTGTAGGTTGTATTTAAAGCCTCTTAAATATGTGGTAGGCTAAATAATAATAGCTGCCCAAATGTATCTTCATCCCAATTCAGAATAGTAAATATGCTATCCTACTTGGTAGAAGGAACTTGGCTAATGTGTTGAAGCTAATGATCTTAAAGTGGGAACAAATGGATTATCACCTAGATTGATTATTTAGGTGAACACAATGTAATTGCAACATTCTAAATTGAGTCAAGAGGGTCAAAGTAAAAAAAAAAAGGTCATATTGTGATAAAATTGGAGAGAGTGATCAGAAAATACTCTGCCTATAAGAAGCATATATTAACAGTCAGCAAACATAGACTAAAAGTCAAAGATTAGAGAACAATCATTTAAGCAAACAGCTCCCTTAAAATACATGGGTGGCCATATTAATATTAGATGACACAGATTTTCGACTTAAAAGGTTATCAGAGAAAGATGGGCATTTCTTACTAATCAAGGGATGTGTACACAAAGAATAAATCACACTTCTAAACACCGAATGATGAGAAATAAAAATACTTAAAACAGCTGCTGATAAACTTAAAAAAAGACATCAGTGATAAAACAATAATAGTGGGGGATTCAATACCGCTTTGTCACCACTTGATAAGTGAACTAGGCTAAACTTAATGAAGATTAAGTCTCTAAAAGGAAAAATAAAAGAGTGGCTTAGTGTATATATATATATATATATATATATATATACACACACACACATATATAGTATGCATTTGTTTGTATATATGTGTGTGTGTGTTTGTGTGTGTGTATATGCAGAGATCTCTTCATCCCCAGAAAACTAGATACACATTTTTCTCCAATGCACATGGGAAATTCTCCAAGATAGACCAGATGCTGATTCATAAAACATACCTTCATAAAATTAAGAAGATAAAAATAGCTTTGCTTTCTTCTCAGACCATAAAGATGAAAAATAGAGGTGAATTACAAGCAGTTATGGAGAAACAACTTAAAAACCTGGAAATTAAATACTTTGCTGCTACAAAAAAAAAGAAAGAAAAAGATTTGTTTCTGTACAAGTGGGTCAGAGACAAAATCAAAGAGAAAATAAAAATATTCCTGAAAACAAATGAGAATGAAGACATTAATTATCAGAATCTGTGGGACACAGAAAAAGAAAAATTAAGAAGAAAATGTATAGCTTTACAGAATCTATTAGAAAGGAAGAAAAAGCCTATATAAATAAGATGGGAATTGAAGGAACTTTTCTCAATATTGTCAAACCATTTATCACAAACACATTGCAAACATTATACTCAATGGGGAAAAACTAAAAGCCTTTCCACTAAAATCTGGCAGAAGGCAAAGTTTACCTCTCTCTCCATTTATATTCAATATAGTGCTGGAAGTATTTGCCATAGCAACTGGGCAAGAAAAAAATTATCAAGTGCATCCACATAGGAAAGGAAGAATGGAAGCTCTCATTTTTTTCAGATGACATGATACTGTATATAGAAAATTCTAAAGACTCCACGAAAAAGCTGTGAGAAACAATAGACTTGTATAGTAAAGTGGCAGACTAAACTATTAATATGCCAAAATCCATGGCTTTCCTATACACAAATAATAAGAGAAAATATATTTAAAAAATTCTATTCACAATTGTGAGTTTTAAAATCAAGTAACTGGGTGCCCACTTAACTAAGAGGTGAAAGAGCTCTAAAGAAATTATAAAAGATTGCTACGAGAAATAAGGAAAAGGAGATATATGTTCATGCTTTGCGAGGGTTAACATCATTAAAACATCAATACTTCCAAAAGCATTGTACATATTTAATGCAATCTCTATAAAAAATCTCCACATCATTTTTCAAAGAAGTGGATCAGAAACTCCTAAAATTCTTTTTTTTTAATTTTTTTATTATTTTAATTATGACAACAAAGATGCAAAGAAAGAGGACAGGGTAAAGTTACAGTGGAAGCCCAATCACCCATAAACAGAATTCTCGGTAGTCCCATCGATGATATCCCAGCCTTGAACTTTCAGCCAAAGAACATTAAGAAAAACAAAACTGAACCCATGTACAATACAATTACTTTGTCCCTCAAATCCCCAGTTGTAGAACATACTATTTCTTAGCAGCACACAATATAATCTAAAGACATTAGACTTATGTAACTCCTTAAACATTGAGGGCAAAGTACATTTCTCTAGTTCCATGCACATGCTTACTAGTTTAAGTTAGCCTCAAAAGTTTTAGTGGGTTGTTTTTCTTAAGGATTGGAGTCAAGGGAACATAGTAAAAAACGGTATTAAAGTGGCATTTTTTGTTTGCATAGGCCCACCAAAACATAAGGGATATGGAAAGGCAAATTATGGTCTAAATACAAGGAGACCCTACCCCTGAAGTTTCCTGGCACAGGACTGACTCTAGGCTCCAGGCACACTAGTTTGTCCAATTCAAGTCATCCTCTGTAGTGGCAATACACCTCCATTCCTCACTTAGTCTCTGTTGTTGTTGGTATCATGCTTCTGTATTAAAGATCCTGGAGTCTGCATATCCCATATTGTAGTCAGGATGGTGCGGAGCATCCTCTCATTTCACCTCACACTTATGGGGCAATAGAGAGAACCATGTCCTGTAGAGCAGGTCATTGTTGTTGTCAAGTCTTCTCAGTGTAAACGGAAGTCTCTTTTTAGGAGGTCGATGTCAGACCCTTGGTAGAGTCTTTCTGGTAGAGGACTGCTTCCAGCTGTTGCTATAAAAGACCTTGGATGTTTCGTAGATAGCTTGCCTGGTTCCGGCGTGAATGGAGGATGCCCATTTTCTGAGGCCTGTGCCAGGTCATTATATCAATGTTCAGGGTGTAAGGTACATTGTACTGAGATTTATTAGATAAGAACTTATCAGTATGTATGGTGTTTTCCCATTTTAATGTGTCTATGCAAACAAGGATCAATGCCATGAAGCGTTATTGGTGCATCTGGAGGCAATGGGAACAAGATCAGCAATTTCCATGACATAGTTCAATCATAGGCATCAAACTGAGGGACAGTTCCACCAACAATCCTTACTGAACAGCTTACAAAGAAAAGACAAGATGAAAAGTGGATAGAAACATCATAGTAGAAGAATATATAGAGAGTTACATCAGTTAAAGAAAATACCCATAAAATATTCAAAAGATATATGTGTTCAATATGTGTTCAATTTCTGTCCTTCTAAGTAGTTCTGGGATTTGTTAGATCTACTGTATGTCTTTGGTCAGAGAATAGAACTGTGTGTTACTGAAGTTAAAAAGGGTAAATCTGGGGTACTAATGGTTGGGAGGAGCATATATTCTTAGCGCCCCCGCGCGGTTTGCAAAATGTAGACTGGTATGAAATTGCCAGTGACAGCCTGAGTATAGCTGAGCAGCTATCTGCCACCCCCCAGATCAATCTCCACCCCCTTAGCCAACCTCTGTAGCCAGCCTAGGAGTGGGGAAAACCCAGGGTGCCCCATCAGCTCCTTCCAGAAACCCACCTGGAGATCCGGAGGAAAGGGGGAGAGGGGGGTCGGGTGACCCATGTCCAAGCCCCCATACCCTAGGCCGGGCCAAGAGGCCGCTGGCACATGCAGAGGCCTGCCAGCTGCCCGCCCGTGCTGGCTAAAAATCCTGCTCCAGGAAGGGAGAGAGACCCTCCCAAGCCCGAAGGACAGGGATTTAAGCCCCACCCTAGGCCAGGGTCCGGACCCAGCCAGGGAGTGGGGAAAACCCAGGGTGCCCCATCAGCTCCTTCCAGAAACCCACCTGGAGATCCGGAGGAAAGGGGGAGAGGGGGGTCGGGTGACCCATGTCCGAGCCCCCCTACCCTAGGCCGGGCCAAGAGGCCGCTGGCACATGCGGAGGCCTGCCAGCTGCCCGCCCGTGCTGGCTAAAAATCCTGCTCCACCTAAAATTCTTATGGAGAAATAAACGTTCACAAATAGCTAAAGCATCCTGACAAAAAATAAAAATATATAACAAAAAAATGGGAGGAATCACTTTCCCCAACTTTAATCTGCTATATAGCAGTGTTCATTAAAATAGCATGTTATTGGAATTAAGACAGACCTTTAGATCAATAACATAGGCTATTTGGAGATAAACCCATAGGTTTATGAACAATTAATTTTTTTATAAAGGAGCAAGAAATACAGAGTGGAACAAGGAAAGCTTCTACATCAAATGGTGCTGGTTAATTGGTCAACTACATGCCCCCCCAAATGAGCTCAGGTCTTAATACTATGCATAAAGGTCAAATTAAAATAGATTAAAGACCTTAATATCATACCAGAAAATAAGATAGATAGAGGAAAACATAGGCAGAACACTCCATGACATTGAAGCTAAAGATATCTTCAAGGATGAAACACCACTGGTCAAGCAAGTGGAAACAGATAAGTGGAAATGTGACTACATTAAACTTAGAAGCTTCTGTACCTTAAAGGAAATAATGACTAGGATGAAAGGCTACACACAAGCATGGAAGAAACTTTTCACCCAATACCCATCAGATAAGGTGTTACTATCTGAGATATACAAGGCACTGATTGAATGTTACAAGAAAAATAATATCTAACCCCATCAAAAATGGGGAAAGAAAATGAACATGTATTTCCTCAAAAGAAAATACACATGATCAAAAGGCAGATGAATAAATGCTTGTAATTAATAATTATCATGGAGATGAAAATCAAGACAACAATGAGATATCATCTCACACCACAGAGATTATTAGTACACATCACAAAAAAAACTGGCTTGTTGGTATGATGAGGGGAGAAAGGGTTCTCATTCACTGCTGGTGGAAATGCCGTCTAGTTCAACCTTTCTGGAAAACAATACAGATATTCCTCAAAAAAAAATAGAAATTGAACTTCTATATGACCCAACAATACCACTCTTAAGAATATACCGCAGGAACACAAAAACACAATACAAAAATGTCCTCTGCATCCCTATGTTCAGTTCAACACTATTTACAATATCCAGAATCTGGAAACAATCCAGATCCCTGACAGCAGATGAGTGGCTAAAGAAACAGTGGTACATCAACATAATGGAATACTATGTAGCTATTAGGAAAAATGAAGTCATGAAATTTGCTTAACTTGAATGGACATGGAGACTACTATGCCAAGTGAAATTAGCCAGAGGGAAAGAAAGACATAGAATAATCTCACTCATTTACTCATTTGGGGAATGTAAGAAACACAGAGATAGTATGGAAATAATACCCAGAGATAATAAAGACAAAGGTCAGGAGATCTAGCCCAGGTAGAAAGCTTGCCACAAAGAGCAGTGAGTGTAGCTAGAGAAGGGTCTATTAGAATAATGATAACTGGAACTGATCGCTCTAGACAAGAACTCGGCACTAAAAATTGTGAACTTATAGGCAAGACAACCCTCCTTAACAGTAGTACAAACAACAGTGTCAAAAAGGAAAGAGAGAGAGAGAGAGAGAAGAGAGAGAGAGGAGAGAGAGGAGAGAGAGAGAGAGAGAGAGAGAGAGAGAAGCAATATGCCTGCCCTAGAACAAAGTAGGGGGGATTGGGGGTGGAGGGAGATATTAATGACAGGAAGGGTGCACTGGTGAAGGATGGTGTACATTGTAATGGCTGAAACCCAACAATGAACAATTTTGTAACCAAATTTTTTAATTTATTTATTGCTTAAATAAACCAATTTAAAAAAGAAAAAAAGAAAGGGTGGGAAATAATGCCACTCTCTTTAAAAGCTAGAAAGTCAGAGAAATAATCCTGTGTTTGAAGCCTCCAAAAAAGAAAAAAACTTGATATCTGATTTTCAGAACTATACAAAAATAAGAATTATCTCAAACCTCAGGAGAGTAATTGTTACAATGGTAGTAACAACACAGATTATTTCATCTAAAAATAATCTACCTCAGTAATGTTAATTTGCCAATTTATGTCTAGAATCAAGTTTAGGCAACTTGATTTTTTTAAAACATTTGGCTGTTAGGGGCCATAGTATAGCACAGTGAATAGGGTGCTTACCTTGTTCACTGTCTACTTAGGTTCAATTCCTGGCATCCTTTATAATCTCCCCTGAGCCTTGCAAAAATGATCACCGAGCACAGAACTAGGGCTAAGCCCAGGACACAGCTGAGTATGGCTCAAAGCAAAACACAACACAATTGACAGCTGGTAAGTATTAAATACAAAGATTTGGGGGCTATTTGTTTTATTTTCAAGTTTTCTTTATTCAAGGTTTACATTTGATAATTAAATGTTTGTATATAGAAAATCATTTCCTTAATAATTGCAATTACATTAGATACTATTTTATCCCCTATAATTATAGGTAAAATATGTGTTGATAACTGTAATTGTTTTTTCTTAACAACTTTCAAATATGTGATGCAGTTTTTGCTAGTTAGAATAATGATACTGTATATTATTACATTTATATATTTTATAGCAGAGTATGTTCTTTTATCATCATCTACAAGTTTCCTCAATTACGATTCCTGAAAATCACCATTCTACTCTTTATTTCTGTGACTTTGAACATTTTAATAATCTTAATATAAGTAGATTCTACACCTATTTTGATTTATTTTATTTAGCATGATGTCTTTAAGCTTCATCTATATTGTCAGCAAAAGGCAAAGTTTTCATTCTTTTTATGAACTAGTTGCATAACAATTTTTGTGCCTATGCTAATGCTTGTGTTTACATTTCTATTTACTAGTCTATCGAGGAAAATTTAAGTTGTTTAAACTTCATGATCATTTGAATAAGTTTTAAAGACTAAAACAAGTGAATTTCCGGGTATTGGAACATTTCCACAAATGTCTAATGGCATTCTACTGTCTCTCTCTCATTGTCTCATGCTTTCCTCATCTGTATATATTTCTGTCTTGTAAGGAACATAATGCTTCATATATATTCTAATTCATAAATGAGTTTGTCTATATAAAGTAATGTATAATACTTTAAAGTTGGAATTCTAGGATTTACTATCAATGCATTTTTATGAAAATTCACTCATTCAAGTTCTAAGTTTATTTAAACTGAGATAATAATAAATACTATGGCAGTTGGGACATAAATAAATATGTACAACATGTACAAACTCATTAAACATTAACAGTGAATACTGGGTACCTGTGATTTTATTCAATGACTTCATTCACTGGAGTGGAAAAAAGACTTTTGCAAAATATCATCTAATTAGCAGTCATGTCACTTCTTTAAATACAAAATTTTCTTTGTATGCAGATTAGTTTGGATGTGAGTAGGAGGCCGGTAGATCTTTCCTGGATAATCATATCAATGTATCAACAGCCATCTATGCATTAGACATCTTCAATGTGTTCAGTTGGGCAGTAGGTCTTGGAGTAGGGTGTGTGTATATGTGTGCACATGCGTGTGTGTGGAGGGTACAAATAGATGAATGAAGGGAGTAGTTTTTTTCCCCACAAAGTATTTACTGTGTCATGGAACATTTGTGCTTCTTCCAGAATTGTTTAATCCCTACAGGTCTGATCTTCACCAGTGGATGGCTGGTAAATAAATGAGTTTTGAGTTACAGAAATTAACTAGAAATAAGCTAAAATATTCCCCCCAATTACATAGTGACTATATAAATTGAGTGCTTTCTTGTTGTGGGTTGATGAGAGTATCTGTACAATACTGGGATGCTGCATGCCAGCCAGTCCATTAAATATTTCCTCTACTTTTCTCCTGTCCACATGTATAGAAAAGTTGAATGCTGCTGCTATGTGTTACCTTGTGCTCTGGGTCAGACAAAACACTTTTGAACATATTGAGAGCTGTTGGTTCAAAGATACTTGAACTCTAGTGAGGCTGCTTGGGAAGTAACCTGCTGTACTTGCGAACTAGATGATAGGAATAAAACTGATTCTGTTTCATCCAAGAACATTTTTTCACCAACCTACTGAGCAACCATAAAAGACCATTTCAGATACTACTGAGCAGTCACTTCTCACAAATGGATATAGTTTTCTGATGTATATAACATAATTACCTATGTTCTTAGGTTCTGACAGTCTCTTTCCTCTATTAAGGCGATTTTCCCATACAAAATGTTCTAGGCTTTAGTCAACCAATTTAAGTATCTATAGGGGGTAGACAGTGGGTGGAACTTGCTACTCTAAATCAAAAATAGAGCCACTTTGCTGGCATCAAATATGAGTGACAAACAGGTCATTCAAGCTAACATGTTTCTAATTAAAACTCTAAATGCATCAAAACTTTCTGACCCAAATAGCAAACCACAGTTCCTGCTGCTTAATGAAAGCAAAATTCTTACTAATCAATGCTTTCTAGCTTAATTCTCATTTATTTAAATAAAGGTCAATTTTTACTGCTGATTTTCTCCCACTGAAAAATTAGTGGGAGACAAAATTCATGTGATGTTACTCTTGTGTAAATCTCCAACTTTTTAAAATTACCTGCATCAGTATGATGAATATGCCAGGAGGCATTGATAACAGCTCATTTTTATACCATGGGTAAGAAGCAACTGTACTCTTAAATGGTTATAATATTGACTTGTACTTAAAGAACTGCACATTCTTTGTTGTCATTATCACAGTTAGTCATACAGAGAGGATACATAAGAACATCTAGCTCAATTCCATTGCTCAATAAAAAACCATTGTCAGACACAATTCACTCCTACTATCTGACAATGTTGATCTTATTTTTAAACACTTACAGAGAAAGACAACATATCATAGCCAAATTAAAAAGAAAAACTAAGATATCAATGTAATTGCTAGTCAAATTATGAAACAAAATGTATCCCACCTATGCTTCCCTTATATTTAAGCTAAAATATTTACCTGTTCTTCTAGTTAATTGTAAGTAATAAAATATCCATAACTCAACAGAGACAAAGAACTTACAGAGCTTTCAAGGGCCAGATATTAAATATATTAGTTTTCTAATTTTATCATAACGCTGTGATTACCAAGTCGTTCATAATATGGTCATTTAAGGGACTAAATGTTCAAATACCTATCATATCAGTGTGAGTTTCCCTTCACCAGTGTCCCCCTATCTCCCACTCACAATCATACTCTGCTTCCATGTAGGCACACTAAAAAATTATTTCATATTTTTTGTTACAACATAAAGGTAAATTGAATTATTAAAACTTAGGTCAATATGGGTCAATTCAAAATGATGTTATTACTCCATGGTGTTACTAGAGTCAATGTCTAAGACATTTACAGGGCTGTGAATAATGCTAGTTGAGTCTTAGTATGTGTGATTAGTGAGATTAGTGCTAGTTGTGTTACTGATCAGGCTCACTAAGCTTAGTGAAACTACTATAGGATTTCTTGTGATCCTACTAGGCTCATACTTCTATAAAATACTGTGGTGTTTTGGCCCAGGGTTTATAGAACTAAAACAAATTTGGTGGCTTGAAAGTTTGATAAGGTTAAGTTAGTAGTGAAGCTGGGTTCTTCCTATTGGAGAGTGTAGGGATTGATATATGGCTACTGTGGTTCATGTAGATAGGGATGTCTGGTTTCCCTTCTATTTCTGCTAATGTCACAGAGGTATTACGACAGGGCTACGTGGATAATATCAGCAGTCATTAATTTCCTGTGGAGCATAGTGGAGGAACCAAGTCATATTTCTGCTAAAAAAGATGACAGCAGTGGGCGAGGGCTGCTGGTTTTTTTGATAGCAAGTGAGTGGGGGGGGGGGGGGAGAGGAGGGCACTTCCCAATCCACTTTCATAAGGGAAGACTCAGAGTTTTCATCCCTGTAGTCTAATTTTACCTGAGAGAATATAGCTGATCATACTATTTGGGTCATTTCTGTTGAAGGATGTAGGAGGTGATGTAGTGCTACTGTAGTTCATGTAGAAAGAGGAATATAACCTCTCTTTCTACTCATGCCAGGCATCCAACCAAATAATTTTTCATAATTGGCAACAAATACAAAGTAGAGCAAGTAAAGTTTTTTCAACAAGTGGTGTTGAGAAAACAGGTCAATTACATACAGAAAAAGAAAACTCAGACCTTACTTTAGCACCATGCACACTGTGACATTGAGACAAAAGGAAACTTCAAAGAGGAAACACCACTATCCAAACAAGTGTAAGCAGAGATAAACAAATGAGACTACATTAAACTAAGAGGCTTCTGAACTTCAAAGAAAACAGTGCCTAGGATACAAAAGCTACACATGGAATGGGAGAAACTATTCACCAAATATCCATCTAATAAAGACCAATTTTCTAATATATATAAGGTACATGTATAGCTTAACAAGAAAAAAACATCTAACCCCATCAAAAATAGGGATAAAAAATGAACAAATATTTTCTCACAAAAGAAATACAGATGGCCAAAAGGCACATGAAAAATACTCCTTATCACAAATAATCAAGGAGATACATAGTAAAACAATAATGAGCTATCATCTCATGCATCACAAAGAACAAGAATAACCAGTGCTGGTGGGGATGTGGGGAGAAAAGGACTCTTATTAACTGCTGATGGGAATGTCATCTAGTCCATCCTTTCTGGAAAAAAATAAGGGTATTCCTTAAAAAAATCCTTGAAATGTCACTAGCTTCTTTATGATCAGGTTATATCCTAGAAACACAAAAACACAATATAAAAATGACTTCAACACTATGTTAATTGCAGTACTATTTACAATAGCCAGAGGCTATCAGGGAAGTGTAGGTAGGAGGGAAGAGGACATCAAGGTCGTGAGAAGGAAACTATTGGCATTGGTGGGAGGAAATGCGCACAGGTGAAGGTTTTTATACACTACATGACTGTAACTCAACCATGAGTTGAGTTTATCTGTTAAAAATAAATGTGATTTGAACAGCCTTGTGTTTAAATAAAAAAAAGTGAGATTACTTAATTTTTCTTGAGAGCTAATGAAAAAAGAGCAAGAAAAAGAAATGTTGTTATGATGGAATAACATTTAAAAATTTTAAACAATAATATATTTAAACTATAATATATTGTACAATAAAAACCATAAGATGAACAAGAACTGAAGTTACATGTGACACAATAAATGGACATGAAAAGAAATATATTTATGTGAAGGGCCATATACAACTGAGTTCAGGCTTTATTTTAGATTCAGAGGTTATAACTGGTGGGTCCAGGAAACCACATGGAGTGTCAGTAGTTGAATCTTTGTCAACTGCCTGCAAAGCAAGTGTCTTCCAGAAAGAAGTCTGAATAGAAGATGCTAATCTTCTAAGGCTTTACATAATGGTAGAATCTTTTCACAAACAAAAATGAGAATATATCAAGAAATGTAAATAAGTGGTATATAGTAAACTGCACACAGTGTGTGGAGACATGAAAAGGCAGGGAAGGGTTTCTTGCAGAAAGGGAATAGTCTTACTGATATTTAAGACAAAGGATAAGTGAGAAAAGACTTGGAGAGGTAGGACAGTAGAGTGAGGTTTTCTTTCAGTTTCCCATTGAGAGTTTAGATTTGCCATTCAGTAAAGGTCCATTAAAACTTGGGAGCAGGTCTTACATCATTAATATAAGCAAGTTGCAAATCAAAATAACAATAAGATATCAGAGACTGGCACACATCAAAAAGAACAAGAACAATCAGTGCTGGTGTGGAGGTGGAGAGAAGGAATTTTCAATCACTACTGGTGAGGATGCTGACTGGCCCAGCCTTTATAGAAAACAATATGGCTATTTTTCACCAATATAGCTGAAGACCTTGATCTTGGTGAGTCATAAAGCCATCAATTAATGAGTAAATGTCACAGAATGGCCTCAGATGCTGTAAAAATAACTCATGATTCTTTAACTCCGCAGACCAATTCTCAGTTTCATTGTAGGGTAAAATCATACCATGTTGCTTTTTTAAATGATAGTAACTGAATGTTTTAGAGTATTGTAAAAAAATGTAATTCAAATTAGAAGCAATGCATAGTTTATTTCTCTGTGAAATAGATCGCTAATAGCTAATCATTAAGAGATTGGGCATTATTATAAGTCCAAAGTTTAATGGATACTATAGGGAAAAAATTTTATATGGTGTTTCTGTATGTGTGTCATCATATGTAACAGAGTCATGCTATATTTAACTTTTGGGGATGAGGTGAGAAACAGTTAAGTTATAAAATTATGTCCCATTGTTGAAGAAGTACAATTCATTTGAGTTATCAGAATGCAAGAAAATTAAACTTTCTGACCATGACTATAGCAGCAGTAAATTTAGTACCTGAAACATGATTAATTCACATTGCAATTATGTTTTTTAATTAAGTTACACTTACTTTATATTCTAATTTCTAAAAATATATTAAATACTTCATGCTTTATAGACTCAATTATCTATGCTGATAGCTTCTGCTTTGGAAAAGGTTGAATTTGACCGCTGCTATTAATTCTTTACTTTAGAGAAAATCTCTGATAGGTAGTGGCAGCAGGATTTTACAGTTGCTTTTTCATTTCTGATTCTCCTACTAATGACTCATACTGTGTTACTTGTATCAGAAGCTCAATGCCAATTTTTTGTTTTTCTTTTCATGGAACACCCTGTGCGCTATAAATGAATTTAAAAAAAGGTCCTGAAACTGAGATGGAGATGACATATAGACATGTCAATGCCATTTTAAAACTAACCTTTATTTTACTATTTTATTTTCATTACTTACAGACTAAAATTGTGATCAAGTAAATTGTCTTCATGAGTATGAGGTCATACTGAAAAGTTTCCGATAGTGTTATCAGATATTTTTTATTAAAAATTATGAAACTGGGGCCGGAGAGATAGCATGGATGTAAGGCATTTGCCTTTCATGCAGGACAGTGGTTTGAATCCCGACATCCCATATGGTCCCCCATGCCTGCCAGGAGCGATTTCTGAGCATAGAGCCAGGAGTGACCCCTGATTGCTGCCAGGTGTGACCCAAAAATACAAAAAAAAAAAAGATGAAACCAACTAATTTAATCAACATAATTTGTCACAATGAGTAAGATAATCTCGACTTGTTCATACTAATTTTAGGAAATATTAATTTTTCAAAATATTTTTATTGGACAAATAATTAATTTTTAATGTATTTATTTCCAAGTAGTTACTATTTTTAAGTACTGCAATGAGTTTCCCTTAATTTCTCCAAATTGTTAATCCATAGTCAAATTTTAAAAAGGATCTCTCATACACACACACACACACACACACACACACAACACATACACACAGAGCCACATATGCATGGCCATGGAAGGGAACACAAAGATATAATTTGTATTTTTTCCATAAATAAAAAACTACATTTGTATTTAAAATGAAGACTCAAGTTCTTAGCCTTTCTCCACCAAAACCAACTTGCTTCCCTGTATTTTATGTCTCAGTATGACTATCATGTTCTTATTTATCTGATATTTTAGCCTGATATTTAGAAACGATTTTTTGAGATTTCCAACTATTTATATTCTGTCTTGGCATATATTATCGTCTTGGCAATTTTACTTGATATACATTCCTGTAATGCATTTTAAAAAAAATTTTACTGTCAGTCTTGGGTTTTAGTCTGGTCTTCCCAAGGGTTCTCACACTTCAAATTTAAAGTCTAGGATGAGAAGTGAATGAGATTGGACTCTGTGGTGGGTAAATTTTAAATATCTCTAACAAAGATTTTCTTTATATGGTTTTTTTAAATACTAAACTAAATACTGCTAAGAAGAGAGTTCATAATCTGGGATTAAAATTTTATCAGAGGAGAAGAATAGTTAGTAATGTAGGTAGGGTGCTTGCTTGCATGCAGCCAATTTTGATTCATGGCACCTTATATAGTCACCTGTACCCCTCAAAGAGTGATCTTTCCATGCTCAAAGCCAGGAATAAGTCTTTAGTACCTTAGATTGCTAATCAAAGGAGAGTGAGATTATCTAGATCAGGGATCTCAAACTCGCGGCTCACAGGCCATTTGCAGCCCTCCATACAACATTTTGTGGCCTGCAGCCTGCCTTCAAATATTGCAGTATTCACGATTATTCGCTTACCTAATAATTGCAATAAAAATTGCATTAGTAAGAAAAAATCGCATTAAACATTCGCATACCTCGAGCAGTTCCGTATGCAAATGTTTAATGTGATTTTTTTCTTACTAATGCGATTTTTATTGCGAATATTCGGTAAGTGAATAATCGAGAATATTTTGCACCTAGCACAGACGTCATTTCCGCTGCTCCTGCCCACTGTCCCTTGCATTATCAGAGGCCTAAGGGAGAGAAGTTTATTACAGAATTACCATATTTTTCGGCGTATAAGACGACATTTGAAACAAAAAAAAAGTCAACCGAAAATCGGAGGTCATCTTATACGCTGATTATATCCCGAAAAATGTTTCAATATGCCACTAAATAAAAATTGTCTGAATATTGCCACAAAACTAATTTTCCAACTCGATCCTGTACCAATCACTGCAAGGCTGCTTGGACCACCTCTCTAACTCAGCCAATCCAAGCAGGCTTTTCATGCATGCAAATTAGACAATGTTCTGGACCCGAATCTACACTGTAGAAAACCTGCTCAGGTTGGCCAGAGTCAGAGAGGAAGTCTATTACAGTATAATCTTTGAACCTTTGCTTGTTGTGATTGGCTCACTGTGGTACATACAGTTGCAGCACAGGAACATCTGTCTGATACAGCAAATATAGGCCTAAATCTATGTTTTAACTGAGAAATTAGGGGGTCGTCTTATACACCCAGTCATCTTGTATGTCGGCAAATATGGTAGATTTTGTCATACCTTCATCATGACTTCATCAAAGCCTGAAGTGAAGAGAAAGTTTGATGACGAGCACAAACAATTTCAGGAAAAGTGGGAGATGCAGTATTTCTTTGTTGAGCACGGGGACATCCCCACATGTCTTATTTGCTCAGAGAAAGTTGCAGTGCACAAGGAATACAACTTGAAATGCCATTATTCAACTAAACATGCTGAAGAATGTGCAAAATATCAAGGAAATGAGAGAGCCAATGCGTTGGCAGTCTTAAAGCATGTCTAATGAGGCAACAAGATTTCTTCAAGAAAGCAACCAAAGAGAATGTTGCATCAGTTGAAGCTAGTTACATGGTTAGTGAGATGATTGCTAAGGCAGGGAAACCATTCACAGAAGGAGAGTTTGTTAAAAAATGCATGTTACAGGCTGCAAGTATTATCTGTCCGGAAAAGAAAGGTCAGTTTAGCAAAATCAGCCTTTCTGCCAACACTGTGGCAGAGCGCATTTCTGACATGTCAAGTGACATTTAACATCAACTATGTGAGAAAGCCAAATGTTTTGATGCATACTCAGTTGCTCTTAACAGGGGCACAGATATAACAGACACTGCACAGCTCACAATTTATGTCCTTGGTGTTGATTGCAATTTTGAATTGACAGAGGATTTGCTCACAATAATTCCAATGCATGGCCAGACCACCACTAATGAGATATTTTGGCATCTTTGTGATGCCATTGAGAATGCAGATTTGCCATTGAAGAGGTTTGTTGGAATAATAACCAATGGAGTGCCATTGATGACAGGGAGGGAAAATGGACTGGTGGCACTTGTTCAAAAAAAAACTTAGAGGAGGGTGTAGAGAAGGCCATTGCTCTTCACTGCATTATTTATCAACAGGCCCTTTGTAGTAAATGCCTGCTGTGTGACAATGTGATGTCTGTTGTTGTGAAATGCATCAACCAAATCAGATCCAGGAGGTTCTGTGTTTTTTTAGAGGAAATGGAGTCAGAATATGGAGATGTGCTCTATTTCACCGAGGTACATTGGCTCAGCAGGGGAAATTTCCTGAAAAGATTTTTTGAGTTGAGAGAAGAAGTGAAAGCCTGCATGAAGAAGGATGGGAATGCTGATTATGATGAACCTAGCTTTTCTTGTTGACATCATGCATAAGCTGAATGTACTAAACAAGATGTTACAAGGCCCGGGGAAGCTTATCAGTGCTGCCTATGACAACGTGAGAGCATTCTCCATAAAACTTGTGTTATGGAAATCCCAGCTCTCTCAGACAAACCTTTGCCATTTCCCAGCATGCAAGGAACTTGTGGATGCAGGCATACCATTCAGTGGGGAGAAATATGTTGATGCTATTTTTAAGCTAGAGAAGGAATTTGATCACAGATTTGCAGACTTCAAAAAGCACAGAGCCACTTTCCAAATTTTTGTGGGCCCCTTTTTCTTTGATGCCCCTCCTATGCTTCAAATGGAGCTCATTGACCTGCAATGCAACTCTGATCTCAGAGCCACGTTCAGGGAGATTAGTGAAAAAGCAGACATGCATGGGCAATTTTTGAGAGAATTGCCCCCAGCTTCCCTGAGCTTTCCCGTATGTTCAAGTGCACCATGTGCCTTTTTGGGAGCACATATTTGTGTGAAAATTTATTCTCCACATTGAACTTCAATAAGTTAAAGTGCAGGTCTAGACTTAATGATGATCATCTTCAAGCCATACTGAGGGTCTCAACTGCTTCCTCTCTAAAGCCAAATGTGGTTCAGATTTGTGAGAAAAAGCACTGTCAAGTCTCTGGCAGCAAGGAATAGGCAAAAGATGCCATGTGGGGCCGGGCGGTGGCGCTAATGGTAAGGTGCCTGCCTTGCCTGCGCTAGCCTCGGACGGACCGCGGTTCGATCCCCCGGCGTCCCATATGGTCCCCCAAGCCAGGAGCGACTTCTGAGCACATAGCCAGGAGTAACCCCTGAGCATCACCGGGTGTGGCCCGAAACCCAAAAAAAAAAAAAAAAGATGCCATGTTCAGAAGAATTGTTCAAGATCTTCACTCAATGTTCTATTCATGTTCAGAAGAAATAATTAAAACTGTTAATAATGACATTTGAGGACTTTTTTTGTGAAATCCCTTATGTGGCCCTGCCTCACCCCAACTTTGCCTCCTGTGGCCCCAGGTAAATTGAGTTTGAGACCCCTGATCTAGATGAACTCAATATAACTACATGAAACCTTTAAAAAATAAGAAATTTATTTCAGCATTTCAGCCAGAAGTAGGACAGATGAAGCAGAAGCAAATAGATAATTGCATGAGATTCTCTCATGTTGGCTAGATCTGAAATGCCAAGATCCATCAATATAGAGCAATGGTGAAATACAAGGTCCAGTTGAAATTAAGAATGAGAGCTTTTAGACAAAGGTAAATTTTAGATTATTGAATCTTCTTTCACCTGGGGACAGGGAAGCTTCTGCCAGGGGAGGGGACTGGGCAACAGGGCCCTTGACCCAGGGTCTTCAGTAGGGCCATGAGGCAGCCATTCCACTCCAGACCATCATGGCCAGACAGGTGGGTCATAGGGAGTGTGGGGGAAGGGAACACTAGTCAGTGACCCTTCCCACAAAACAGAACCAGGGTTGTTCAAACAGCCTTCCCAAGAAGCTTTTCCCTCCTCTAGTCAGTCCTCATTTCCCAAACCACGCATGCAGACAACTATTGATACTATAGTGGTCATAATTTTAGATTACTTCTAGAAAAAGAAATGGGTTGCTCAAGACTCGCTGAATAATATTCCATGGTATATACTCCCTATATAATGCTCAATATCATATCACATAGTTTTTTAGAATGCTCTATACACAATCAAATCCAGGAAGCCTTTCCCCAGTAAAGATTGCTGGCTTTAATCTCTCTCTCTCTCTCTCTCTCTCTCTCTCTCTCTCTCTCTCTCTCTCTCTCTCCCTCTCTCCCTCTCTCTCTCTCCCTCTCTCCCTCCCTTCCTCCCTCCCTCCCTTTTTATTATGTCCCATTTCACCTGGGTATGCTTTTCAATTGTAATCCATGGATAGATCCTTAGAGTCTGTCGATATACATGCATGAGTGTATATATGTTCGTCATACCAATGGCTGTCTTATGTTCGACTGTAATATATATATCATATTAATTTCATGGTATAGTCTACCTAAACAGTGCTCATTGTCATATCACTTGTTTTTTTATACTTGAAAACTATGCTTGTTTTTGAGAATGCTCCACACACAACTTAATCTATGAAGCCTTTCTTCAATTAAGTTCACCCTCACCAACCATGATTGGCCTAAAAGAAAAAAGAAAGAAAAACCTTTACAGCAGACTTGCCAACTTTACTATTTTTCTTTAAGTGTTCTGTCCCATATCACCTGGGATAGCTTTCAAATGGAATCTATGGATTGATACTCTGTGGCTGCCGATGTATGCTCTGGAGTGTATGTATCCGCCATACCGATGTAAGTCTAATGTCTGTCAGTAATAGATATAATGTCTAAATAGTATAGTGTTCTCCCCCCCTATCATAGATAATCCTTCCTTCCCCCTTTGCTTGCCAACTTACAAACCGTTTTATAGCACTTAATGTTGTTTCTATACATTCATGAAGCAGAACATTCTCCCCAGCCCAGACAGATGCCAACAGTTCCCAAAGTGAAAAGACAGATTCTCAGCATGAGAAGAAACCGATACTTTACTGCTATTGATTTGCTCTTTGTGGCCCCTCTTCCTTCACCTCCCTTCACTGTGGACTTTTGCTTGCTACCAGATTCAGTTACTGAGAAGTCCCCCGCTTAAGGACACTTCCTGACTACTGGGAGCCATTTTCCCTAGACTCCACAAAACTAAATCACAGGCTGAAACTGTGCTCCAGATCTTACCCCTTCCCCACCTATTTCAAAAGATTTAAAGAGAACATATAAATTTCCTTTCAATATCTCTTAGATACATTCCTTTAATAGGCATAACCATTACCGAATAACTTTTTGTGTAGCGGCAATTTCCCCAATCTTCAGGATCTGTTCAGTACGGAATTCTAGTAGATATGTCTTTCTATAGAGTTTATCTAAGAAAAGGGTTATGGGGACTGTTGGTCTTGACACCTCAGCCCCTACATGCACCAGTAATACCTTGTGGTATTGTTCATTTTTGTACATTAAAAATGGGAAAAGTTTACAGATGCAAACAAGTTTTTACCTAATAGAGATAGGAACACAAAATTTTATACTGCAGTGGGATCTTACACCCTGAACACTTAGCTTAGTGACTCAGCTTAGAATTCAGTTGATTGGACATTGACCATTCACCCCTGAACCATGGATATACCATCTACAGAATCAAACATGGTTTCCTACACCATCACCAGGAATAAAAATTCTACCAAGAAAGGCCCCGCTACCTCCATGGCACTGAATTACTCCAAAGATGGTTCTTATGACTCTCTCACAACCTGGCAACAGCTACAGGATTTAGAGCAAGATTATATGCAAAGCTAACCAATGGTGAGACAAAATCAGAAGATGCTGTATACCACCTAGACTTCAACATAGAACCTGTACAGAAACCAGAATCTATAACTACAGAAACTTGACATCAACAACTGTGATAGTGAAGAGCTGTTACTGAGACCACAGAGAATGACTATGGTGTTAGACAACCTAGTATGCCTGGAGCCTGAAGTTGGTCTTCTGACAAAATACTTAAGGGGTAAGATCTCCCTGTTTTTGACTTTGACAACCATGACTGGGCAGAATGTACCTTGAGACCATTAAAGAAAACCCTACCCTAGGCTATAGCCCAGGTCTCCTACAAAAATCAAGATTTCTTAGTGCAGAGGCCCAATTCTGACAATAGAGACTGAGCAGAACCTTTGGAACCATAATTTCCTAGACTTCGGCTTAGAGAACTAGCAAAAACATGGAGCACATGATACAAAAAATGAAACACACCAACAATGTTGGAACAGTACCTCTAGAACCTTAAAGACTCTATCCTAGACCTTGTCCTTGGACCTGCATAAATACCAAAATTGCTTGCTACAGTGGCCTTATTTTCTCATCCACAATGGAGAGGAAAGGTTCCTGACACCACACACACACACACACACACACACACACACACACACACACACACACACACACACACACCCTGGGATATGGCAATGAGAAGGTATGGAGCCAGTGGTTGTTCCCATGACAATATGCTTCAAGAGTGGAGAAACCCTGAATCTCTTTAGGCCACGGGAATTTCCTTCCTTCCCCAATACTTACTGTGCCTATACAAAAAAAGAAAAAAAAAATGGTGCGGTAACACTAAGCCCTGCCACTGCACCACTTTTTCTGGTTTTTTTTTTTTTTTTGCTTTATTTTTTGTTTGTTTTTTGATATTATCTCACTTCTCTTTTTTCCTTCCACTTTTTCTTTTTCACTTTTGTGGATATCATTCGATGATTTTTTTCTATTTTAGTAGTTGATACCAAGAGTTTTCTTCTCTTTTCCTTAACCTTTTTATCTCCAACAGAATAGCATAACTTGAATCATTCAGCCTCATAAATTGAGGGGGGGGGGGAAGAATGATACCAGGACCAGTCATATGAACACGTAGTGTAAATAAAAAATGACCAGACCGAAACACCAAACAGTATAGATACCCAACCTATAGCAAGCGGTAAGGTGGAGACCAGTTACACTAGAATTCTGGGGGGTAAAGGAGGGATTTGTGGGAGACAAGCTGGGAACAGGAGTGGAGGGAGGACAACATTGGTGGTGGGAAAACCTTCATTCATTGTCACTATGTACTGTAAATAATTCTGTGTAATGAACTTCAGTCACAATAAAAAAAGAAAAAGAAAAAAAAAAAAGATCTCCCTGTTTTTAGGCCAAAGGTTTTTCCTTCCAAGTTCTTCCATATTTTGCAGTGCCTATGTAAACAATAACAACTGCCTCACACACACATATTTTTTTAGTGTATCTCCCATCTTTAAAAAAAAAAAAAACATACTGGGCCTGGAGAAATAGCATAGCGGCGTTTGCCTTGCAAGCAGCCGATCCAGGACCAAAGGTGGTTGGTTTAAATTCCGGTGTCCCATATGGTCCCCCGTGCCTGTCAGGAGCTATTTCTGAGCAGACAGCCAGGAGTAACCCCTGAGCATCGCCGGGTGTGGCCCAAAAAAAACAAAACAAAACAAAACAAAACAAAAAGCATACTAAACCTTCTGTTATTGTATTAACAACTTCATTGGTGATACAATAATTTTTACAAATATAACTTGCTAATGAACTCTCTCCTCTCTTTTTCCAATATTTTTAGACTTTATTATCTATTTTATAATAACTTCACTTCTGTCATTCTGAAACAAATGTATTATGATGAATTATGTTAACTATATGATACATTTTCTTTAAGTAAATAAATTTTTGATAAAGGTAAAGTTTAACAATTCATATTAGAAATAAATCCTTTAGAGACTCTAAACAACAATACAGACTGTCTATACCTTGCTTTCAGTGTTATGATATGACTTGCTTGGATTGCTTTAAGGAATACTGTATGTTCATACATTTTGTGGTTTAAATTTTATTTAGGAATTGAGAGATAATATAGGGTTAATACCTTTTCCTACGTGCAAGTGACATGGGTTAGATACTTTTGGCTCTGCCAGAAGTGACCCCTAGGCACAGACAGCTATTGCTTCCCTACATAATCTAGATAAATATATAAAATCTATTCAATTTATTATTTCAGGTCAAGTTTTGAATACCATTTTGAGCTATATGCTAATTGAGTGTTCATACATGTTTATGAATGCTGCCTTTGCTTATTCCACATATGCATACACAAATTCCTATTGATTATATATGGTAATTATTATATACAATATAATGTCCTTACATAATTATGGGAGATAGTCTAAATAAATCTGTTAACTTTTATCTGTGACAATGGTGGAAGATATTTAGACCTCAAGGTTGGGAAGGAGAAAAAAAATGGAGTGAAAGAAAGAGGAAAAACTGAAAACCAGAATTTCAAACTGTAACTCAGAATAGCTGGCACCCATGTTGCTTACTCATCATCTTTAAGGTTTCAAATTGATGATAAATTGTTAGTTTATGGGAAAGCTAATTACACATCTGACCTAGGCGTCAGAGAAGATGAAGGAAGATACAGTGGAAGCTAGGTTAACTACATGGTTATAGTCACCCTTGCTAATAAAGTTATCCAGCACACAAACATCACTGTGAATAAGCTATAATAGATTCTGGTCCTGTATACTTACATTCTGTTTCTTTAAAAAAAAAAGTGCTTATCTCTTCTGCCTTCTAATCACTTGGAGACAGTCTCTTTATTACCAAGATAATTTGATTTTGTGCAAAAAAATGAATTCTGAAAAGTGTGTTTTTAACTGAAAGTATAGTGAATCTCTTTATACATTTTACCTGATTCATTAATTTTATCGTGGTCATGCATCATGTTATTCTAGGATTTAAATACTGAAACAACAATTTAGTTCCTATTAATAATATTAGATTAATATGATTATAAAAATCAACCCTTACATTTTTATAGCTGAACAACTGGTCATAGTTGATGATCACAAAGACCTTCCTTTTCAATTAGATTTTCTCTCAGCAAATATTCCTCATGATCATGGTTTCTTAACAGTGGGGTGCCAAAATGTTAATTTTTGATCTATCTGGTAAATTAGCTGTCCTGCCTGAACCGAATTATTTAATTTTTCATATACTGGTTACAGAACATGATGATGCTAACAGGATTCTACTTGCCTTATAAAATCTCTTGGATGCTGCATATACTTAATTCTTTTGTGTAAAAAAAAAGCTCAGTTTTCACCTCATAATCAAAGTCAATCATCCCAGTCAATACAGTAATCCCTTTATTTACTTGAGGTTTTGTTAACCAGATATTCAGCAAAATTTAATGGTTATCCTTGAGGTTTTTTAGATCTATTACTGCTAGCAAACTCCATATTAAACAACCCAATGCCTATTACTCATTGTATATAACAAAGAGTCTGCTAAGTTTTAAAGAAAACTTGGAGATGAGAACAGTTTTTTTTTATCTAAATATAGTCCAGTTCAAATAGTATCTGTTTCTTGTTAAAAGTTTTTATATCTAGTTCTCTAAACATATTTCCTTTCCTTTCATTTTATTTGGAAAGAAAAAGTAATTACCAGTTCAAATTCACTTTTCTCTTTTGAAAACTTAGCATAAGCAAACAAATAAAAAGTAATAAATATTCAAGGCTAGTGCTGGTATCCATGGGAAAGATGATACTAGAGGTTGAGGAATTTATTAGAGCAAAAACAAGGCATTCTTTTCTTTTCAGATTCCAAGCAGATAAAAAAATAAAGTATGAGCTTCACTCCTTGCTGACCTATAGATTTCAGAACATCAGTGAACTATTGTGTTCAGGCAGCTTAGCCTAAGAAACTTCTCCCTTCTGATTGTTAGAAAAAATGTGAGAATAACAAAACCTATTGCGCCAACATCCAAAACACACATTTATTGCTGTAGTAATTTTCAAGATTACTTCAAGTATCTAGTTACTGGCAGAAGAGGAAGAATGTGAACAATAAATATACCTATACATGGAAGTATGAAGATATTTTAAAAAGCAAAAATGAATAAAAATGCACCTGAACTGACTCTATGAAAATGTACAGAGTGAAGGGTATAGTCACCTTTAAACTGTGTCCTTCCTACAGAAAACCTGGGTTATTAATTCTTTAGGGAAGAAGAATAGTAAATCAAAAGACATATATGTAAGAGTCACCTTTTACAATGCTTAAACAGAAGATCCTAAGTATATAAAAGTGATATGAAAGAAATAAGTATTGCTCCCAATAGCTTTACAGTCACAATGTTCATAATGTTCATATTCCAATCAATATTACAATAATTTTGTTAGGACATTTTTCATATAATCAATAATATCTCATCATCTTTGCTAACATTTTAGAAAGTAAAATGGCTAGTTCATATAAATATCAGTCTTTTAAAAATTTATAAAATTGCTGTCACTGTGTTAAAAATTGTTCATTATTGGCTAATCCCCTCCACCAAGCTCAAATGAAGCCTCCTTTCCAGCCTCCCTTAGCATCATTCTGGGTCTCAGTGCCATCACTATTCATCTGCCCTTTGGGACTAGCCAGGTTTGAGTTGGGCAGAGAACAGGAAAGCTCATGTCTTAATTCCTTCCACCAAATGCAAACAGGGCTGTCTTTTTGGGGTCTTTTCCCAGCCTCCTTCCTGGTCCCAACACCATTACTCATCTTTTGTCAGGCCTGTTTCTGGGCAGGAACAGAGAGGCTCCTGTCCTAATCCCCTCTACCAAGCAAACCTTTCATTTACATGGGAGGGAGGATTAAAATCATTCTCAGACAAAAAAGAGCTCACAATATTTGTGCTAACCAAACTGACCCTAAATGAGTTCAATGAGAAATTACACAAACCAAATCCCCAATTGTAACAACAACAACCCTACACAATATAATGGCACAACAGCTTTTTCTGTCAATAGTTTCCTTAATTATCAATGGATTAAACTCTCTCATCAAGAACAGATACAGCTATTTAGATTGAGAAATTTTCCAATCAACTGCTCTCTGTTGATAACTATAATAATCCTATATACACCTATAATATCTATGTTTTTATCCACAGAAACAGGTGCAGAATGCATAATGCACTTGGAGGCCAAGGACTCCCACTATAGTGCTCATAATAAGTTTTAATGTCTTAATTTTACGATGTCTATAATAGCTTCTTGATCTTTTTGTCCACAGTGGTACTTGGAGATATAGGTTGGTCACCCCAGTTCCACATTACAATGTTTATACTATATAGACTCAGAAGACAGTGCTTACCAAATAATGTCCTTACAAAAATTCTAATCTATTTATTTTCTACTTGATTATGCCTGATAATATAATCTAATTTTATCTCTACAGGTAACAATGGAATATGCAACTGCATCCCAAAATCTCCTGCTATAGATCTTATTTATTATGCTATCATAATTTTTTTCAATTTCAGTTAGTTCATCATTATATCATAATGCTCATAATTTTAGATTGCTTTTAGGAAAGGAACATGAATGCTTAAGACCACTACATGTTATTTCATGGTATAGACTCCTCTTACAGTGCTCATTACCATATCACTTAGTTTTCTAGACTTGAAAATTATGATTGTTTTCCAGAATGCTCTAGACACAATCTAACCCATACAGCCTTTCTTCAGTAAAGTTTACCCTCGCCAATCTGATTGGCCATAAAAACCTTTACATCTGACTTATCAGCTATATTTTTTAAGCATTCTGTTTTATTTCACTGTGTTTAACTTTTCAACTATAACCCATGCATCAATCCTCAGTGTCTGTCTATGTGTGTGCATGAGTGAATGAATATGTAGGCCTCCTCAGTGTCTGTCTAATGTCCATCTATAATATACATAATGTCTGTCTATGCTGTCTATTGTCCTTCCCCCTGTTATATATAACTGCTTCTTCCCTACTTCGTTTACTCCCTTAGAAATTCTTTTCTATCCCTTCACTCTTTCACCTCCAACTGTTATTCCCCCCTCATTTAACCCTTTTTACCCTCAGTTCTATTTTTTCTTTTTTTCTTTTAATTTTTACTGTGGTCAAAGTAAATTACAATTCTCTCACAGTAATATTTGAGGCACATAGTGACAATGAATGAGGGGCATTCCCACCACCATTGTCCTCCCTCCACCCCTGTTCCCAGCATGCATCCTACATCTCCCTTCGTAATGCTAATGCAACTGTGCCCCCCTCTTACAGCTTGTTGTAGTTCGACTTTGTTGTTGACTTTGTATTTGATTTTCATGTCTGATCAGTTTTTATTTCCACCAAATGAACATTCGACTGTCTGGCCTTGGTACCATCGGGGGAAAGAGAGAAAGTAAAGGCAAACAAAAAAGAGAAAAATTAGGAGGAGTTTGTTTAGGTGTTATAAATATCCATTTAGAAAAAGGAAGGGAAAAAAAGAAGAAAAAGATAGTAAAGAAAAACAAAACAGAAACAAAAAACAATAAGGAAGTATCAATAAGATCACAAAAAGAATTAAAACAGAATAAACCAAAAACCAAAACCATCAGATCTGAAAAAAGAAAAAAAGAAAAAAAAAAGCCAGACCAGCAACTTCTTAAAAAAAAAAAAAAAAAGGTTGTATTTCTTACCCTCAGTTCTTAACTTACTAGGAAATAGAACATTTCCCTATCTCAGTGCTTCTCAAATAGTGGGGCATGCCCCCCAGGGGGGTGCGAGGCTCCTTAAAGGGGGCGCGTTTGATCTTGGCAAACACTGTCATAACAAACTAAGCCCGGTGTTTATGTCTCTGTCTCTGGAGCTGAGAGTTGCTGTGTCCTGCTTCAAACCCTGTTTCGAAAAGCTATGCATTTCAAAACGTGCTCATTATAGCCATTAATCCAGATATCACCTCTGATTTAAAAAATCAGCTCAAATTATTTTATATATTTTTCTTTTGCAGGTTAAATTTTTTTTAATAAAGATACTATTTACAGTCAGGCGGGGTGCAAAAACTGTTTTCTTCTTCCTAGGGGAGTATGACAGAAAATAATTGAGAAGCACTGCCCTACCCCAACCAGCTCCCAAAGTGAAAAAGATAGATTTTAAGCCTGAGAAGAATCTGTCATTGCTGCTGCTGATTTGCTCTCAGTGGGCACTTTCCCCCCATCCCTTTTCACTGTGGACTGTTGCTCTTTACCAGATTTGATTTCTGAGAAGCCCCCAGCTTGAGGACATTTCCTGAAATATGACTGCTGGGAACCATTTTTTAGATTCCACAAGACCAAATCACAGGCTGAAGCTGTGCTCTGGATTTTATCCCCCCATTCAGACTATTTTAAAGACTTAAAGGGGACATGTATAGCTCACTTGAATATTTATTTAGATGTATTTCTTTAATAGGTATGAATATTGTCTATCTCCTTATGTAGTAGCAATTTCCCTCATTTTTTTGATATATTTATTAGGAAATTCTAGTAGATAAGTTTCTCTATTGTTCTGAGTTCATGTTAGAACCAGGTTATCAGGATTGTTTAAATTGTTAACTTTAGCCCCATATGTACCAGTAGTACCATGTGGCATTGTTCCTTTCTGCAGAGGCACATTAAAATGAGGAAATCTTAAGGACCGGCATGATATTGCAGCTGTAGGGCATTTGCTTTGCACATGGCAGGTCCAGAACAGACCGGTTTGATCCTCAGTGTCCCATATGGTCCCCCTTGCTCAGGAATAACCCCTGAGCATCATACTGTGTGACCTAAAAAACAAAAACAAAAAAAGGGAGAAATCTTATGTGTGCAAATAAGGTCTTATCTAATAGAGAAAGGAACACATAATTTTTCTTTTATTGCTGTGGGGCTTTACATCCTGAACACTTGTCATGGTGACTTGGCTTAGGCTTCAGAAGATTGGACATTGACCATTCACACCTGAACCTTGGATCCCATCTATGGAAACAGCATGGTTTTCTACACCAGCACCAGAAATTGGACTTCTACCAGGAAAGTCCCTACTGCTGCCCTGGCATCGACTTACTCCAGAGTGGGTTCATATGACACCCTGACAACTTGGTAACAGCAACAACTTGTTTTCAGGGCAGGGTTCTCTGCATTGCTACCTAATGGTAAAACCAGAAAGATACGCTGTGTCATCCTGACTTCGGCATAAGATCTGTACAGAAACCAGGATTTCTAACTATAGAAACCTGACGGCAACAACTGTGATTGTGAAGCTTTTAATGTGGCCACAGAGAAAGACTTTGAGGCTAGACAATTTAGTATGCCTGGAGCCTGTAGTTAGTCGTATGCCAGAATACTTCATGGGTAAGGTCTTCCTGTTTTTAGGCCAAAGTTTTTTCCTTTTTATTTTCCCCATATTTTACAGTGCCTATACAAACAACAACTACAATTGTCACACGCAAGCCATTGTTATAGTTTTTATCTCTTGTCTTTTTTTTTTTTTTTTATTAAAAAAAGCTTACTAAGCCTTCTGCTATTGTATTAATGACATTATTAGAGACACAATCATTTTCACAAATATACTTGCTACAGAACTTTTTCTTCTCTTTCATTTTATTTTTTAGTTTTTCTTTCTATTTTCATTCTTGCTTTCTCTTATCTTAAAACAAATTATTATCAGTTATGTCAACTATGTGATGCATATTTTTAAAATAAATTAATTAAAAATGATTGTTCATTATTGGGTTTCAGTCATAGAATGTTCACTACTCTTCACCAGTGCACCTTCCTGCCATTGATGTCTCTGCTTCCCTTCCATTCCCCAACCCACCCCTGCCTTTCTCTGGGGCAGGCTCTCTCTCTCTCTCTCTCTCTCTCTCTCTCTCTCTCTCTCTCTCTCTCTTTCTCTCACTCTCACTCTCTCTCTCACTCTCTCACTCTCTCACTCTCTCTCTCTCTCTCTTACTTTCTCTCATACATACACACTTTCCTTCTTGACACTGTGGTTTGTGCCGTTGTTAATGGAGGTGTACCATGCATGCCACTTTCTCCCCTTTTAGCACTGAGTTCTTCTCCAGAGTGATCAGTTCCTGATTATCATTCTTAAAACAGGAACAGGAACCTGCATCTTGTGAGTGCAAGTTTACTCTCTCTGCACCACACCTGGGAGAAATAAGGAATCTTATTTTATTCTTAAGGAGTCTTAAGATCATCCTACCCTAATTTCATGAAGCAAACATCACTCAGACAATAGTATATCATTTAAAGTGTTATTTAAAACCACAATTCCAAAGAAGCAAATGTAAATGAAAAGGGAAAGTTAGGCAGAAGGAGCATGAACATTAAGGTGTCTTAGTAGGTTGCCAGTGCTTTGAAGCAAGCCGACATTTTTTTTTAGCCTGTCTTCTTTGTTTGCAAAGTTTCTAAATATTTACTAGAACAAGTCTCCCAATCTTTTTTAATAACACTAAAATAACAGTACATAAATATATATCCTTCTACACAGAGTGGAAATGTTTTCCCACCACCTTTCTATGTTGAACCTAATCATATAAGTGAAAGTATTTGTGAATGGAGCCTTTGGGAAGTGATTAGATCATAACTAACTATAAAAGAAGATTAAGAGAGCTCCTCACTTCTTTTTCCATAAGTACTGCCTCAATATCGTTTCAGTCACAATCATGCTCAAATTCCAATTAATATTACATATTGTTGAATTGAATATTATATGTTCATATTCCAATCAATATTACAATATTACATTTTATGGAAGCTGTTTTTTATAGAATCAATAACATTTCATCATTAATGCTAAAGTGAAAATGAAAGGTATTTTTATTTTAGAAGGTAAAATAGCTAGTTCATTTAAATATCATTTATTAAAATTTTCTAAATTAGTTTATTTAAGCACCAAAGTTATAAATTTGTTCACTGTTGGGCTTCATAAAATGTACACCACACTTCACCAGTGCACTCTTTCTGGGTGTGAATACTTGTGTGAAGGTGGCCACATATAAATCAGGAGGATTATCATATGTGTTTCATCAGCCAGCACTGTAATTATCTTACTTCCTAGATTCAAGAATTGCATATATTATTTATTTGTTAATTAAGTCACAAATTCTATGGTTTCTGTAAAACTAGAATAAATGGAGGGGGGGCAGAGCAATAGCACAGTGGTAGGACAATTTGCCTTGAACAAGGCTGACCCAGCATCCCAGATGGTCTCCCAAGCCAGGATATTTCTGAGCACACAGCCAGGAGTAACTCCTCAACATCACTGGGTGTGGCTCAAAAACCAAAAAAAAAAAAAAAAAAAGAATAAATGGATTAAGAATCTCACTTTACACAAAGATGGCAACTAAGATGTAAGTAGGATTAGTAATTAAATTATAACTATCCTACAAATGTCATGTTAAAATTTAAAGTCTGAAAATGAGACTATCTCATGTTTTACATTTTATATTTTTACACAGATATTTCATGGGAAAGAAAAATTTATCAATCTTCCCAAGAAAAAATAAACACTGATTAGTATTTATATAAGTCACATGCTAGCCAGATTCAGAAAAATAAAAACTATTCTAAGGAAGAAACTATTAGATTTAATCTAATGTATAAAATCTATTTCATGACTTGTAGGTTCAAACACATTTTATTATAGAAAATATTGACTAAAATTATTATTTTGGTAGGAGTTTGGGAGAAGAAAGTAAACAGCTGCTTTCATAATAGGATGAATTCTATATAAGTGACATTTTAATCGTAACTATGCAATTATGAGCTTTATTTTTCATCCATCAGTAAATTTATTTCTCCTGGTATTTATCTTTGCAAGAAAAAAAATATCTTCAATAAAATTAAGCAAGACAGAATCTAAACCATGAATTCGTCTTAGTGACGAAAAGGATAATAGTGCCACATGAAATCTCCAGATCATCTATTCTAGATTAACAGAAACATTTTCATTGACATTAGACACTGTGAAATCAGTGTTCCAGAAAATATATGTGAGAGCCAAGCCAAGGATCTCCTAGGAACATAAAGCATTTAGAAAGAATAACATTTTTAGTATAAGAATTTATAAATTTTAGTGTGATTTCTTCTTTACAAAGCTTCTATGGAGATTAAATAAATCCTCTAAAACTTCAGTGGTCCAGAATTAAGAGCAGTTTCAGGAACACTAAGGAATATTACAAAATAAAATATTCTGTAAACACTACTGTATTTAACTGGAAACCTAGTTATTTTCAATTGTTTGTTAAAACTTTGTGTGTATTATACAAGATTGTCATCATGTCCCCCAGGTTTTTCAAGTATAGTGACTTATAGAGCTCTGCATAGATACACACAAAACAATTTGTATAACATTTATTTATATAAATATATATAAATTATACAAAGTCCATGGTTTATTTTTTTAAATTTGACAATTTTAATAACCTCCTACCATCCACAAAAAAGATTTTAACTATTTTTATTTATTGTTGTGTTTCCAATGTCTAGAATAGATACACCGTATACTTTGAGTGAATAAGTGTACATTATTCTTAAGCATATTGTTGTTTTTATATGTATGGAAATGTTGCACTGGTAAGTCTCTATTATAACACTGCTCATTAGAGACTATGGTCCTGAACAATTGACACTACCAATAACTGCCCAAGTTCTAATTAAAGAAGGAAGTTTCAGTATCACAGAGCACCTTCCTTATACTAAAGGTTAGTCCTTTGAGTATGTCCTTTGTTTCAGATTTTTGCCAACCAAGAAATATTTTGAATATAATATATTCTCTAGGTAGCATTTCAAATAAATTAAAAAATGCTCAAATTCTTATTCAAATATTCTAATATTCTTCTATTCTTCATCAGTTTTATTTCTCATTGTATATTTATAAATGTGAACTCTTAATGAATAAGTATCCTGTGAATTTTATTACTTGGGGGGTCTTTTCATAAGTATCTTATCAATTTTTGATATTTTAACAAAAAATTACCGCCTAGACTTGCAAATTTTTGGGTAGAATAGTTTTGTATAGAGAGATTGAGTTTAATTTTTAATTCTAATGACTATATGGGTTTTTAAAAATTGCTAGATTTTCTGAGTTTCAGTTTTATGATTTACTACTACTAAAATCTAGCAGATATATGAGGGTGAGCTAGGAGACACTTCACACATTATTTATAGTATCTATAATAAATGTTGTAGTCTTTTTAAAATATTTTAAAATGTAATCATCATGATTTAAAATGCTCCCAATAATATGGTTCAATACATACTTTCTTCCAATTCTATATCCTCTTCCAAAGTGACCACTTCTGTTTGCATTGTTTTTTAGGGTCACCCCCCTAAGAAACTCTTTCTCTCCCCTCAGCCCTACTAACTTTCTGCCATAATGTGCTCAGTTTTGTTGACTTTACTATACTTCTTTATAACCCACATATGAGAGAGATTATTCTTTATCTGTACCTTTCATTTTGTTGGATTTTGCTCAGCATTATTTCCTCAAGTCCCATTCATGTAGCAGCAAATTACATGATTTTATCTTTATTTTCAATATTTGAGTAGTTTCCATTTTATTTCTTTATCCGTTCATGTGTTCTTGGATACTTGGGATGAATGAAATTGTTGGACTCATGAGGTAGATGACCAGATGTGAAATTTCTGGTTCATATGAAGTTCAAGGTTTAGTCTTCTGAATAATTTCCACACTAATTCCAGAAAGGTTGAATTTATTAACATTCCCATCAGCATTGAATGAAGGTTCCTTTTTCTACATCCATGCCAACACTGGTTGTTCTGGTTTTTGTAATGTGAATGTCATTGATGTGAAATAAATTCTTGCTACTTTTGATATGTATTTCCCTCATGATAGGTACTTCAGAGAACTTTCTCAGATACCTATTGGCCTTTTGTATATCTTCTTTGAAGAAGCTTCTGTTCATTTCTTCTTGTTTTAATGGGTTGGTTCTTTTGCTTTTGTTAAGTTTTACAAGAAATTTATATATTCATACACATATATAGTGGGTATTAATCTTTTCTCAGATAAGTTTAGTTTACTGACTAACACTGGAGAAATCATTGATACTAAAATATGTTGTCATATTTATAAAATGATTTTGGTTTATTTTGCCATTTGAGCTTTGTTATTTATATAACACCACTCAGTTGTCCTAACAGAGCTGGTTTATATGTGACAAATGGGGGTAGAAAAGAGAATAGTAGACAGGGAACTTGCCTTGAATCTGTAGGTTTCTTTATGTTAGATAGTGGTTAGTTTTCCAAGCCATGAATACAAGATGTCTTTGCATTATTTTAGCCTTCCAAATTTTATCAAAACATTATACTTTCAGTATTTATGGCTTTTATATTTGTTACCTGTACTTCAAGATATTTTATCTTTTGTAATGAGATTTTAAGAGCAATTAATTTTTTTTGTGATTTTTGGGTCACATCCAGAAGTGCTCAGGGGTTATTCCTGGCTCCATGCTCAGAAATTGCTCCTGGCAGGCATGGGGGACCATATGGGACGCCGGGATTCGAACCGATGACCTCCTGCATAAAAGGCAAACGCCTTACCTCCATGCTATCTCTCTGGCCCCAAGAACAATTAATTTTATAACAATTGGCAGCATATTAATTTTACTTTAAGTATAAGTTTTTAGCACTATAATTTCATATTTTTGTCAAAATTTGGTGAGTTGGAGCCCTTTATTTTTAAATATATTTTTCATCACTTTCTCTTTTCCCCTGTAATTTATGCACTTGGGCCACTCGTTAATGTTTCACGTTTCTTTTAGTCGTATATTAATCCCAACAATATTTTATTTCAAGACCATATATTATATCTATTAAAAGATTTTTCATTTTATTATAGAATATACACATAATAAAACCTTTCAATGTTTTACAATTCCTACCTACCCAAATCCTAAGTTTATCTTTTGATGGGCTTTCCTTGGAGCATACCAGGCTTTACATGTGGCTACTCCTAGCTCTGCACTTATGGGTTGCTTCTAGCAATTCTTACAGGACCGTGTGCTCCCTAGGTTGGAAGTAGGTTTGGTCACATGCAAGGCAAGCACCTTAACTCTTGTTCTTTCTATCCAGCAATTTTTATTTTATGTTTTAAATTTTATTGTGTTTATGTTTTTAAGTGCTTAATATTAACTATAGCAATAATTTAAGTTACATTTTTGTTTTATTTTGTTTTGTAGCCACAACAAGGAGTACTACTGGTTCTGTGCTCAGGGCCACTCTTGGTCAGAGAACAATAGTGCTGAGAGTTGAATTTATGCCATAGAAAGCATGTACTCAGTCTATTGAGGTATATTTTAGGTTGCACTTAAATACTCTTGACTACTAAATCTGTCATCTCATGTGTTGGTATTGAATGAATTAAATTTTATAATGGTAAAGTGTCCATTTTTCTACTTAACAGGTCAAGTAATTTTTTATACTAAAATTTATTAAGTATCATGGTTGTCTATTCTTCCTTTACAAAGTGATAACCCTCCCCCACAAACTTCTTTTTCTCTACTTCTTTTTCTTTCCTTCTTTTTCCCCTTCGTTCCTTCATTCCATTCTTCCTCCTTTTTTCTTTTCTTTTTTTAGAGATTAGTTTGATTGATCAAGGCTTCTATTTGTTGGATAATATAATTTATGTCAGGAGTTAGTCATTCTTATTACTGGCATATGCTCATTTCAGTCTCTAATAACCAAAGCTGTGAGAAATTCATTACCCTGTGTAAGCTTTGCTCACCATGAAACTTCCTGATTATTTGTTGTTTGGTCTTCTGGGTCACACTTATATAATATTTGTAGCTTCTTGCTATCAAAAAAACTGAAGTGAACATCTAGTTAAATTTTTGTTTGTTTATTCATTTTTCTTTTTTGGCAGTGCTCAGGGCATCATACTCCTTGGATCTGAACTCAGAAATCCTCCTGGCCAGTTTGGGGTGCTGAGGATTGAACCTGGATTGGCCATATAAAACTTTGAGTTATTTACTTGTATTTCTTCCTATTTTTTAAAAGCTTTTCCTTTTAAAAAAAAAAAAAAAAAAAAGCTTTTCCTTTTAACAGCAGACTCCTCAGTTCTTTTGAACACTAATTTCTTTCTCTTTAGCTCATTAAGGTTGATAAATTATGTTTGCCTTTCTCTCCTTAGCTTATAAACTCTTGATATTTGTTGAGACAGAAAACAATTCAATAATGTAATTCATGTTGTTTGTTCATTCTCTCAGGTGATAGTACTGCAATGTATATATAATCTGAAAACAGGTGTCACATATGTACTTGTAAACTTCTGTTCATCACAAAAGGTTAACTCTAGTTTTTCTAGTTCATCGTGGCCAGAAATGTAATCTTTAAATATTAGTTTTAAGATTCTACTATATTCTGATAATTAGAGTCTCAATTTTGCTTTCAATTTGTTTTTAATTCTCAATTTTATTTCCAGAAGATCTGTTATTTAGGGCCAGAGAGAGTATAGTGGGTAAAATGTTTGCTTTGCATATAACAGAGTAGACTCAAATTTGGTTCCCAGAACCACATATGATTCCAGAATCACCCCAGGAACGATTCCAAGATATAGACCCAGTAGTAGGCCATAATCTAAATCAAGTGTGTCTTAGGAAACTTATAGTGTTAAACAGAAATTGATTCATGGAATAATAGTACATCAGGTAGGGTATTTAATTGCTTTGCACATGACCAACTTAGATAGGATTATTGGCACCAGATAGGGTCTCTAGAGCCCTGGCAGAAATTATCTCTGAGCCAGAACCTGGGTTAAATCCTGAATATAGCTAATTGTGGCCCCCAAACAAACAAAAGGACCTGGAAAGTTCACCAAAGAGTAAAATTTTAAAAGGATTCAAGTTTAGATCATTTAAAAATTATTAGACAATTATTATTTAAAAATAGATAAGACTTCAAATTCAAGCATGATAATCTAAAATTATTTTGGTGGTTAGGTTTGTTTGTTTGTTTATGGTAAGTTTCAATGCTCTTTAGAAACTTAAATAGGCCTCATATCATAAGCTTTTTTTTTCCCTCAGAGTCAGTCTGCTTTTTTTGCCTCATGGCCTCTCTCTGCCTCTCTCCTTGCCTTTAGCTAAAAGCCTTTCTTTATTCAAACCAACTCTCCACACCAGGACGGGGAAGGTTGAATAAGATACAAACTATCCAGTGGGTTTTTACATATCAAAGGAAGTGGTTACTGGGAAGAGGAAGTTGGGAGAACACCTTTGTTTAGTTTTTTTTTTAATTAATAATTTTTATTTTGACCAAAGCTTTAAGAGTGGAACAATTTATCTAAGGATCATCACGGTTTTCAATAAGATCTGTTGTTTGGGGCCAGAGAAAGAGTATAGTGGGTAAAATGTTTGCTTTGCATATAAAAGAGTAGACTCAAATTTGGTTCCCAGAACCACATATGATTCCAAAATCTCCCAGGAATGATTCCAGGATATAGACCCAGTAGTAGACCATAAGCTAAATCAAGTGTGTCCCCAAACTTCCTCCTTCTCTAAAAAGACTTACTGGATAATAATAGGATAATTATTTTACACAGATATTTAACTCTTAGTTATGACAACTAGCCACAAAGAACCTTGTCACAGTCTGTTCTTATTTAGCTACCTAATGGTTTGTGTTCATAGATTCTAAACACAAAATATCTTCTTTAGTTATCATTGTGTTTCAATTCTTGTCTATCTTTTAAATGACAAGCAGCTTTCTTAGGGGAATTATTTTTAAAATCTAAAGCCAATGATTATGACAACCAAAATGAAAAGATATATTCATCATCACATTCCAGGGGGAATCTAAAACATTTTAGGCAACTTATTTGATAACTGGGTTGTCAGTAGCATGTCTGGCAATTCCATTTTAACTATTAGTTTATTCCAAAGTATCCAATTTTTATAGTTAAAATCAGAGCATGCCATTTTATGTCTTTATAGTTTCATGCTTTCTTTTTACTGAAAATTTTAATGCAAAAATAAGAACAATGAGAACCTACGTCTCCTGGGAAGTAATGCTGAAATTGCTGAGCAATATTCCTTTATTTAAAGTGCTTGTTGATTTTCAGGCACTCTGGCCTGAAAAGGTATGCATAATAGAATAATTTTATAGTCATGTTATTCTATAGCTTTTATTATCATTACAAGCCAAGTAAAGGTCATAAGCCTTTTCATAAGTTTATTTATTAATTTATTTTCTCAGTAAGCTTGTACTAAGTCCATTACTAAAATATGCAAGGAATTAAACATAGTTTTGGTCCTCATAGATCTTAGGGTGTTAAGCTAGTGATGAATTGTTAATATATTTTAAAAATTGAATAATTATAAAGTGTAGTAGATTATAAAGGAAACAAAGTTTGGTAATAAAGATTAACAAGGACCAAGAAGCAAATTCTTTGGTAATTGTTGGGATCTGAATTCTGAATAAAGAGGGACACCATTTTGTAAAAAGCCACATAGCAGGCTTCTTTAGGTTCTGAGCAGGGAGAAACACCATTTTATAAGGACCACATGTTGTGAGTTTATTTCCATAGACCCAGCCTCAGTCTACCTGGCTGTTCCAGGTAGCCTATCAGGGAAGGACAAGGAAGTAGTAGGAAGATACCCCTAGACAAGAAACAATTATTTTAAGGATCATCAGAAAGCTGGAACCTCCCTATATCCCTTCCATATATAATCCTAGGACATCATGACCTTGGGTGGAGCTCATCTCCTTCAGGGGATGGCCCCTGGCTGGCCAGGCTGGGGAATCTTGTTCACAGACAGATTAAAGTGTTAAAAACTTTATTCCAGGATACCTCTGCTCCGGCCAGCCTGCACACCTGTCCCCAGAGTGAGTGCAGTGCCCTGAGGCTGCTCCACCTGGGCATGCAGAAACCCCCGCATTTGCCACCCCGCGCCAGTCCCCAGGGTAAGTGCATTCCCCTGGGGCTGCTCCATGTGTGGGAACAGAGGCCTCCATGCTCGCCAGCATGTGCGCCTGTCCCCAGAGTGAGAGCAGTGCCCTGAGGCTGCTCCACCTGGGTGCTCAGAGACCCCTGCATTCGCCACCCCACGCAGGTGTACCCAGGGTGAGTGCATTCCCCTGGGGCCACCCCATGTGGGTGCGCAGAGACCCCCTTGCCCGCCACCTCACTCTCCGGTGCCCAGAGATCACCCCACTCGACCCGAGCACAGACAGGAGAGTGCAATTTTCTGGCACATAGCAGCTCAGAGACACCTGAGCCAGACCCACTCTGTGCCCATGGGATGGACTGGGACCAATAGACTGGGTGAGCTTGGGCCTGCCACCTGGACCTTTGGGTAACCTAAAAGAGCCTACCACCCTGAGCCCCAAAGTGGAACTGAGACTCCACAAGAATGAGGGCAACTACCGGGTGGGTTTGGCTGGGGGAATTTCTTCTCCTGAAGCTCAGAAGAGGCGGAGCTTCATTGACTCCCAGATAGGGGAGGGAGGACAGAGAGCTAGGCTCAACAGTGCCCACAACCATTGTGGCCAAGAGCGGAACTGCACTGGCTGACAGGAATAAGGAGAAGGAAATTGACCAGACCCACTGAAGGAAGGTTGACTCCCAGGTAGCAGAGGGGGGGTGAAAGAGCTAGGCTCAACAGCACCCTCCACTATTGTGGCCAGGAGAGGATCTGCACTAGCTGACAACAAAAGGAAAAGCAACAAATCAGGCCACATAAAGAGTACAGGAGGAGCCAAACCTCAGCGAGCTCACCCAACAGCCCCCTCTAGAACCACATTCAGGAGGGGACACATACCCATGCCACAGGGGACCAAAGCAGGCTGAATTTAGAAGGCACAGCTCTCCAAACCACACCAATAAATGCAAAGAAATGTGGGTAAATCAAGGAGAACCTTAGCATCTGGAGATACGGAGATAAAACCTAGCAAGTTTCCAAGTCCACCAAAACGCACAGATCCATGGGAAGGAGACCTAAAAGCAGCCATGAGGAAGGAAATGCAAGAATATAATAGAAATGAAAGAAATGCTAGCTACCGAGTATAAGAAATCTATGGATGAACAAATCAGCCAAATTAAAGAAGAAATGTTAAAGAACATGAGAGATTCCAACAAAAAAGAATTGAAGAAATTAAAAGACAAAGTAACATGCCTTACAAGCAGAAACACAGAGTTGGAAAAGCACATTGAAGAACTCGAAGGAAAACTGCAAACAAAAAATGAGCAAGAAACCAACAAAGAAATAAAAGGCAAAGCACTGGAAGGAAAAGGTCAGTATCTAATGAACAAGGACAAAAGAAACAATCTAAGAATTGTGGGTATACCAGAAGGGGAGGTAATAGGGAAAGGGCAAGAACAAGTAGTCAGGGAAATAATAGAGAGAACTTTCCAACCCTCTGGAAAGAAACCAGTGCTAATCCAAGAAGTGAAGTGAGTCCCTAATAAAATAGAACCAAATAAATCAACACCAAGACATATAGTAATCCAAATGATAAAAAAAAAAGAAATATGAACTTCTTAAAGCAATAAGGGAGAAAAAAAACCTCAAATACAAAGGAAGGGACATATGAATCAAATCAGAACTCCCATTTGAAATAATTCAAGCAAGAAGAGAGTGGAATGACATACTTAAACAATTGAATGAAAGAAATTTCCAACCTAGGGTCCAATACCCAGAAAAACTATCATTCATATGGGAGGGCAGACTAAAAACATTCTCAAACAAGAACCGAACTTGAACTACTTGTGCAAACAAAGCTGATCCTAAACGACCTACTCGGAGACGAATTACACAATCCAAACCCCCGATTATAACAACAACCATCCTACACAACACAACTGCACAACAGTCCTCTCTCTCAATAATCTCCCTAAATGTCAACGGACTAAACTCTCCAATTAAAAGACACATAGTAGAGAGCTGGATTAGTAAAAATAAACCGGACTTCTGCTGTCTGCAAGAAACACACCTACAACTACAAGATAAGCACAGGCTTAGAATTAAAGGATGGAAAGTAATTATTCAGGCCAATGGAAAACAAAAGAAAGCAGGGACAGCCATTCTTATATCAGACCAAATTGCATTCAACCTCAAGAAAGCGATCAGAGACAAAGAGGGTCACTACTTACTGATCAGGGGAACATTAGATCAAGAAGTACTAACCCTGGTCAATATATATGCACCTAATGTAGAGTCAGCAAAATATATGAGGCATCTGCTCACAAACCTGGAGAAACACATGAAGATAAATGTGATAATAGTAGGGACCTCAATACTCCACTATCACCACTGGACAGATCCACACACACAAAAAAAAAATAGCAAAGAAAAAAGAGCTATAAATGAAAAATTAGAAGATCTAGGTTTAATAGACTTATATAGGACCCTCCATCCCCAGAAAGCATTCTTCTCAAGCCCACATGGAACCTTCTCCAGAATAGACCATGTCTTAGGATACAATGCCAACTTATATAAGACCACAAATATAAGGATCATTAGAAGTAGCATATCAGATTACTATGCAAAAGAGTTCAAAATTGACTTCAAGAAGAAGCAATGAAGAAAAACTAATACCTGGAGATTAAACAACATGCTGCTCAACAACAGCTGGATCAAAGAACAACTCAATGAAGAAATAAAAAAATTCTTTGAGACAAATAATAATGAAGAGACAACTTGTCAAAATTTGTGGGACACAGCAAAAGCAGTAATTAGGGAGAAACTCATAGCAATATAGGCCTATGTCAAGAAACAGGAAAATGACAAAACCAACAGTTTAAAGGATCACCTAATGGAATTGGAACAACAGCAGCAGATAAATCCAACCACAACCAGAAGGCAAGAAATAATAAAAACCAGAGCAGGAATAAACAACATAGAACCTGAGAAAACAATACAAAAAAATCAATGAGACCAGGAGTTGGTTTTTCGAAAGAAATAAACAAGATAGACAAACCACTGCCAAAACTCACTAAAAAAAAAAGGAGGGAAAACACCCAAATCAGTAGGATCACAAATGAAAGGGGAGAGATTACAACAGAACCCCAAGAAATACAACATATCATGAGATCATACTATGAACAACTATACTCAGCTAGGCTAGAGGACCCAGTAGAAATCGACAGATTCTTGGAAAAACACCCTCTTCCAAAATTGGAAAAGGAAGAACTAGAAAACCTAAACAGACAAATCACTTCAAAGAAAATTGAAGATGTAATTAAAAAACGCCCTAAGAACAAAAGCCCAGGCCCAGATGGATTTACAGGTGAATTCTATCAAACATTCCGAGAAGACTTACTACCACTTTTCCATAGGCTCTTCCAAACCATAGAAAAAACAGGAATCCTCCCCAACTCCTTTCATGAGGCTAATATCACACTCATTCCAAAGATGGCAAAGACACCACCAAGAAAGAAAACTACAGACCAATCTCACTAATGAACATAGACTCAAAGATACTCAACAAAATCTTAGCAAAGCGAATCCAGGACTTCATCAAAAATATCATACATCATGACCAAGTGGGTTTTATACCAAGAATGCAAGGTTGGTTCAACATACGTAAATAAATCTACATTATATATCAAAACAACAACAAAAAAGACAAAAACCACATGATGATATCAATCGATGCAGAGAAGTCGTTTGACAAACTCCAACACCCTTTCATGTTAAAGACACTCAGCAAAATAAGGTTAGAAGAAATCTTCATCAATATAGTTACAGCTATCTGTGAAAAGCCTACAGCCAACATTATACTTAATGGTGAGAAACTAGAAGCATTCCCACTAAGGACAGGAACTAATCAAGGCTGTCCACTTTCCCCACTCTTATTCAATATAACCTTAGAAGTCCTAGCAATAGCAATCTGACAAGAGAAGGGAATCAAAGGAATCCAAATTGGGAAAGAGGAACTCAAACTATCTCTATTTGCATATGATATGATGATATACATTGAAAACTCTGAAGAGTCCACAGTAAAACTCTTAGAAACAATTAACCAATACAGCAAAGTGGCTGGATACAAAGTCAATACACAAAAGACAGTAGCGTTTCTATATACAAACAATGAAGTCGAGGGGAGAGAGAGATTAAAAATGCAAGTCCATTTAAAATAGTATCAAAAATATCAGGTACCTAGGAATAAACCATATAAGGAAAGTGTAAGACCTATACCAGGGAAATTTCAAAACATTTCAGTAAGAAATTTAAGAGGATCTAAAGAAATGGAAGAACATCCCATGCTCATGAATAGGTAGAATTAGCATAGTCCAAATGACTATCTTACCCAAACTACTATATAGATTTAATGCAATCCCTATCCAAATTCAGACATCATTCTTTAAAGAATTAGAACAATCAATCACAAAATTCATCTGGAGCCACAAAGACCCAGGATAGCCATACACATACTGAAAAAACAAGAAGCTGGGTGGCATCTCCTTACCTAACTTGAAACTAAACTATAAAGCCATAGTAATCAAAACAGCATTGTGCTGGAACAGAGAAAGGACCTCAGACCAGTGGGTCAAAACAGAATTCCCAGACATAAACCCCCAGATATACAGCCAACTAATATTTGATAATAGAGGCAAGAACTTGAAATGAAACAAAGTCTATTCAACAAATGGTGTTGGTACAACTGGAAAACCACATGTACTAAAGTGAAAATCAACCCATACGTCACTCCTTATACAAAAGTTAACTCAAAATGAACCAAAGATCTTGAAATCAGACCCGAATCTATAAAGTTTATTGAGAATAAAATAAGCAGAACACTCGAAGACCTATATATCAAAAAGGTCTTCAAGGATGAAGCACCAAAATCAAGAACTTTAGAATCAAACATAAACAAATGGGACTACATCAAACTAAAAAGCTTTGGCATTGTGAAAGAAACCTTACTTAACATAAGAAGACAGTTAACAGAATGGGAAAAAATCTTTTCACTCGACATATCAGATAAAGTGCTGATATCTAGAACATACAAAGCACACAGAAAGCTGAGCCCCCCAAAACCAAATAAAGCCATAAATAATGGAGAGATGAAATGAATAGAAACTTCTCTGAGGAAGACAGAAGGATGGCCAACAAACACATAAAAACATGCTCACCTTCACTCATCATCAGGAGATCCAAATCAAGACAACAATGAGATACCACCTTACACCAGTGAGGATGGCTCACATCAAAAAATAATGAGAAAATTCTTTGTTGGCGGGATGCGGTATGAAAGGCACTCTCATCCACTGCTGATGGGAATGCCCCCTAGTCCAACACCTATGGAGAACAGTCTGGAGAGTCCTCAAAGAACTCAGAATTGAGCTGCCATTTGACCCAGCAATTGATCTCCTAGGCATATACCCCCAAGTTGGAAGGACATTCATTCCAAAATACGTGTGCACCCCACTATTTATCGCAGCACTCAGTATAATACCCAAGTCTTGGAACCAACCTCCATGTCCAACAACAGATGAATGGATCATTAAGATGTTGTATCTATACACAATGGAATACTACATGGCAGTCAGAAATGATACAATCACAGACTTTGCAGCAATGTGGATGGACCTAGAACATGTTATGTTAAACGAAGTAAGTCAGAAGACAAAAGATAAACACAGAATGATATCACTATTCTGAAGCACCTAGAACATACATCTTATATACAACTAATACTCCACAATCAAATAATAGGGTTTAATAGGGTAGAAACTCCAAACACTGTAATAGTCAACATATACTCGGGAGCAGTGCCCAAAATACATGAAAAAGGAACAATACAAACTCTTCAATTCACATTATACCACAAAGAAACCAGCAACAGCAAAAAGAGCAGCATAGAGAGAACAGGTATGTAATCAGCCTTCTACAACAAAGGCCAATAATAATCCCTTAGAGATAGTATACAGGATCACAGGTAAAGAATATCACGGGAAATCACAGACTCCAATGGAAACATCCCACAACACTATGTTTTAATGCCTTAATCTTACTATATTTATTTATTTATTTTTTTATTTAAACACCTTGATTACATACATGATTGTGTTTGGGTTTCAGTCATAAAAGGAACACCACCCATCACCAGTGCAACATTCCCATCACCCAAGTCCCAAATCTCCCTCCTCCCCACCCAACCCCCGCCTGTACCCTAAACAGGCTCTACATTTCCCTCATACATTCTCAATATTAGGACAGTTCAAAATGTAGTTATTTCTCTAACTAAACTCATCACTCTTTGTGGTGAGCTTCCTGAGGTGAGCTGGAACTTCCAGCTCTTTTCTCTTTTGTGTCTGAAATTTATTATTGCAAGAATGTCTTTCATTTTTCTTAAAACCCATAGATGAGTGAGACCATTCTGCGTTTTTCTCTCTCTCTCTGACTTATTTCACTCAGCATAATAGATTCTGTGTATATCCATGTATAGGAAAATTTCATGACTTCATCCCTCCTGACAGCTGCATAATATTCCATTGTGTATATGTACCAGTTTCTTTAGCCATTCATCTGTTGAAGGCCATCTTGGTTGTTTCCAGAGTCTTGCTATGGTAAATAGTGCTGCAATGAATATAGGTGTAAGGAAGAGATTTTTGTATTGTATTTCTGTGTTCTTAGGGTATATTCCTAGGAGTGGTATAGCTGGATCATATGGGAGCTCGATTTCCAGTTTTTGGAGGAATCTCCATATTGCTTTCCATAAAGGTTGAACTACACGGCATTCCCACCAGCAGTGGATAAGGGTTCCTTTCTCTCCACATCCCCGCCAGCACTGTTTGTTCTCATTCTTTGTGATGTGTGCCATTCTCTGTGGTGTGAGGTGGTATCTCATTGTTGTTTTGATTTGCATCTCTCTGATGATTAGTGATGTGGAGCATTTCTTCATGTGTCTTTTGGCCATTTGTATTTCTTCTTTGTCAAAGTGTCTGTCCATTTCTTCTCCCCATTTTTTGATGGGATTAGATGTTTTTTTCTTGTAAATTTCTGTCAGTGCCTTGTATATTTTGGAGATTAGCCCTTTGTCTGATGGGTATTGGGTGAATAGATTCTCCCACTCAGTGGGTGGCTCTTGTATCCTGGGCACTATTTCCTTTGAGGTGCAGAAGCTTCTCAACTTAATATATTCCCATCTGTTAATCTCTGTTTTCACTTGCTTGGAGAGTGCAGTTTCCTCCTTGAAGATGCCTGAAGTCTCAATGTCCTGGAGAGTTTTGCCTATGTGTTGTTCTATATATCTTATGGTTTGGGGTCGGATATCGAGGTCTTTAATCCATTTGGATTTTACCTTCGTACTTGATGTTAGCTGGGGGTCTATGTTCAATATTTTGCAAGTGGCTAGCCAGTTGTGCCAACACCACTTGTTGAAGAGGCTTTCCTTGCTCCATTTAGGATTTCCTGCTCCTTTATCAAAAATTAGGTGATTGTATGTCTGGGGAACATTTTCTGCATATTCAAGCCTATTCCACTGATCTGAGGGTCTGTCCTTATTCCAATACCATGCTGTTTTGATAACTATTGCTTTGTAGTAAAGTTTAAAGTTGGGGAAAGTAATTCCTCCCATATTCTTTTTCCCAATGATTGCTTTAGCTATTCTAGGGTGTTTATTGTTCCAAACAAATTTCAAAAGTGCCTGATCTACCTCTTTGAAGAATGTCATAGGTATCTTTAGAGGGATAGCGTTGAATCTGTATAACGCCTTGGGGAGTATTGCCATTTTGATGATGTTAATCCCGCCAATCTATGAGCAGTGTATGTGTTTCCATTTCCGCGTGTCCTCTCTTATTTCTTGGAGCAGAGTTTTATAGTTTTCTTTGTATAGGTCTTTCACATTTTTAGTCAAGTTGATTCCAAGATATTTGAGTTTGTGTGGCACTATTGTGAATGGGGTTGTTTTCTTAATGTCCATTTCTTCCTTATTACTATTGGTGTATAGAAAGGCCATTGATTTTTGTGTGTTGATTTTGTAGCCTGCCACCTTGCTATATCAGTCTATTGTTTCTAGAAGCTTTTTGGTAGAGTCTTTAGGGTTTTCATTCCTAATACGAGTTATCAAGTTTCTCTCCCTCTCTTTCTTTGTTAGGTTTGCCAGTGGTCTATCAATCTTGTTTATTTTTTCAAAGAACCAACTTCTGCTTTCGTTGATCTTTCGGACTGTTTTTTGGGTTTCCACTTCGTTGATTTCTTCTCTCAGCTTTGTTATTTCTTCTGTCCTCCTATTTTTGGGTCCTTTTGTTGAGTACTTTCTAGTTCTATTTGCTGTGTCATTAAGCTACTCAGGTAAGCTCCTTCTTCCTTCCTGATGTGTGCCTGCAAAGCTATAAATTTTCCTCTCAGTACTGCTTTTGCTGTGTCCCATAAGTTCTGATAGTTTGTGTCTTTATTGTCATTTGTTTCCAGGAACCTTTTGATTTCCTTCTTGATTTCATCTCGGACCCACTGGTTATTGAGTATGAGGCTGTTTAACTTCCAGGTGTTAAAGTTTTTCTTCTGAGGCCCTTTGGAATTCACAAATAATTTCAGAGCCTTGTGGTCAGCGAAGGTAGTCTGCAAAATTTCTATCCTCTTGATATTATGGAGGTATGTTTTATGTGCCAGCATGTAGTCTATCCTGGAGAATGTCCCATGTACATTGGAGAAGAATGTGTATCCAGGTTTCTGGGGATGGAGTGTCCTATATATATCCACTAGGCCTCTTTCTTCCATTTCTCTCCTCAGGTCTAGTATATTCTTGTTGGGTTTCAGTCTGGTTGACCTATCCAGTGTTGACAAAGCAGTGTTGAGGTCCCCCACAATTATTGTATTGTTATTGATATTGTTTTTCAGATTTGTCAACAGTTGTTTTAAATATTTTGCTGGACCCTCATTTTGTGCATATATGTTTAGGAGAGTTATTTCTTCCTGCTCTACATACCCCTTGATTAATATAAAATGTCCATCTTTGTCCCTTACAACCTTCCTGAGTATAAAGTTTGCATTATCTGATATTAATATGGCCACTCCAGCTTTTTTATGGGTGTTGTTTGCTTGGATAACTTTTCTCCAGCCTTTTATTTTGAGTCTATGTTTGTTCTGACTATTCAGTTGCGTTTCTTGTAGGCAGCAGAAGGTTGGATTGAGTTTTTTGATCCATTTAGCCACTCTGTGTCTCTTAACTGGTGCATTTAGTCCATTGACGTTGAGAGAGAGAATTGTCCTGGGATTTAATGCCATCTTTATATCGAAATTTGGTGTGTCTTTTGGTCAGTCTTGTCTTAGATTAGGTCTTTCAGTTTTTCTCTTAAGACTGGTTTTGAGTCTGTAAAGTTTCTGAGCTGTTTTTTGTCTGTGAAACCATGTATTCTTCCGTCAAACCGGAAAGTGAGTTTTGCTGGATACAGTATTCTAGGTGAAGCATTCATTTCATTCAGTCTTGTCACAATATCCCACCACTGCTTTGTGGCATTTAGTGTTTCTGGTGACAGGTCTGCTGTAAATCTCAAGGATGCTTGCTTGAATGTAATTTCCCCTTTTGATCTTGCTGTTTTCAGAATTCTGTCTCTATCTGTGGGATTTGTCATTGTGACTAGGATGTGTCTTGGGGTGGTTTTTCTGGGGTCTCTTTTGGTTGGTACTCTTCGAGCATGCAGGATTTGATTACATATATTCTTTAGCTCTGGGAGTTTCTCTTTAATGATGTTCTTGACCGTTGATTCTTCCTGGAAATTTTCTTCCTGGGTCTCTGGGACTCCAATGATTCTTAAGTTGTTTCTGTTGATCTTATCATAGACCTCTATTTTCATCTGTTCCCATTCTTTGACTAATTTTTCCATTGTCTGTTCATTTGTTTTAAGTTTTTTTTCCAATCTCTCCTGTTGTATGGAATTGTTATGTATCTCATCTTCCACAGCACCAAGTCTATTCTCAGCTTCTGATACCCTGTCCCAGAGCTTATCCATTTTGTCATTCACTTTGTTTACTGATTTTTTCAGGCCTGTTATTTGACATGTTATTTCAGTTTGGATTTTTGTTATTTCTGTCTTCATATTTTCTTGATTCTTATTAGTGTTCTGTTCTATTCTATTCATGGTTTCTTTGAGTTCTTTGAGTATATTCCATATTGCTACTCTAAAGTCCTTATCTGAGAGATTGATTAGTTGGTTGGTCGTTAACTGGTCATCAGAATTGTCATCTTCATTCTCTATGTCTGATGCTGGCCTGCGTTGTTTCCCCATTGTCACACTTGTATTGTGGGTTTTTCTACGTGTTGTGGTGGTATTCATTGGTTATATGATGCAGGCAATACACTTCTCTGGCTCCGCCCTTTCTGGATGGGCCGACTTGCCTCCAAGGTAGAGGAGTCCTCCGTGGATGAAGCCTCACACAGGATCAAATCTTAGGCCCAAGCACGCAGCAGAGAAGACAGTCTGGAGAGAAATTCTTGCTTCTGTGATCCAGCACAGTTCTTAGTGTGGTTTTTTTCTTCTTGTGATGGTGTTCTTTTTTTAGAAAGAGCGCACGGCTGCGTAGCGAAGTGGAGCTAAGTGCCTTCTGGAGCCTCTTTTCAGCCCACTCTCAGGAGGTTCACGCAACAGGATAGCAGAGAGACACACACAGGCAGCACTCACAGTTTTTCACAGTCGGGCCCCACTCGTCAGGCGTAGTTTTCACTCGCTCACTGGGCAGCTTCAGAATGCTGTATTTTTGGGGTTCACTTCCCAGGACTCTGAGGAGAGTCACTGGCTCGCTGGGTAGCTTCTGAATGTAGTTTCTTTGGGGTTCGCTTCCCAGGGCTCTTAGGAGAGCTTCCAGAGTTCAGGAAAGACAGAGAAGGGTAGGACAGGGCTCCCTTCCGGTGCTCAGTTTCCTCAGAAGAAGCACAGCCGGGTGGAGACTCTGCAGGTAGAGCAATCAGCACTCTGCCTGGAAACCCCCACATCCAGCCATTTCTTACTCACTCACTGGCTCGCTGGGTAGCTCCCGAATGTAGTTTCTTTGGGGTTCGCTTCCCAGGGCTCTGAGGAGAGCTTCCAGAGTCCAGGAAAGACAGAGAAGAGTAGGACAGGGCTCCCTTCAGGTGCTCAGTTTCTGGTTCGCTGGGTAGCTTCCAAATGTAGTTTCTTTGGGGTTCGCTTCCCAGGGCTCTGAGGAGAGCTTCCAGAGTTCAGGAAAGACAGAGAAGGGTAGGACAAGGCTCCCTTCTGGTGCTCAGTTCCTCAGAAGAAGCACAGCCGGGTGGAGACTCTGCAGGTAGAGCAATCAGCACTCTGCCTGGAAACCCCCACATCCAGCCATTTCTTACTCACTCACTGGCTCGCTGGGTAGCTCCCGAATGTAGTTTCTTTGGGGTTCGCTTCCCAGGGCTCTGAGGAGAGCTTCCAGAGTTCAGGAAAGACAGAGAAGAGTAGGACAGGGCTCCCTTCCGGTGCTCAGTTTCCTCAGAAGAAGCACAGCCGGGTGGAGACTCTGCAGGTAGAGCAATCAGCACTCTGCCTGGAAACCCCCACATCCAGCCATTTCTCACTCACTCACTGGCTCGCTGGGTAGCTTCCGAATGTAGTTTCTTTGGGGTTCGCTTCCCAGGGCTCTGAGGAGAGCTTCCAGAGTTCAGGAAAGACAGAGAAGGGTAGGACAGGGCTCCCTTCCGGTGCTCAGTTCCTCAGAAGAAGCACAGCCTGGTGGAGACTCTGCAGGTAGAGCAATCAGCACTCTGCCTGGAAACCCCCACATGCAGCCATTTCTCACTCACTCCAATCTTACTATATTTAAAATAACCTCTCAGCTTTTCTGTCCACAGGAGTTCTTGGATACAAAGGGGGACAAACTAAGATGGCATCCCGGGGCTCAGTCACACAAGATACCATACCCAGCTTGCACTACGAGAAGGTCCCAGGAAAACTCTTTAACATATGCTTTATCTCTAGGTTATACCTTCTTTTAGGATTTGAAGCATATGACCAGTCAGACCACCGAAGCAGCAACTGTGATGTATAGACTTAAACTACAGGCCCTACTCATAGAACACATTCAAGCAAACTAGCTTTCCCTTGCTATTTTCTCCTCTCTTTTCACTACTTTCTTTTTTTATTGTTCTTTTCTTTTCTTCTCTTTTCTTTTTTCTTTTCTCTTCTCCCATTTCCTCTAATGTATTTTCTTTTATTCCTTCCTTCCCCTTCTATATATTTCCCCTTTCCCCCCCTTTGGAAATCCAACTATCCCTTCACCCCCCAATCCCATCCAGATCTCCCACCATGTTAAAACTCTTCACCCTCAGTCCTTAATCCATTGGGCATCAAGACTAACCTCCTAACCCAATGAACCAGTACTCAGCGCCCAAGCAAAGGGACACCCAGTCAAACCCACACCTCGTCCTCTGTAAGAAAAGGCAGCCAACTTCTCTGGGGACTCATGATGTGTGGCCCTCCATACCAACTCCCCCTAATGTGGACTGTTACTTGAAACCGGACTTAGCCCCAAAAGTATCTCCAATGCAAGAACTCTTCCAAGACCTCCCTGCCACAAATCATTTGCCAATCTCAAGAAGGTCAGGGGGTATGATGGAAAGGTGCCTGGGAACCCACACACCAGAAGAAAATCCCAGAAGACAATGGGGAAACCTATACTTCCAACATAAGTATAAGAACTATATTACACCACCTCTTTACCTGCTTTTCCCCAAATAAGGTAGTCCTTTACATCACTTTGTTCCTTTAAATACTTTGATAATTCATTTTTTAAAAAATGTTTGTTCTACATATATATATATGGGCACATATATATTTTATTCCTATTTTTATCTTTTTTGGGGTGTGACCTGTTTCTGTTTTCTTCTCTGTCCACCCCCAAATGCACCAATAATATAATGTAGCACCATTTCTCCCTGCAAAGGCACACTAAAAAAGTGGAAATATTACATATAAAAAGAGCTCTTATTTACTAGTGCTAGGAACTCATACTTGTTTACAATACAGGGATATCTCCCACCTTAAAAATATGTCACATGGACCCAACTTAGACCTCAGGTGATTAGACACCATCCGTCCAGCCTTGAATCCTGGATCCCAGACATAGAAACGACACAGTTCTTCACAACAGCTACAGGAAATAAATCCCATCCGGACAGCCTTAATAATGCTGGTTCACCAGCAAGTGCCAGCTCTAATATGATATCCTGACAACGAGGAAAATGGGAACAACTTGACCTAAGAGCAGGTTATCCTACGTTACCAGCTAACGATAAGACAAAATCAGAAGACTTGTCACCCTTTGGTTGGTCCAAAAGCCAAGATCGCAATTTACAGATGACTGGCTGCTAGAACCATGACCAGCTTTTATATATCTTGGGACCAATAAAAAAGCCCTAGTCTAGGGTTTGAACTACGACCTGCGAAACAACCATGATTCCCAGTTTCAAAGGTCTGGCAGAGACAATTGCAACGGAATGGAGATTCTGGAAACACAATGAAAGACGCTATCCTAGGTGCCATCCTAGGATTAGTGCATCCTAGGATCAGAAGATGGATTAATAATGACACTGAGGGAACAGAACTTCTAGAACCACAAAGAAAGACTTCATCGTATGTCCCACTCCTGGACCTGTGCAGATACTGAGATCTCTAGATACAGAGGTCTGATTTTATCACCCAGGATGAAGCAGAAGTCTTCCAAACACCACGATAGCACCACCGGGAGAGTAAATGAACCTGAATGGAGTTTATAGTTAATCCCATGACAATATACTCCAAGGGTGGAGAAACTCCATATCTCTTAGGCCAAGTGAATTCCTTTTCGAATGACCCCAATATTTACTGTGCCAGTGCAGGAGGGGAAAAAAAGGCAAAAAGCACAAAACATTTTTTTTAATTTTATATATTATTTATCTTCATTTATTATTTTTTATTTTTATTTACCTATCTACTTTTTGTCAATTTTTTTTTGTTTTGGGGTGGTTATTGAAGTTGTTGTCCCCATTTATATTTATTTTTTTCTCTTCTCTTTTCTTTCTTTATGTGCTCTGCCATGTTTCTTATCTCAAAACCATGCTTTTTTTTTGTGGTGCTTATTGTTATTGTTGGAGTCCTCACTGGATATTTGACACTTCGTATTGTACTGTTGGGTTGTTTAACCTTCCTTTTCTCCTTCAACTCTCAAACCAATGATGAGAGCCTCTAGAAGGATTCCGGCCATTTTTAGCATATTAGACTTTTACTCCAGTTTATTACTTTTCTCTTCTTCAAACAAAACCACATAACTTGAACTATCTAGTTTTGCCTCCCAGTTAGAGGGGGAAATAAGGGAGGCACCAAGACCAAACAGGTGTAAGACTACTAAGTAGTAAGCTAGGTACAGAGGAAACCACATATTCTAGCAGCCCTGGGGGTGAGGGAGGAGGATATGGGAGGTAGGATGAAAACGGAGGTGTAGGGAGAACAAATCAGTGATGGGAATCCCCCTGATTTTATGTAAATATGTACCTAAAATATTATTGTAAACAATATGTAAGCCACTATGATCAAAATAAAAATTATATTAAAATAACTTTATTCCAGTTGTGTGGTCTCGTCCTTCTACTCTGGAACCCTACAGTAATCTTATTAGTAAAGACTAAAGAGGTGACAATTATGCTGAAATAGAAAGAATGAGAAGAAACAAGAACTACAGGAGAGGTAACAGAAATTTCCTTTATGTCTTGTATATAAAATTGTGTAGATTATTTTTGTGCACTTAGGATACAAATTGTGTCTTCTTTGGATTTTTTTAGAAATAAATCTTATTATGTTTCTATTGCCTATTCCATCATTTGTTTTAACTTACTAGTGAAGAACTATTTACACATTCACTATAGTTTTATGTTGAAGAGAAAATATGTAAAACTTCTCAACTAAAATTCATGATTTCTCTATTTCTTTTTTTTTTATTCTCAGTTATTATTTTCCTTCATGTCTAGTATATTGTTACATGTATATGTATTATGGTAATTATGAGAACTTTATATTATTCTTATTCTTTTTTATATTTAACAATATAAATCTGTTTATTATCTTATTAGCTTCTTTGACCCTGAATTCTATCATGAAAGACAACATATCAAGTTATTTTCTTATTCTGATGCTGCATTTCCTATTTTTCAATTTTCACTTCTCCTCATACATATGTTTAATTATGGGTTGGACATGAAATATTAACAGACATTACTGTTTTTGTAGCTCACTGGAAAATTTTATCATTATATTGTCTCAGTCTGGCCCTTAACAAAGAATTTTTTCCTTTGGGGCATGATAGTTTTTATGAAACTTATTTAGAAGCTGTGTGGGGAGATTAAGAGAAAAGTATATATTGAAAAAGAACATAGTATTCTCTAGAGTGGAACTAAGCAACCAAAGTAATAGAAAAGCAAGAAAGACATGTGTTCAAGGGAGAGCTCAAACTTGAAGAGCAAGCTGACTTTTAGACCAAGCAATATCACCACAGACAATACTATGACTCCTCTTATTCAGGTTGGAAAAGGTTGAGTGGGGAGTTTCTAAACTTCCACTCTTGCTGGGTTGTGATGACATGTATCAGCACCAGTCAGGCAGCGTAAATCCTTCTAAAGAAATAGAAGTATTCCACTGGATAGTTAAGTTATCAGTTTAAGGCAGGGGTCTTCAAACTATGGCCCGCAGGCCACACGCAGCCTGCAGAGGGGTCTCATCTGGCTTGCCAGCAGTGAGCGCTGTTTGGTTGCCAAGATACCTGCCAGCATATACACTCAGTGTCACGGTTTCTCAGGGATGACGTCAACCGCCTCCGCCCACAGCATGTTGTGTGCTGGGAGGGTGGGAGTGAGGGTGGTGTTGAGAGGGACACTGGTGTGCCCTTGCACCTGGCGCTTGGCGCGTGCATTGCTGATGATCTCACTGGAGGGCGCCGGACTCGGTGTGGCGAGGAGTACCAGATGTGGGTGACTATATGATGTAAAAAGGCGCCTGTTCCACCCCAGGCAATGTGGTGTCTGTGTGCTGTGCCTGCCTGTCAGTGAGGTTTTCCTCCACTCCCTTTACTGCCAAAGGTCAGTCAAAAGTGCCATAGAAATAAATTTTTGCCAGATGGGGGGTTCTGCCTGATTGGGCTGTGGGTGACGCATATGAAAATTCCCCTTTGGGGGTGGTGAGGCGTTCAGTGCTGAAATCAATGTTAGGGGGTGGGCGGTGGTTGGGAGGTTAGGGGTTCGGTGCTGAATTACCCATGTGGAAAATTAGGGGTTTGATTCTGAAGCATTTTAAAGGGGTTACATTGAAAATTTTATATGCATTTTGCAATTCCTTTTCAGTGTTCACATGCTGATTCCGAACATATCAATTTGGGCATTATATAGGGAGATATAACTGAACTATCAGGGACTGAGCTTGTCTGCTTAGAAAACCCTGCAAAAGGTAAGTGTTCACATCAGGGACTAATGGGGTGTTCATACACTGTGTGTATATATACATACATATTTTATTTCACTAATATCAGTTTGGAATCCCTAGGAAACAATGATGTCAAGAAAAAGAAAAATTGACGGCGAGTGTAAGATATTCAAAGAACAGTGGACTTATGATTACTTTTTTATGCAGTACAAAGAAAAAGCTATGTGTCTGATATGCCAGAATATAGTTGCTGTGTTCAAAGAATACAATTTGCGATGCCACTATCAAACTCAACATAAAGATAAATATGATTGTTTGGTTGGAGAAGTGAGAAAAGATAAAATATTACAACTGAAACATACACAGACGACTCAGCAAAAATACTTTTGTGAAGCAGAAGCAGTTAAATACTTTCTCACTGCGGGCAAGTTTTCAAGTTGCCAAGCTAATAGCGTGCAATGGAAAACCATTTGTGGAGGGAAAATTTGTTAAAGAATGCCTTATTTCAGTTGCCAAAGAGTTGGGTCCAGAAAAGGCTGATTTATTTAATACAGTGAGCCTTTCAGGAGTTACAATGACACGAAGGATGGAAGAAATGGGAGAAAATTTGCTGCACCATTTGCAAAACTCTGCAAAGAAACTTTGCTATTTTTCCTTGGCACTTGATGAAGCAATGATGTTTGTGATTCTGCCCAACTTCTCATTTATATGCATGGGGCAAATGAGTATTTTGAAGTCACAGAAGAGCTTGCTGCACTGCAAAGTATCAAAAGTACAACCACAAGAGTGGATATATTTGAAAAGGTTTGCAAAACTGTGAATGGTTTGGAGCTGGACTGAGTTAAACTAGTCAGTGTAACAACTGATGGTGTTCCTGGCATGGTGGGGTCTAAGCGAGAAGTAATTGCTCACATTACACAAGAGATGGACAAACATAACCATCCTCATCCAATTGCCATACACTACCTCATCCACTAACAAGTGCTGTGTTGTAAATCACTGAAGTGGGACTCTGTTATGAAAATTGTGGTATCTTGTGTTAATTACATTAGAATTCATGCACTAACCACAATTTTAGGAATTTCTATGTGAGGTAAATGTTGCCCATGAAGATGTTCTGTACCACACAGAAGTCCATTGGCTGAGTAGAGGGAGAGTTTTGAAATGTTTCTATGACTTACTTCCACAGATTACAGATTTTCTACTTTCAAAAAACCAAGAAGTACCAAAGCTCAATGATGCAGAATGGAAATGGCACCTTGCCTTTCTGACAGATATAACAGAACTACTCAACAGTTTCAATCTGCAACTTCAAGGCAAGGGGAAGCTCATCTGTGATATGGCATCACATGTGAAAGCATTTAAAGTAAAATTAGGCCTTCTCATCAAACAAGTACAGGAGGAAAACTTCAGTCATCTCCCAACAACTCAAAACCTGTCAGCGGACAAACCATTGGTTGCATTCCCCAAGGAAACATGTCTGGCTTCACTAGAATTGTTGCAAAAGGAGTTTCAATTTAGATCCAAAGAGCTTCATCTCCATGAACAGGACATACAGCTTTTTTGTAACCCATTTTCTGTTGAGATTGAAAATGTCATTATAATTTACCAAATGGAACTGGCTGAACTGCAGAATTGTGACTCTTTGAAAGACGCATTTAAGTCAAGTAACCTTTTGAATTTCTATGCATTTCTCCCCTCTGAGACATATCCAAATATCAGGAACCATGCACTCAAAATGGTAACCATCTTTGGTAGCATTTATGCCTGTGAACAGACTTTTTCAATAATGAAACATCTGAAATCTCCAACCAGATCAAGAGTAACTGATGCCCACTTGCATCACTTGTTACGGCTGGCAATGACAAATATGGAACTGGACATTGACCATCTCATTAGCCAAAAGCAGGCCCATTGAAATACTGGTGTGTGATCTGTTTATTTATAAATGGTTTTCATGAGAGACCTCAGCACCCGCCAACCTGTGTGCCTCTCCCCAGAGTGAGTGCAGTGCCCTGAAGCCGCTCCACCTGGGCATAAGGACCCCCGCGCCCGCAAACCCCCTGCGCCAGTGCCCAGGGTGAGTCCATTCCCTTGCGGCCACTCCACATGGGTGCTCAGAGACCTCCGCACCGCCAACCTGCGTGTCTCTCCCCAGAGTGAGTGCAGTGCCCTGAAGCCACTCCACCTGGGCATAAGGACTCCCGCGCCCGCAGCCCACCCGTGCCTGTACCCAGGGTGAGTGCATTCCTCTGCAGCCGCTTCACGTGCGTGCACGGAGACCTCCGCGCATGCCAGCCTGCGTGCACCAACAATATAATGTAGCACCATTTCTCCCTGCAAAGGCACACTAAAAAAAGGTGAAATCTTACATATAAAAAAAGAGCTCTTATCTACTAGATATAGGAACTCATAGTTGTTTACAATACAAGGATATCTCCTACCTTGAAAATATGTCATGTGGAATCAACTTAGACCTCAGGTGATTAGATACCATCCGTCCAGCCTTGAACCCTGGGTCCCAGACATAGAAACGGCACAGTTCTTCACAACAGCTGGAGGAAACAAATCCCATCTGGGACAGCCTTAATACTGCTGGGTCACCAACAAGTGCCAGCTCTAAAATGATATTCTGACAATGAGGAAAATGGGAACAACTTGACCTAAGAGCAAGTTATCCTACCTTACCAGCTAACAATAAGATAAAATCAGAAGACTTGTAACCCTTTGGTAGGTCCAAAAGCAAATATCTCGATTTACAGATGAATGGCTGCTAGAACCATGACCAGACTGTATATATGTTGGGACCAATAAAAAAGCCCTAGTCTACGATTTGAACTACAACTTGCACAAGATCCATGATACCCAGTTCCAAAGGTCTGGCAGAGACAATTGTAACGGTATGGGGCTTCTAGAAACACAAAGAAAGATGCTATCCTAGGTGCCATCCTAGATTCAGAGCAAAGACCAAGACCACCATCCACAGAAGATGGATTAAAATGACACTGAGGGAACAGAACTTCTAGAACCACAAAGACTGACTTCATCATAAGACCCACATATGGACCTGTGTAAATACCGAGATCTCTAGATACAGAGGTCTGATTGTATCACCAAGGATGGACCAGAAGTCTTCCAAACACCACAAAAGCACCACCGGGAGAGTAAATGACCCTGAACAGAGTCTATAGTTAATCCCATGACAATATACTCCAAGGACAGAGAAACCCCATATCTCTTAGGCCAAGTGAATTCCTTTTCAAATGACCCCAATATTTACTGTGCCAGGGCAGGACGGAAAAAAAAGGCAAAAAGCACAAAACATTGTTTATTTTTTAATATTATTTTTATCTTCATTTATCATTATTATTATTATTATTTACCTATCTATTTTTGGTCGATTTCTTTGTTTGGTTGTGGTTATTGAAGTTGTTGTCCCCAGTTATACTGATTTTTTCTCTTCTTTTCTTTTCTTTCTTTTTGTGTTATGCCATGTTTCTTATCTCAAGACCATGGAGGGTATTTTTTTATTTTTTTATTTTATTTTTTTTGTGTGTGTGGTGCTTATTGTTAATGTCGGAGTCCTCACTGGATATTTGACACTCCTCTTTGTACTGGTGGAGTGTTTCACCTTCTTTTTCTCCTTCATCTCTCAAATCGATAATGAGAGCCTCTAGAAGGATTCTGCCCATTTTCAGCGTATTAGACTTTTACCCCAGTTTATTACTTTTCTCTTCTTCAAACAAAACCACATAACTTGAACTATCTAGTTTTGCCTCCCAGTTAGAGGGGGAAATAAGGGAGGCACCAAGACCAAACAGGTGCAAGACTACTAAATAGTAGCCTAGGTACAGAGGCGACCACATATTCTAGCAGCTCTGGGGCTGAGGGAAGAGGATATGGGAGGTAGGACAAAAACGGAGGTGTAGGGAGGACAAATTGGTGATGGGAATCCCCCCTGATTTTATGTAAATATGTACCTAAAATATTATTGTCAACAATATGTAAGCCACTATGATCAAAATAAAAATTATATTAAAAATAAATCCCACAAATAGAGAAGAATACTGAAAGCAGCAAGATCAAAAAGGGAAATTACATTCAAAGGAGCATCCCTAAGATTTAGAGCAGATATGTCACAAGAAACACTCAAAACCAGAAGACAGTGGTGGGATATTGTGTCCAGACTGAATGAAATGGATGTCTCACCAAGATTATTGCACCCAGCCTGACTCACGTTCAGGTTTGAAGGAAGGATACATAGCTTTATGGATAAACAACAGCTCAGAAACTTCACAGATGAAAAACCAGCCTTAAAGGAAAAACTGAAAGGTCTACTTTAAGACAAGAGAGACCAACAAACACAGTAAACTTATTTACAAAGATGACATTAAATCCTTTGACAATCATCTCCCTCAATGCCAGTGGACTAAATTCACCAATTAAAAGACACAGAGTGGCAAAATGGGTCAAAAAGATGAATCCAACCTTCTGCTGCCTACAAGAAATACACCTCAATAGTCAGAACAAACATAGACTCAAAATCATAGGCTGAAGAAAAATCATCCAAGCAAAATACACCCTCAAAAAAGCTGGGTTGGCCATATTAATATCTGATGACACCAACTTTATACTCAAAAAAGTTGTAAGGGACAAAGATGGACATTATGTATTAATCAAGAAATATGTGCAACAGGAAGAAATCAGACTATTAAACATATGTGCCCCCAATGAGAGACCAGCAAATTATCTAATACACTTACTGACAAATCTGAAAGAATACATCAATAATAACACAATAATTCTGGGAGACCTCAACACGGCCCTGTCAACACTTGATAGGTCAACCAGACTGAAACCCAACAAAAACATACTAGCCCTGAAAAGAGTAATGGAAGAAAGAGGACTAGTAGATATATATAGGACACTCCACCCCAAAAACCCTGGATACACATTCTTCTCCAATGTACATGGGTCATTCTCCAGGATAGACCACATGCTGACACATAAAACATACCTTCATAAAATCAAGAGGATAGAAATCTTGCAGGCTACCTTTGCTGACCACAAGGCTCTAAAATTATATGTGAACTACAACGCCACACAAAAGAAAAACTTTAACAATTGGAAATTAAACAGACTGCTACTGAACAACCAGTGGGTCCGAGATGAAATCAAAGAGGAAATCAAAACTTTCCTGAAAACAAATGATAATGAAGACACAAACTGCCAGAATCTATGGGACACAGCAAAAGCGATCCTGAGAGGAAAATTTATAGCTTTACAAGCACACATCAGGAAGGAAGAAGGGGCATACCCAAATAACTTAATGATGCAGCTCATAAAATTAAAAAAATGACCAACAAAAGGAACTAAAAATAGGGAGACAGAAGGAAATAACAAAACTGAAAGCAGAAATCAATGAAGTGGAAAACCAAAAAAACAATCTGAAAGATCAATGAAAGCAGAAATTGGTTCTTTGAAAACATAAACAAGATTGATAAACCATTGGCAAAACTCACAAACAGAAACCTGATATCCCGTATTAGAAATGAGAAGTGGGAGATCACGACAGATACTGCAGAGATCCAAAGGATAATCAGAGACTACTTTGAGAAACTTTATACTACTAAACATGAGAACCTAGAAGAAATGGATAAATTATTGTACACTTATAACCTTCCACATTTAAGTAAGGAGGATATAGCATATCTAAACACCCCCATCAATATTGAGGAAATTGAAACTATAATCAAACATCTGCCCAAAAAGAAAAGGCCAGGCCCAGATGGATTTAATAATGAATTCTTTCAAACTTTTCAAGAGGAGCTACTACCAATTCTAGTCAGGCTCTTTCATGAATTTGAAAAAACGGGAAGACTCCAAACAGCTTTTATAAAGCCTACATCACCTTGATATTAAAGCAAGACAAAAAAGAAAATTACAGACCAATATCGCTAATGAATGCAGATGCAAAGATCTTCAACAAAATCCTGGCAAATAGAATCCAATGCATCATCAAGAAGATCATACAATACGACCAAGTAGGTTTCATCCCAGGAATGCAAGGATGGTTTAACATCCACAAATCTATCAACACATACACAACATCAACAACAAGAAAAATAAAAATCACATGATCATATCAATAGATGCAGAGAAAGCATTTGATAAGGTCCAACACCCATTCTTGATCAAAACTCTCAGCAAGATTGGAATGAAAGGAACCTTTCTCAATCTAGTTAAAGTCATCTACCACAAGCCAATGGCAAATATTATCCTCAATGGAGAAAAACTAAAAGCCTTTCCTCTAAATTCTGGTACAAGACAAGGCTGTCTGCTCTCACCACTCCTCTTCAACATAGTACTGGAAGTGCTTGCTATAGCGATTAGGCAAAAAAAAAAAAAAAAAAAAGATAGCAAGTGAATACAGATAGGAAAGGAAGAAGTCAAGCTCTCATTGTTTGAAGATGACATGATATTCTACTTAGAAAACCCTAAAGACTCTACCAAAAAGCTTTTTAGAAACAATAGACTCATATAGCAAGGTGGCAGGCTACAAAATTAACACACAGAAATCAATGGCCTTTTTATACACCAATAATGATAGGGAAGAAATGGACGTCAAAGAAGGCAATCCCATTCACATTAGTGCCACACAAACTCAAATATCTTGGAGTCAACTTGACCAAAAAGGTGAAGAACCTATACAAAGAAGACAATAAAGCCCTGCTCGAAGAAATAAGAGAGGACACAAGGAAATGGAAACACATAGCTTGCTCATAGATTGGCAGGATTAACATAATTAAAATGGCAATACTCCCCAAAGCATTATACAGATTTAATGCGATCCCCTTAAAAATACCCATGACATTCTTCAAGAATTGGATTAAACACTTATGAAGTTCATCTGGAACAATAAACACCCTCGAGTAGCTAAAGCACTCCTAGGAAAAAGAAAAATGAGAGGCATTACATTCCGCAACTTTAAACTGTACTACAAAGCAATAGTTATCAAGACAGATCCTCAGATCAGTGAAATAGGCTTGAGTTCTCAGACAATGTTCCCCAGACATACAATCACCCAAGTTTTGACAAAGGAGCAAGAAATCCTAAGTGGAGCAGGGAAAACCTCCTCAACAAGTGGTGCTGCAGAACTGGTTATCCACTTGCAAAAAAGCGAACATAGACCCCCAGTTAACATCATGTATAAAGGTAAAATCCAAATGGATTAAAGACCTTGATATCAGACCTGATACCATAAGGTATATAGAACAATACATAGGTAAAACACTCTATGACATTGAGACTAAAGGCATCTTCAAGGAGGAAACTGCACTTTCCAAACAAGTAAAAGCAGAGATCAACAGAAAGGAATACATTAAGCTGAGAAGCTTCTGCACCTCAAAAGAAATAGTTGCCAGGATACAAGAGCCACACACCACGTGGGAGAAACTATTCACCCAATACCCATCAGACAAAGGGCTAATATCCAAAATACACAGGGCACTGACAGAACTTTACAAGAAAAAAAAAAAAACATCTAATCCCATCAAAAAATGGGGAGAAGAAATGGACAGACACTTTGATAAAAAAAAAATACAAATGGCCAAAAGGCACATGAAAAAATACTCCTCATAACTGATCATCAGGGAGATGCAAATCAAAACAGTGATGAGATACCATCTCACACCACAGAGATTGGCACACATCACAAAGAATGAGAACAATCGGTGCTGGCAGGGATGTGGAGAGAAAGGAACTCTTATCCACTGCTGGTGGGAATGCTGTCTAGTCCAACCTCTATGGAAAGTGATATGGAGATTCCTCCAAAAAGTGGAAATTGAGCTCCCATTCGACCCAGCTATTCCACTCCTAGGGATACACCCTAGGAGCACAACAATACAATACAAAACCCCTTCCTGACACCTATATTTATTGCAGCCCTATTCACAATAGCCAGGCTCTGGAAACAACTAAGATGCTCTTTAACAGATGAATGGCTAAAGAAACTGTGGTACATATATCCAATGTAATATTATTCACCCCTCTATAGATGAAGTCATGAAATTTTCCTATACATGGATGTACATGGAATCTATCATGCTGGGTGAAATAAGTCAGAGGGAGAGAGAGACACAGAATGGTCTCACTTATCTATGGGTTTTAAGAAAAATAAAAATCATCTTTGCAACAATCCTCAGAGACAATGAGATTTGGGACATAGGTGGTAGAAATGTTTCAATGGTAAAGGGGGGTGTTCTTTACATGACTGAAACCTAATCACAATCATATTTGTAATCAAGATATTTAAATAAAAAAGAAAATATACAAAGGATTAGAATATGATAAGCACCTTTAAGGCCACAGAAAATTTGTAAATTAAGTGAAGTGTACACACCATCTGAATAGTTCAATGTAAAAATAGTAAAAACACCAAATTCTGATGAAAATGAAAAATGGTGAGAAATGCGGCACTAATGACCTGTTCTAGAAATGTTGAATTGTCTGAGTATTCTTGAAAGTTAGTAGGTTTATTTGGTTTTGTTTGTATTTTTTTGGGGGGGGGGAGGTTTTGTGCCACACCCAGTGGCGTTCAGAGGTTACTTCTCGCTCTGCACTCAGAAATCACTCCTGGCAGGCTCAGGGATACCAAGGGATCAAACCTGAGTCCATCCCAGGTTGACCATGTGCAAGGCAAATGCCCTACTGCTGTGCTATCACTCCGGCCTAAAAGTAGGTTCTGAAAAGCTAAACTTTTAACTATCTTATGATCCAGGAATTATTTATCTGGATACTTTTTCTAGTAAAATAGAAATTTTGCGAGTTTTCTCACACAAAAACATGAATGTCCAAAGCTGCTTCATTTGTATGGCCATAACTAAAACCTCCCATTGTCATTTAAAGTTATTGGTTAAATTGTGGTAATGCCAGATCATATAAACAGAAACAGAGATAATCAATGCAGCAGCCAAAATGAACCTTCAGAAAACTTTACAAAGTTATTTTTCTTATCAAGTTACTTACTTAACTTAGTTTCTTACTAAATTATTTTTCTTACAATTTATATGACATCCTTCAAATGACAAAATTACAGATTTCTAGGTTGTTAGGGTTCAGAATTAAGATTAAAACAAATCTTGCTCTGGGAGCTACCCTACCCTGCCTTTCTGTCTTCTTTCTATCAACTTAAATAAAATCTTCCTGAGTTCAGAAAGAAAAAAGAAACAGGAAAGAAGAAAGAAAAAGATAAAGATAAAAGGAACATGGCATAAATGAAAAAAGATTTAGGAGCAAGTACCTAAGGAGGAAATTAAAGATTGCTATAAAAAGTAATAAATAGGGTCTTTGTGATGATGAAGATATTGTCTTACTGTATAAACAGTAATATTTTTATGTGATATTCTACTGTAACTTTGCAAGATAACACACTAGGGGACACTGAGTAAAGACTATTGGTTCTATCTAATTTTATAAAATTTAATGTGAATCTAAAATCAACTAAAAACAAAAGTTTATAGAAGTTACATATTCCTTATGATTTTTAGTATCCAAACATAGTCAATGTATCTAGTTATTTGTTATATTATTCTTTAATCTGGTGTTAGCATTCCTTTATTTTACTTATTTTTAAATTTTTAAATTTTATTTTAGTTGTTTCTGTGAAGAGCTATGAGTCTTTCCCTCCTTTCTATTTATCCCAAACTATTTTTTTCTCTTTTTTTTTCTTTAACCGTCTCACCTTTTCTCTTTATTTCACTAGCAGGTACTCATCTTTTCAATACACAAAACTCTGGGCTCACCTTCCAAGCATAAAATTTTATTTTTAATTTTTCAATCCAGTAGTCTCTGTTTCTAATCTAAAACAAAAATTATGATATTTTGGGATTCTTCTTTCTGTGATGAGATTGTGGGGACATTGTAAATGCAGATAGTGAACCAGCAGATAGATTGGTTAATCTCATGGTCATGAAGCTGTGTCTTGCTCCCATAAATTCACTAGGCCATCCATCTTCCACAGACAGTTTAGCCCTACTTATTTCTTTTCATTTTGTGGGTCATATTGTATATCTGATCCCATAGCTTCTCAGAGCAAGCTTCACTAATCCCTCATCTTGTGAAGAACGATAGGCCCCTCTAAGTGGCAGACACAGAATTGGCCAGCATGGCTTGTTTCTGGACCCAGATCCCAGAAAACCAATAGCTTTAACCTAGTATGTTAATTTATATGCTGTTTCTATTTCACAAAGATGTTTAGCTTTTTTCTTTTTTTTTCTTTTTTGTGCCAGAGCACAATCATAAATATTTTTTTCTAAATAAGTTTTTAATGATGTGAGCTAGTAAGTTTAGCTACCACCAACTAACCTGGGTTCTATCCCTGCCACCCCTTATGGTCCCTTGAGGCTCCCAGGAGTAACCCCAGAGCACAGAGCCAGGGATAAGCACTGAGTAGAGGGGGGAGTAGCCTATAAACCAAAAAAAAAATGTTACCAATAGATTATTTTATATTTTATTGTAGTATGCTTATTATACTATGTCAAATTCTTATATTTTCTAGGGGTATCAGATTTTCGAAAGAAGATTTCTTTTACTCATGGGTATTTTAGAGCATATTTTAGCATAATAATACACTTTAAAGCATTATATTAATGTCTTATCAAATTTGTTCACAAATTATGCCAAGTGTGCACAACAATTTATTCTTCCTACCCACAACCAATAAAACTAACAAGTAATGTTTAGAAATACTTGAAATAATAACAGCAGCACTGGAAAGAAATTTATTCCTTTAAAACATAAAGCATCAAAGGTAGTCAGAACACAACAACAGAAACTCAACTAACCTTTGAATGTCATAGATATTTTGTCTGTTCCATAGTGAAAAACAAAATTTTTACATTAGTAAAATTTTATGAAATAACTACATTTTCATGATAAATCTTTTTAGCAGAGATTAAAGATAAATAAAGCATTCTATCATGTGTCACTGATATTTTTCCCTCTTCTTTTGTTATAGTCTTAACTAAATTCATAACAGATTTAGTTCATTATCTCTGCTGCCTACACCCTGATGTATGGCATTACCCTGCATATGTCAGAACTGCATGAAAAGATAATTTATCTCTCACTTCCCATAATAAGAGTGGATAGTCAACCCAAATAATTCAGGACTAATTTTCATTGGGGCTTGAAGTATCTTTCTTGTTATTCATAGTAATACCATAAACTGAATTTTAGATAAATTCCTATTTGTAAGAAGTTGTAATGAGGCCATCTTAATGTTTTTTATTATGTTATGCAAATGTTTGTTTACATGGTTAATCAAAACACAATGTAAGCACAACTCACTGAAGGAACTGGAAGAGTCAGAAAAGGATCAATATTTTTCTAGTAAATGAATTTTATCTATATGCTAATAAACAAGTTAAATTATTGTTAGTCATATTTTTCTTGTTGACTATCTTCCTATGATCAAATTATAAAATATGTGATCTGAAAAAGTTATATATAACCACAGTTTAAAATTTTTCTTTTTGCTTAATTTCTCTCAATAGCATTTTGACATTATTTGGGGTGCTCTGTCTGTTTCGAAGAACAGAGAGCAGCATCCCTGGTCTCTGCTTGTGACATGCTGGTAGAAATCTGGCCACAGTTTTGGATGATCAAAACTCTCTCTAGACCAAGTTATTTTAACTGTGAGTCATGTCTTCACATGGAGATTGTGTGACTAAATGTGACATCACAGTTTGTCTTAGTAAAATATTTAATTTGAAATTAAATGTATAAACAAATAAAGGTGTTTAAAGAAGTGCTGTAACACTGAACTTGCCTAGCCTTGATTGTGAACATATACCATGGCACATCACACTGAGCATGTTGTCCAGCCATACAGTGCTGGCAAATCCTGCCAGAAACAGTTGAGCTCAGATTTCAGATGATCATGTGCTACAACCTGCAGTGCATCTATTGTATGTACAAAATTTTCTGCTCTTACAAGACACATAATAGTTTAAGAAAAATAAGCATCTAATACTTTCCTACCATGGTTTTTTTAGCATTAAAACACCTAATTTGCTTTGTGGGGGTTTGGGCCACATCTGACTGAGATCATAACTGACTGGTTCTTGGTTGTGTCCTTATAGGTATCTCCTGGCTTGATTGGAGGCTCATATGGGGTGCCAGGAATTGAACCATGGTCAGTTGTATGCAAGGCAAGCACCTTACTTGCTATATTATCATTCTGGCCCCAAATTCACTTATTTCGGGTTTGTTTTGTGGTCAAAGTTGGGAACTTGCTGTTATTCCTTTCTTAAGCAAACAAAGAATCAATTATAGTACACAATGACAAAAATCATTTAGTAATTTAATCATATCTGCTATATGTTTATGTAAGTGTGAACCTTAATGTTTTAAATTAAGTACAAATTATGTACTTTTATAAAGCATAACTAGTATTTTAGGAATATTTATATTCTAAGACAATATATTTTAGTAAGGAATAGGAGATAAAATTTATACAGAAGGAAAGATACCACAACACAGCAGAGTCTTTGTAACTCAGTTATAATATCTAAATTGAGAAGAAAATGAAAATATGGTAAATTTTTTCTGTAATATAGATTTCTTTGTAATAACCCAGATGTGGTGGAATAGCTATTTCAATTTGTAGTGAAGTTTTGGCTATGAAGAGAATGGAATTAGCCAACTAAAAGCATTCTAATACTAACGTGCAGTGTACTACAAAAGGAATATTTTAAATAATTAAAATATTGAAATGGAAAAATACTTTGAGAAAATAACTACTGTTGATGAAAAATATTTACTTGCATCTTAAGCAACTTATTTAATTGCCAGAACTAAAAAGAACTAAAGAGTCTTGTCTGTATAGGAGATCTCTTGTTAAATGCTATTAAAATGTCAGAAATAATTCATGGGACAAAGTATAGGGAGTAAACTTCCCTTATATAATAATACTATTTCCATAATAATCTCTGAAATTACTAATAAATTCCTGCTGTTCATTGCTAGGCTCAAAGCAACCCAAAGTTTAAAATTTAGTTAAATAAAAGCACTGATATTTCTAACATGGCACAAACTGTTATTTTGTGTAAGTCATGTTTATATAAAAAGCATATACAAGAAATTATTGCTTTGTGATCCCCTCAAAGGGCTGGCTCACAAGGATGAAAATATACATATGTAAGTATACATATTAATAATATTCATTGAAATTTTTCACAAATGAATTTTTACAGTGAAAGCATTCTTTTGGCATCTGTATAGACAGTGCTAGAACAATATAATTAAGAACACTGGATTTGTAGCATAAGCTGGTGACAAAGAACATGTCACTTTAACTCATTTGATGTTTCATTAGCAGGTAGGTGTTGTCAAAAAAAAACACCAATGTTAGATGCTGTGCTTCATGATATTACCCAAATCATAAAGTTCTCCTTAAATTAATGAAGGTCATAAGAGTCATTTGTTTTTACACTTTTTCAAGGACATGGCTTCAGATTACATCAGCTTATTACTACATGAGAAGGGAAAAGGGAAAAGGTCAGTTTTTTTATTATAAGATGAAGCTGTTATATTTTTAATTGCACTGAAATATAATTTTATACATTTTCATCATAATAATGGCATTAAATAGTATAACTCATCTGTGGAATTTGAGAAAAATAAAAGACATTTTAGTAATAACACCCAGAGACAATAGAGATGAGGGCTGGAAGGACCAGCTCTCTATATACAGGCTCTCGAATAGAGGAGAGGGATGAGGGAGGAAGGATATTGGGGCCATTGATGGTGAGAATGTTGCACTGGTGAAGGGAGGGGGTGTCCTTTTTATGACTGAAACTTAACTACAAACATGTTTGTTATCATGGTGCTTAAATAAAGATATTATTTTTTAAAAAAACTATTTATCCCACCAAGCTCTGTAGCTTTTTCTTTTTGTTTTTAGCTTTTTTAAAAAAAAACTTTATACTTTATTTAAAAATCATGATATACAAAGTTGTTAATAATATATCTGTTTCAGGTATTCAACATTTCAACACCAGTCCTACTACTGATGTGGCACTGGGACTCCACCAAGATCTCTGATTTTCCCCCTTACTTCCTAAGCTTGCCTCCCAGAGGCACAAAATAATTTCCTTTATTGTATTTGTACAACACACACTAAAACTTAATATTACTCTTGTATTAATAATTCCTTTTGTGATTGGAATTGCTGTTTGAATAAACAGAGTTGCATATGCATATTGCTTCTCTGAGGTTGTACACACATGCTGGCTCTCTGCGGTTACACATGCATTTTGGATCTCTGAAGTTCCATGTTCATTCTGGCTCTGAAAAAGGAAGATATGAAGGCAGGGTGTCTGTACTCTCTCCAAGAAGCCTTGGTGATATCAGCTCACAGACTGGCATACCCAAAGTGTGGTCAGATTGATGTCCCCAAAGCGAATTGTAGGTGAGTGAGTCAGGACCATTGGGAAAGAGATGGTTCTGGATGATGGAGGCATAAGGCATGGCTTTGGAAGGATGGTTCTTGGTCTGCCTCTCATTCTGAGATGGCCAGATTTCTGCTGCATGGCCAGTGTACCCATGATCTGTTATGGTTTGGTTTACATCTCGTTCAAGAAAAGATTGAATCTATGGAACTGGCCCAGTTTGAACATGGTCACTCTCTAGTTTTTGATTCACTAAATTCAGTAAATTCAACAAAGTAACTAACTGCCTGAAAAATGTGAGAATAGTCAATATGTAGTTTATAAGCACTGAGAATGCACAAATAAACTAAAAAATTAATAGGAGTAAAATAGAAGTCTATAGTCATATGGCCCTTCTAGATAATGTTCATTCCATAAATGTGATATGAGAACTTTATGACTTTATAAACGAATTTGTTTTAAAAGGACAAATATTAATCACCATGTTTGAAAAAGATTTTTTATGAATTTTATATGTATATCTTAGCTAGTATCCAAACTAGGATTACTGAGTCAACAATATTGATTAAACATAGCAAGTATCCAAAAACTACACTTAGAAATTTATATAGAGGAAATGAAACCTAAGACACAGCATGAATATATAAATAATGATATTAATCATTAATGGTTTTAGAAAAATGAAAATCAAGTTTCCTACTATTGAGAAATGTAAATTAAGATATTTACTTGATATATGTGTTAAATTATTAAACCATGCCAAATATATATGATGGTATGTATAAAATTGTATTGTAAAAGAGGAAGAGAACTAGGAGAAATAAAAGCGAAAAAGTGAAAATATAGATCTTCCCAACACAGACCACAGATATTTTATGAAAGCAAGATTCCCTTCAGGGGAATATTTTTGGCATCTGGAAATCTCATTATGTTAGTAGATGTAAACTTTTTGTTGTCTTTTTATAATTATCTTTATTTAAACACAGTGATTACAAATATAATTATAGTTGTATGATTACAGTCATGTAAAAAACACCCCCCTTTACCAGTGCAACATTCCCACCACCAATTTCCCAGACCTCCCTCCTCCCCACCCCCACACCTGTACTCAAGACAGGCTTTCTACTTCCCTAATTCATTCACATTGTTATGATAGTTTTCATTGTAGTCATCTCTCCAACTGCACTCATCACTCTATGTGATGAGCTTCATGTCATGAGCAGCACCTACAAGCCCTCATCTTTCTTGTCTCTGAGATACTGTTAAAAATGTCTTTCATTTTTTTTAAAGCCCATAGACGAGTGAAACCATTCTGCGTCTTTCTCTTTCCCTCTGACTTACTTCACTCAGCATATAGATTCCATGTACATCCATGTATAGGAAAATTTTATGGCTTCATCTCTCCTGATGGCTGCATAGTATTCCATTGTGTATATGTACCACACTTTCTTTAGCCACTCATCTGTTGAAGAGCATCTTGGTTGTTTCCAGAATCTGGCTATTGTAAATACTGCTGCAATGAATATAGGTGTAAGGAAGGGATTTTTGTATTGTATTTTTGTGTTCCTCAGGTATATTCTTAGGAGTGGTATAGCTGAATCCTATGGAGCTCAATTTCCAGTTTGTGAAGGAATCTTCATTTCGCTTTCCATAATGGTTGTACTAGACGGCATTCCCACCAGCAGTGAGAAAGAGTTACTTTCTCTCCACATCCCCACTAGCACTGCTTGTTTTCATTTTAGTGATGTGTGCCAATCTCAGTGGCATGAGGTGGTACCTCATAGTAGTTTTAATTTGCATCTCCCTGACGATTAGTGATGTTGAGCATCTTTTCAAGTGCCTTTTGCCATTTGTCTTTCTTCTTTTTCAAAGTGTCTGTTCATTTCTTCTCCCCATTCTTTGATGGGGTTAGTTATTTTTTTCTTGTATAGTTCTGTCAGTACCTTGTAAATTTTGGATATTAGTCCTTTATCTGATGAGAATTGGGTGAATAATTTCTCTCACTCAATGGGTGGCCTTTGTATTCTGGGCACTATCTCCTTTGAGATGCAGAACCTCCTCAGCTTAATATAGTCCCATCTGTTTATCTCTGCTTCCACTTGTTTGGAGAGTGCTGTCTCCTCCTTAAAGATGTCTTTAGTCTTAATGTTCTGGAGTGTTTCACCTATATGTTTTCTATATACCTTATAGTTTCAGATCTGATATCAAGGTCTTTAATCCATTTGGATTTTAGCTTTGTACATGGTGTTAGCTGGGGGTCTGAGTTCACTCTTTTGCAAGTGGCTAACCAGTTGTGCCAACACCTCTTGTTGAATAGGCTTTCCTTGCTCCATTTAGGATTTCTTGCTCCTTTATCAAAAACTAGGTGGTTATATGTCTGAGGAACCTTCTCTGAGTACTCAAGCCTATTCCACTGATCTGAGAGTCTGTCTTTATTCCAATAACATGCTGTTTTTATAAATATTGCTTTGTAATACAGCTTAAAATTGGGGAAAGTAATGCCTCCCATATTTCTTTTTCCAAGGAGTGCTTTAGCTATTCGAGGTTGTTTATTTTCCAAATGAATTTCAGAAGTGTTTGATCTACTTCTTTGAAGAATGTCATGGGTATCTTTAGAGGAATCCCATTAAATCTGCACAGTGCTTTTGGAAGTATTGCCATTTTAATGATGTTGATCCTGCCAATCCATGAGCAGGGTATGTGTTTCCATTTCTGTGTGTCCTCTCTTATTTCTTGGAGCAGTGTTTTGTAGTTTTCTTTGTATAGATCCTTCACATTTTTAGTCAGGTTGACTCCAAGATATTTGAGTATGTGTGGCACTAATGTGAATGGGATTGTTCTCTTAATGTCCATTTCTTCCCTATCATTATTAGTATATAAAAAGGCCATTGATTTTTGTGTGTTAATTTTGTAGCCTGCCACTTTGCTATATGAATTTATTATTTCTAGAATCTTTTTGGTAGTCTTTAGGGTTTTCTAAGTAGAATATCATGTTATCTGCAAACATTGAGCTTGACTTCTTCCTTTCCTATCTGGAGTCCCTTAATATCTTTTTCTTGCCTGATCGCTATAGCAAGTACTTCCGTACTATGTTGAATAGGAGTGGTGAGAGAGGACAGCCTTCTCTTGTGCCAGAATTTAGAGAAAAGGCTTTTAGTTTTTCTCCATTGATGATAATATTTGCCACTGGCTTGTGGTAGATGGCCTTAAGTATATTGAGAAAGGTTCCTTTTATTCCTATCTTGCTGAGAGTTTTCATCAAGAACGGGTGTTGAACCTTATCAAATGCTTTTTCTGCGTCTAATTGATATGACCATGTGATTTTTATTTTTCTTGTTGTTGATGTTGTATATTATGTTGATAGATTTACAGATGTTAAACCATCCTTGCATTCCTGGGATGAAGCCTACTTGATCAAGTGAATGATCTTCTTGATGAGGCACTGGATCCTGTTCACCAGGATTTTGTTGAGGATTTTTGCATCTGGGTTCATCAGGGATATTGGTCTGTAATTTTCTTTTTGGCAGCATCTCTATCTGGTTTTGGTATTAAGATGATGTTGGCTTCATAAAAGCTATTTGGAAGTGTTCCTGTTTTTTCAATTTCATAAAAGAGCCTGGCCAGGATTGGTAGTATTTCCTCTTGAAAGGTTTGAAAGAATTCATTCGTGAATCCATCAGGGCCTGGGCATTTGTTTTTGGGCAAATTTTTGATTACAGTTTTAATTTCCTCAATAGTGATGGGGGTGTTTAGATATGCTACATCTTCTTTATTCAACTGTGGAAGGTTATATGAGTTCAAAATTTTATCCATTTCATCCAGGTTTTCATATTTAGTGGCATAGAGTTTCTCAAAGTATTCTCTGAATACCCTTTGAATCTCTGCAGTATCTGTAGTGATCTCCCCCTTTTCATTTCTAATACACATTATCAAGTTTCTCTCTCTTTTTTGCTATGTGAGTTTTGCCAATGGTCTATCAAGCTTGTTTATTTTTTCTTTTTTTTTTTTGGTCACATCCAGCAGCGCTCAGGGGTTACTCCTGGCTCTATGCTCAGAAATCGCCCCTGGCAGGCACCGGGGACCATATGGGATGCCAGGATTCGAACCACCGTCCTTCTGCATGAAAGGCAAATGCCTTACCTCCATGCTATCTCTCTAGCCCCACTTGTTTATTTTTTCAAAGAACCAACTTCTGCTTTCGTTCTTCTTTTGGATAGTTTTTTGGGTTTCCATCTCATTGATTTCTGCTCTCAGCTTTGTTATTTCCTTCTGTCTCCCTATTTTTAGTTTCTTTTGTTGATCATTTTCTAATTCTATAAGCTGCGTCATTAAGCTATTCATGTATGCTCCTTCTTCCTTCCTGATGTGTTCTTGCAAAGCTATAAATTTTCCTCTCAGTACTCCTTTTGCTGTATCCCATAGGTTCTGATTGTGTTTTCATTGTTTTCATTGTGTTTTCATTGTCGTTTGTCTCCAGGAAATTTTTTATTTCTTCTTTGATTTAATCTCGGACCCACTGGTTGTTCAGTAGTGGACTGTTTAATTTCCAGGTGTTAAATTTTTCTTCTGTGTCCCTTTGTAGTTCACACCTAACTTAAGAGCCTTGTGGTCAGCAAAGGTAGCCTGCAACATTTCTATCTTCTTGATTTTATGGAGGTATGTTTTATGTGCCAGCATGTGGTCTATCCTGGAGAATGTCCCATGTACGTTGGAAAAGAATGTGTATCCAGGTTTCTGAGGATGGAGTGTCCTATATATATCTACTAGTTCTCGTTCTTCCATTTCTCTTTTCAGGTCTAGTATATTTTTTTTGGGTTTGCATTTGGTTGACCTATAAAGTGTTGACAAGCCTGTGCTGAGGTCTCCCACAATTATTGTTTTATTATTGATATCCTTTTTCAGATTTGTCAACAATTGTATTAAATACTTTGCTGGTCCCTCATTGGGTGCATATATGTTTAGGAGAGTGATTTTTTCCTGTTGTACATATTCCTTGATTAGTACATAATATCCATCTTTGTCCATTACAACTTTTCTGAGTATAAAGTCTGTGTCATCTGATGTTAGTATGGCCACTCCCGCTTTTTTAAGGTTGTTGTTTGCTTGAATGATTTTCCTCCAGCCTTTGATTTTGAGTCTATGTTTATTCTGACTATTCAGGTGTGTTTCTTGTAGGCAGCAGAAGGTTGGCTTCAGTTTTTTGATCCATTTCACCACTCTGTGCCTCTTAATGAGTGCATTTAGTCCATTGACATTGAGAGAAATAATTGTCATGGGATTTATTGCCATTTTTGTGTAGAAGTTTGGTGTGTTTTTTTGTTCTGTCTTGTCTTTAGAATAGATCTTTCAGTTTTTCTTTAAGGCTGGTTTTGAGTCTGTAAAGTTTTTGAGCTCTTGTTTATCTTTTAAGCCATGTATACTTCCTTTAAACCTGAAAGTGAGTTTTGCTGGGTACAGTATTCTTGGTGAAGTATTTTTTTTATTAAATTTTGTCACTATATCCCACCACTGCCTTCTGGCCTTAAGTGTTTCTGGTGACAGGTCTGCTGTAAATTTCAAGGATGTTCCCTGGAATGTAATTTCCCTTTTTGATCTTGCTGCTTGCAGTATTCTATCTCTATCTGTGGGATTCATCATTGTGACTAGGATGTGTCTTTGGGTGTTTCTCCTGGGGTCTTTTTTAGCTGGTACTCTTCGGGAATGCAGAATTTGGTCACATGTTTTCTTTAGCTCTGGTAATTTCTCTGTGATGATGTTCTTGACTGTTGATTCTTCCTGGAGATTTTCTTCTTGGGTCTCTGAAACTCCAATGATTCTAAAGTTGTTTCTATTGAGATTACCAAAGACTTCTATTTTCATCTGCTCATATTCTTTGAGTAATTTTTCCATTGTCTGATCATTTGATTTAAGGCTTTTTTCCAATCTCTTCTGCTGTTTAAAGTTGTTATGCATCGTATCTCCCAGTGCATTAATTCTATCCTCAGCTGCTTTTAAACTGTTGGAAAGCTTATCCATTATGTTCTTCAATTTGTCTACTGAGTTTTTCAAACCTGTTAGTTGACCTGATATTTCAGTTGGAGTTTTCTGATTTCTATCTTCATATTCTCTTGATTTTTATTAGTGTTTTGAACTATACTTTCAACTTTTCATTGTTTTGCTGAGGATTTCAAGACAGACTAAGGAGTAAAAGGAAAGACTGTCATTAGCAGTATATAATGAAACAGAAGGGTTTTATATTTTGCTAAGCAACTTCATATATTCACAATGTTTCATTTCAATGTCATCCAATCTCAAGAGCAAATAATTTCTTCATGCTGTAAGTAGAAAAAAACCTTAAGGTAGGTGACTGACTACCATTTTATAAATCACAATACATTAATAACAACAAAAAACGAACATCTGGGTAAAAATATATATTTTTCCTGACCTTAAAATGTCAGACCTTAAAATTCACATGAACTGAATTTGAGCAGAATTGATAAAAAAAAATATAAGTCAAGTAGTTTGGGGGCTTGTCCAAAGTACAGTTTTCATAATACAAGGATTGCAATGGGGAGAAATATATGAAGCTATTTTGAAATCAAAAATAACACCCTGAAACAGAACAATTTCTTACAGTGCTTGACACACTTCAAAAGCAGAAGAGATAAAGATGAGAACAAAAATGAGGACTAATGACTAGTGAGAATCAATCCTAAAATGCGCTGAAGTTTGTTATATGTGTAAGAGCAAATATGTGTATAAACATACAAAAAAATTGCAGTTTGAAAGATAGTACAGCATGTAGCTGTCCACTTGCCTTTCAAATGGCCAGCCCGAGTTTGGTCCCCTTTATCACATATGCTCTTTTGAGCACCACCACAAGTAATCTTGAAGTGCAGAGACAGGAGTAAGCCCTGAGTATAACCATCTGTATGCCTCTCCTGCCCCCACCTGCCCCACAAGAGTGAAAAATTAAGGGTCAGATTTGGTGCCATGTGCTATGTTTGTATCAGTAGCATTCAGAAAATAACACTGTCATTTTGTCCTACATAGTAGTCTCTATCAAAGATAATTGCCAAATTGTAAAAGAAATAATAACATGAAGAAAATGAAGCCTAAGATTTTATATGAAAATAAGGAATAAGATGAATATTAGGCTCTCATGTGGGGGTCGCCTATATAAAACACAGTCTCTCACTCCTGTAAGGATGTGCATTTTCATAGGATTTCTAGATGATTAATAATTTTAGAAGCACTGGCCTGAAACATTTAGTACCTGAGGAAATACGATAACTTTCAACTGGTGTTATTAAGATAGCAAAATAAGTAGTTTAGATGTGGCTAACTCTCAGAGCCTGCTTACCAAGAAATCTATGTTTCACAGATGCAGAATACTTTGAATATCATAGAGAATATTCTTCACAATTTAGAAAATAAAATTTAAGACCTTGATGAAAAGCAACTTTCCAATAGCTTTGTTTTAATTATGGCAAGTCTAGAATTTTAATTCTAGGAAATTAAGCTAGGAAAATAATATAAATTTTTAAAAATATATGTTCAGATTTAATGCACACTTCTTAAAATAAAAAATTATTGTCTCACTACTGTAGTGATAGTAAGATAATACCATAAAATATTTAAAATTTATCAGACACTATATATTCCATAATATAGAAATTAAGTATGATGCATAGTGTGTGGTAGTTACAAACAGTTGTTTCTTGGAATAGTAAAATATTCAAATTTTTATGAAATAATTTTAAGTCAATAAAAGCAGGAATAAACATATATTATACAATTTGACATTTATTTACATATGTTAGTGTTTTTATAAAATGTCTTATTGTCCTGTTCAAACAAAAGTGAAGATTATTTTTAAATGTATCAAACCTGTAAAGATTATAGAATATCAGTATTTACCACCCTCTTAAAATACAAAAAACCCTTAACATAAAGAAAGATATTGTAAATCAATTAGGAACTGTGTTTTAGTAGATCAATGATTTTTCAAAAATAGCTGTCTGGAAGAAATGTGAAATGAGGTCCTTACTCATGTGATAATCCTAAAAAAAATACAAATGATTTAATAGAATGACAACTAAGGTGACCACTTTAAAATATTAGAATATCCACAGAGAATTTAGATAACTTCTTGATATTTAAAAGTTAAAAACTATCAGAGCCAGGATGAAAACTCAAGACTAACATTTTATACTTTGCATGTGGGAGCCCTACATTTGACCCTGCAAAGCACGTAGTTTTCCAAGCACTATTTTGAGGGGTTGTCCCTGTGAAGTGCTATGTGTGGCCTCTGAAAGCAAATACAAACTTGAACACTGATATAAAAAAACTATCACAGGGGCCGGAGCAATAGCTCAGCGGTCGGGAGTTTGCCTTGCACGCGGCTACCGAAGTCAGACCTCGGTTTGATCCCCATGTCCCGTATTGTCTCCCCCAAAGCCAGAAGCGATTTCTAAGCGTATAGCCAGGAGTAACCCCTGAGCGTCACAGGCTGTGCTCCCCCAAAACAAAACAAAACAAAAACAAAAACCCTATCACAGACTTAAAAGGCAACAAACAAACAACAACAACAAAACCAAGTACCTTAGGAGCAGAGGAGGAGACCTACTATAATATGACTGGCATCTATTTTTAATATACAAGAAACTGACAAATAAAACAAGATAGCAAGGGAGAAAATCAGGAAAAGTTACAAATAGTAACCTTGGTAAGAAGTCAGAATAACTAATGAAGACATTCAAAGTCACTAAAAAACCAAATAAATGAAAATTTAAAATGGGTACCCATAAATTTTTTACATTAAAAAAAAGGAAATCAAAAAATATAAACTTTTTATTCTGAGAGAGGTAAGGTCAATAAAATTATCAAGGAGAACATAAATCTCTTATGAAACCTAGTTCTGAAAACATTTTTTAGCAATTCAGCCTTTTCAAAACACAGGTATCTGATTTAAAAGTAATGATTATATTTGGCTCAGACATGTCATTTACAAAGATTTTTTCCTTAGTTATTTCCCAAGAGATTTCAGCAATACTAAAAGATGCCTGACTTAAAATATAATGAAAAAAAAAAATAACCCAAGACAAACCAGTAAGAAGATCGGTATATGACATCATCATATGCAGATATTAAAGGTTATGGGTTTTTTTCTCTTTGAAAATTTTGTTTTGGGGGTCACACACAGCAGTACTTAGGGTTTACACTGAGTACAAAGATTATTCCTGGTGGACTTGAAGTTGGGAACACACGAGGGAACAGAGATCAAACTCAAGTTGGCACACAACAAGAAAAATGCCTTACTCAGTATACTTATTTCTCTAGCTTCCTAAAATTTATTTTAAATAATTTTAACGAATGAAAATGTTTATTACATATTGAGAATAAAATCCTGCTATACAAAACAGTCTTGAATATATTTGTAAATAAAAGAAAAAGAATACTGTATCACAATAAGAGAATTGATTTTCTTTAAAAAATTATTTTCTTTTTGAGTATTTTTTTGTATTTTTCTGTAATACAAAGTTCTATCATAGAAAGATGCAGGCCAATAAAAACCAATAGAAATAGTAACTAATGTTCATTTAGTGTTTGCTATGGTGATGATTTTTTTCTAATCAATAGAACCACACTTTCACATTATCATTATAATCACCATTTTATAGACATTTAATATAAAACCTTCATGAAACAAGTCTGACTATCAAGATATTTGTTTTATTTCTGGCACCCACAATAGTGCTCAAAAACATTTTGAACAAATATGTTTAAAAATAAAACACTTGGAGTTCACTAGAATTACAAGTCAGCTGGTTTAAGGTTAAATAATCAATCACACAAGGGCAGAGTGAGGGCATCTGGCTTAACACTGCTTGTGTTTCCAATTAGCCTCTGTGTTGCTCAGAAAGAATAAAGTTCCCAACATTGGAAATGTTCTTGGATCACCTATCAGGAAACCTTAAAGCATGAATTTTCCTTGTATCCTGGGCGCTATTTCTTTTGAGGTGCAGAAGCTTCTCAGTTTAATATATTCCCATCTGTTAATCTCTGCTTTCACTTGCTTGGAGAGTGCAATTTCATCTTTGAGGATGCCTTTAGTCTCAATGTCCTGGAGTGTTTTTCCTACGTGTTGTTGTATCAAGAGCCCCCCACTGAGTGAGAGAAACTATTCACCCAATAACAATCAGACAAGGGGCTAATCTCCAAAATATACAAGGCACTGACAGAAATTTACAAGAAAAAAAAACCATCTAATCCCATCAAAAAATGGGGAGAAGAAATGGACAGACACTTTGACAAAGAAGAAATACAAATGGCCAAAAGACACATGAAAAAATGCTCCACATCACTAATCATCAGGGAGATGCAAATCAAAACAACTATGAGGTACCACCTCACACACAGAGATTGGCACACATCACAAAGAATGAGAACAAGCAGTGTTGGCGGGGATGTGGAGAGAAAGGAACTCTTATCCACTGCTGGTGGGAATGCCATCTAGTTCAACCTTTATGGAAAGCGATATGAAGATTCCTCCAAAAACTGGAAATCGAGCACCCATACGATCCAGCTATACCACTCCTAGGAATATACCCTGGGAACACAAAAATACAATACAAAAACCCCTTCCTTACACCTATATTCATTGCAGCACTATTTACCATAGCAAGACTCTGGAAACAGCCAAGATGCCCTTCAACAGATGAATGGCTAAAGAAACTGGTACATATACACAATAGAATATTATACAGCTGTCAGGAGAGATGAAGTCATGAAATTTTCCTATACATGGATGTACATGGAATCTCTTATGCTGAGTGAAATAAGTCAGAGAGAGAGAAAAACGCAGAATGGTCTCACTCATCTATGGGTTTTAAGAAAAATGAAAGACAATCTTGCAATAATAATTTTCAGACACAAAAGAGAGAAGGGCTGGAAGTTCCAGCTCACCTCATGAAGCTCACCACAAACAGGGATGAGTTTAGTTAGAGAAATAACTATGTTTTGAACTATCCTAATAATGAGAATGTACGAGGGAAATAGAAAGCCTGTCTAGAGTACAGGAGGGGATAGGGTGGGGAGGAGGGAGATTTGGGACATTGGTGATGGGAATGTTGCACTGGTGATGGGTGGTGTTCTTTACATGACTGAAACCCAAACACAATCATGTATGTAATAAAGTTGTTTAAATTTTAAAAAAGAATGAATTTTCCTTTACCTTTGAATTTTGCTTGAAAAACAGTTTTAAAACTAGAATAGAGATCTCATTTATTACTTGCAGTTTCACCTTAAAGCCAAATGCTTCTCCCTCCTCTGAATTTTCCATTAAAGTGAGATTTTCTTAGAAGCATACTGAGAACCAGCCTTTCACTCTTTGGACCAAGAGAGACTAAAGACACTCATTGGTTAAATTCCTTGTCTATCCCTGACGCTTCATCTGTCAAGATTATTGGAAATGTGTTTTTCTTGATATCAGAACAAGGGAATTTTCTCAAGCACTCCCTGCCACCTAGAGAGGAGGAGTTGCACATCTATAAATCTCAAGCAAAGAAATATAAGAAATATCACTTTCTTCATTTTTCATGTATTAACTTCAGTTTTGAATCTGAATCTACATTTTAATCTTGAAAAAATATGAATCACTCCTCTTCCCAGTATGGTGGTGTGTATGTTTAAGTTTTAGACCTGTTATATAGAACAGGGCCAGAGTTTGTGTACAGTAAGTCATTTTTTGTGTATGGTATATCATTCTGTCTTTGTGGCCCTGGATGTTCAGTCCTAGTGATATGCTTTCTATAAATTTGTTTGTTTTAGGTCACAACCTGCAGCACTCAGGGGTTACTACTGGCTCTGCACTCAGAAATCCCTCCTGGCAGGCTCCGGGGACCATATGGGATGCCAGGAATTGAACCCAGGTCTGTGCTGGGTCGGCTCCATGCAAGGCCAGTGCCCTACCGCTGTGCTATCATCTCTCCAGCCCCAGTTACTATAACTTTTCGGCAGGCTGGTAACCCCAATGGCAGATTATATTCTTCTCTTTTAAGAGAGGCTTAAATACATGCCCCTTCCTTTCCTTTGTTTCTTTAAAAATTTTCTGCTCCTTACACATACCCTCCATCTGGCTTTGACATGTCAAGAAGTTTGAAAAGACCACATGTGTTTCATGCCCTGTCTCAAAGCTCCTTCCTTTATGTCTCAATCCTGAAAAGGAAGTGAAAACAGATGCAGAGACTATTTAGCCACTTGAGCCATGACCATTTTTAAATTCTGATGTCTGATTATCAAATTAAGTCCTACATCACATGCTTAGTGAAAGATTCTGCATTAACAGAACCCTGCTTTCCTACTGGTATTTTAATTAAGGAGCCTGTGACATGTTATGGTCACTGCAACAAACTGATATGCATAGAAATTATCTCTGAAAGCATAATATTCACAGTCATAAGGTCAATTTGCATTTAAAAATTAAAAATAACTTATTTCAGAAATAGAAGCTGCATGCTTGTTTTACCAGCAATATAAACTAAGTTTTCTATTCATTCCCCACCTCATCTATCCCATCTTTCTGTGGTAATTTATATTCATATTAACATGCATGTTTCAATGCTCCAACAATCATACAAGCAAGTTCAGAGACAAAAGCATAAATAAAGCTATTCCTCATTTTATGTTCTGATTTGTGGACTCATTTGTAAGTCAGTATATTTAGATTTGCTGCACTTAGCAGCAGTTTCAGAATATGATTTTTGTCATTATTTATATATGACAATAGGTTGTTTACCCTTTGCTTTGCTCCAAAAGGGAATGAATGTGAAAAAATAAATATGTATATTGTTACATATATGTTTTACATAATCATATGCTTTATTGGAAGTAGATTAAAATTATACATGTTTATTTTAATAACAGCAATGATTTTCCAAAAAAGTTATCTGCAAATTAATGATCTAAATAAACACATATATAATAGCATCTTATTTGTAATTCCATCTACCTTTTGTTATATGTGTGGTCAAAATGGACTAGTTTGTAATCAAGTTTTGAAAATGTGCAGTCTTTGATTCTCTCTTTCTCTATTTCTCTCTCTCTCTCTCTATATATATATAAATATATATATACACACACATATAAAACTGTGCTTGCTATAATTTAATTGGGAAAATTGTGCATGCTTTGCTTGTTGTTGCCTTAGTGAGATTATTTTAGGAAGATTGTTAAATGCTCTTGCATATACTAGAGCATAATACTATTTTTTATTTAAAATATTTTCCCATTATGACTAACAGTACGTGTTAGAACATTTTGTAAAAGTGTATATCTTACACTTGGATGCACTTTGGTTCATTTGCTATTCTTTTTCTGTGAATTTGCTTATTTATACTCTTTACCTAGTTTCATATTTTGCTGTTTTCATTAAATTTCTAGAAAGATTTAAGGTCTTAAAGGTTTCTTTAAAAAACATACTTTTAAATCAGTCTTACTAAATTTATTTTTAAATTATTTTCAACATATAGAAAATTGTATATTCACCGGGCGGCCGAAAGGTGGCGCTAGAGGTAAGGTGTCTTCTTTGCAAGCGCTAGCCAAGGAAAGATTGCAACCACGGTTGGATCCCCAGGCATCCCATATGGTCCCCCCAAGCCAGGGGCAATTTCTGAGCGCTTAGCCAGGAGTAATTCCTGAGCATCAAATGGGTGTGGCCCGAAAAACCAAAACAACAACAACAACAACAACAACAACAACAACAATTGTTATTCAATGATGGGGAAGGAATTAGAGGAGTATTAGGGACACAGCTGTGCTCAGGACTTAATTCTGTCATGCTCTGCTCAGGAGTCATTCTAGTATTTTCAAAAATATATATGCAATGCTTAAAACTGAACTTGCACTTGTCATGTACAAGGCAAGTGACTTAATTCCTGTACTATCTCTGAAGAACCTGATAGAAAATATTTATATTGAATATATATTTCTCTTTTGTTCATTGAATCTCTTTTTAGAAAAAATTGCTCAATCTGAGAGGCCAAATATTCTTCTGCATTTTTCTTAAATACTTGTATATATTTCCTCCATGTTTATGTTTTTACATGAGAAAATTAGTTTAAATATTCTGAAAAGATGATAGAAGTAAGCACATAATGATAGCAATATAAAATGCTCTATTTTTTGTTTTTTATTTACTAATAATTTAATAAAAAAAGAAGTGAATAAAATATTTCCAGAAACTAAGTTTGATATATAAGTTGCATGATTATTGTAGCTTCTTTGTAATTTTTCATTTCAGGGTAAAACATATTTTGATTAAGTTAAGCTTACAGTAGAAAAGTATACTTGAATTAATAATAATGTTGTCACCCTTTTATTTTTGCTTTACATTTAATTTCTCTGATTTTGTTGTCCATATTTATTTTTATTTTAAAATACTTCCTGAGGGGCTGGATCAATAGCATAGTGGTAGGGCATTTGCCTTGCACATGGACAACCAGGAATGGACCCAGTTCGATCCCTGCCTTTTCATATGGTCCTCCAAGCCTGCCAGGAACTCAGAGCCAGGAGTAACCCCTGAAGGTCAGTAGATGTGACTCTTAAAGAACAAAAACAAAAAATACTCCCTGGAGTGGCTGGAGAGATAGTATAGGAGTTAGATGCTGGCTTGCACTCAGACAAACCACTGCTCAATCCCTAGCACATCTGGTCCCCTTAGGACTGCTCAGGTATGACCCTGAGCACAGAACCCAGCAATTAATTCGTAGGTACAGCCCTGTGTGTCCCCTAACAAAACAATTATAATTAATATCAATTTAAAATTAATAAAATATTCCTTGTTACTTTGTTGAGAATATTAACTTTATGAGTCCTTAAATTACTGAGTCTAATTTTTTAGTCATATTTTTCTAGGTTATTTAGTGAGCTAAATAGAATTTGTAAATAAAGCCTATTATTTAGAAAGCAAATAATCACTTGGTGAATACTAAGTTTCCTAGGACCTGGTGTTTTGCTTTTCTTCTGAGAGCATTATGATCAAGGATATGGTACATTTTCACAAAGACCAGACTGGACTGACACCATATTTTAATTGAACCATATTGTAATTAGTCTTATATTTAGTGAAGACATATGAAGAAACCCATATTTATGAAATTTTGCTAGTCTAAAAGAAAAGGGACCTATTGGTAATTTTTAATTGCTGTTCTCTTTGATATTTAGAAGAGTGGTATTTTCCTACTGACTATTTGTAGTAATTATTTTTATAGAGTATAATTATACTATCGGTAATATTCTACCTGTCAGGTTCACCAGCAATGGCCTGGCACGCTGAAAGGGCTTGAAGTCTCCCTTAACCAAGATACTCCTTTGCAAGTTGGACACGGGTTGAAGAGGGGAGGTAAGAGGAGGTCGCTGTTAGAACAAATGTACACACACTCACAGAAAGAAATGCTGTAAAGCAGAATCCATTTATTACAGACAAAGGAACTCCTTATATCTGTTAGGCAAAGCAGGCTTTAGACAGGAAACACTTTATCACTTGAGAGCAACTGTGTGCTCATAGTACTTGGTGACCCAAATGATATCCAAGATATGGTTCCAAGGAGTATGCCATTCTCTGTGGCCAAGGATAAGATAAGACGAAGCTGTAAGGCTTCTTTGCCTCATTGTTAGGCCCATAAAATGTTGGATAAAGAAGGGGCCCAACTGTGAAGGCTGCGAATTCGGAGCCTGGGAAGGAAACATCAAGCCAGGTCCCACCAAGGCACATCCCTACATCTATCCAAAGTAGTTTTCCTCATGGATATTTCTATAGAGCCAAAATATGTCCCTAATTATATTTCAATAAATCTCACACTGTGACAATAATGCATAGTAAAATAAAACAGAAAAGAATATAGTAAGCAATAATTGAGGAGGAGAATCAGTGACTTTAAGAACAATATGTGGAGAATTCTTGCTTTTCAATGATAGGGTCATGTGTAATATGATACCTTCAATTTTATTTCCGGCTAAAATAAATAGTGATGAATATTCAAATTGTAAGGCTAATTGATTCAATTTTACATACAATAATAGACTAAAGCAAAAAAAGTCTCACTATAAAATCTAATTAGAATCTAAGTCAGTTCATGTAGGAATAGATTTTTCACTATATTTAAGAATAGATTTTTTTTAGGCTGGAGAGATAACACAGCGCTAGGGCATTTGCCTTGCAAACCTGGGTTTGATCCCCAGGGTACCCTATGGTCCCCTGACCCAGGAGCGATTTCTGAGCGCATAGCCAGGAGTAACCCCTGAGCATCACTGGGTGTAGCCCCAAAACCCCAAAATGAAGAAAGAAAAAGGAAAGAAGAAAGAAAGAAAGAAAGAAAGAAAGAAAGAAAGAAAGAAAAGAAAGAAAGAAAAAAGAAAGAAAGAAGAAAGAAAAAGAAGAAAAGAAAGAAAGAAAGAAAAAGAAAGAAAGAAAGAAAAAGAAAGAAAGAAAGAAGAAAAAGAAAGAAAGAAAGAAGAAAGAAAAAAGAAAGAAAGAAAGAAAGAAGAAAGAAAGAAAGAAAGAAAGAAAGAAAGAAAGAGAGAGAGAGAAAGAAAGAGAGAGAGAAAGAGAGAGAGAAAGAGAGAAAGAGAAAGAGAGAAAGAGAAAGAGAGAAAGAGAAAGAGAGAAAGAGAAAGAGAGAAAGAAAGAAAGAAATTTAAAAAAAATTGTATCGTAAAGTTGGTATATTGTAGAAAATTATAGGCTCATTCAAATTCATCATACTAGTCATTTGATACCTACAATATGTCACTCACAACTAGAAATTTATATTAATAATTTCTCTTGTATTTGTTTCACTATTACATTTCTGGTGAGATAATTCAATTATTTGATCAGTAGCATAACTCACAAAACAATAATGTAAGGATTATAAGCACACAACTAGTTCAAAACTCATTTTGTCAAGAACAAAGTAGAGGCCAGGAAAATTAACCAATTTCTTTAATTCCTTGGAACTGGTCAGAGTCAAAGACTGGAAGAGAGCTCATAACACATTTCTCTGTACACTGACTCTTAATCCTAACACTGAGAATGTAAACTAAGTTTCAGAATCTATGTAGAATATTTTCCTTATTATTTTTAAGGTTTTAGAGAAAGTGCTATGAAAGTTGAAGAAAACAATTTATCAATACATGCACCACTAGCATATAACCAACTACTTAGGTTACCTTTTTGTTTTGTTTTGTTTTGTTTTTTAAATATGGAATGCTTCACGAATTTGCGTGTCATCCTTGCGCAGGGGCCATGCTAATCTTCTCTGTATCGTTCCAATTTTAGTATATGTGCTGCCGAAGCGAGCACTTAGGTTACCTTTGTAAAAGTTATTTTTACTCATATATATTTCTTTTAATTAAAAAGTTATTAAAATTTCAACATATATAAAAATTTGTTTAAAAATATAACTTCCCAACATTATTGAAACCTGCTTATATAATATGCTATTCCTCTTTTATTCTCTGCCAAATTAACTTTAATTTTAACATTTAATATTTTATATGTCTTTGTTATTAGCATTTCTTTATGATTATATATCAAAAGCTTTATATTCTATTTACCTCTATATCATCTATATAAAGTGATTTATATATATATAATTATACATATAAAGTACTGTATCAAGTATTTACTAGCTTTTTTAAGTTACTTGAATTGTTTTGTTTAAGGAATTCATTTATATTTATATAATTGCCTTTAATTTATTCATTATTTTAATTTCACGATATATTGCATATAAAACAATGCAATGTAATAAGTTATTATTTTTTAAGTCATTTAAGGAATTTTCAACTTGGGGTGCCCACCAACAACCCTCCTTTGAATATTATCATATGCAAGATTTTTTTCAAGGTTTAGTCTTCAGAATGTGATTGCCAAATTGAAAATTTGTGTATCTTCAACTTAACTAGCTACTGCTAAACTACATACAGTCCACATTTATATCTGCTTCATCCTGAACCTATTTCTTGATTTCTTTCTTCATGACTTTGCTGTCTTAGCTATATGACTCTTTTACTGAGTTAGTTTATCTCTGACCTAAACTGTCGTGGTTATGTCTTATAAGACTGGTAAGGCTCAATCACACTTTACATTGATGATACTATAAAATTTTACTCCTACTCTCATTACAGAAATTGATTCACAAAACACACATTTTGGAAAGTGTCAGAGTTCATGAGAGATTGGCAGATAATCTGAGGCAGTAGAGAAAGCACTAAACACTGACTGACAATGAAAGATGCAATCTCGACAAAGTCTCTGAGGTCCAGAGACTTAAGGTAGATTTTGTTATTAGTTGGCAAAAAGTTGCTATTTTGAGATAGGGAGGACAGCATGGTTGATGAAAAAGAGAAGCAATTTACAGGAAAAGGAAAAATCAATATTTGGAGAATCTGTGTGGAAGCAGATGAAGGAAGGACTAGATGGGTCTCTGGAAAAGACCTAGTAGGTTACATTCAAAGCACTGTATAAAAGGACTTCTCCATTGGGATTTAAGTGTCAAATTTAAAATTTAGAAAGAAATAACAGAATAATGTCCATGTCTAGACCACTAAGTGTGCTATTTTGTCTTGGTATGAAGCAAAATACAGCTGTATAAACCTACTGGTTTTAAAGATTATAAAGGAATGCATTATATATATATATCTATATTCTTATGTTTATGCAGTTAATCCTTTAGAATTCCATTCCTCAGGAAAATAATCACTCAACTTCAACAATTGACACATGTGTATTATGGAAAATAGAAAAGAGAAATATGAAAGGACTATAAGGCCATTTACATATGCAAACAGAAAAGGAAAGTACTTTGTATCATTTGATCTGATAGAAGATATTAATAGCATGTGAACCACTGCTAACAGTACAAAGTTGCCAAGTATGAAAGTGCATGGGCTTGCTATTTGATTAAGGACCCAATTTTTTCCCTCACTTTAGAGGAATAAACCCAAAACTATGGTGATATTTTCAGAATCATCACTTTAACAGTCTGCCCTTCTGCTACCTCAAGTTTCCTACCAGCATGTAGAAAGAAATGAGGTAGAATTCTATATTTTTAATAGGCAGCGATATTAAAAAATAGCTAAAATTAAAACTGAAATCAATTATTTTCCTCTTTTGAGAACCTATAAAAACATTGGAATCACATACATTATAGTAAATAAAATAAGTAAATAATAATATATGTGACTTTATATTAAACTTATTTTCCAGATAGAAAAAGTATTTAGGAATAACCATCTTCATTTTGTGAAAACATGTTAATTTTCTTTCTTCCCGGACCGAGCTAAGTGTTAGAGCTTACTCCTGACTCTCTGCTTAGGAGTTTCTTGTAGTGATGTTTAGGGGTTCATATACAGTGTCAGGGATAAAATGGGGTCAACTGCATTAAGGCAATGTACCATCTTTGTGGGCACAGTTATATTTTTTGAAAGTTAAGGGAGAAAAAATATCTCATAAGTGTGCAAGGCCCCAGATGATTTCATCTTACAGTGATTTACCAAAGAGGAACATCTCTGGGAGGCTAATTTCTAACATCTTAAACAGTACTATTCACCAAAGGCAGAGTTGTACTGGCTGATTTGGGGATCTAGAATGAGCAGAAGTTCTAGTATTTCTAATAGTAGAGCTTCATATTAGCCAGAGTTGTCCAGAAAAACAGAACTAGTGGCATGGGTACATGAGAATATTAATTATGGAACTGGATCTTATAGTGACAAAGATAAACATATGCCACACTCTGCTGCCTGGGTGTTGGAGAAAGAGCAGGCTGTGATAGTCAATCCTAGTTCAAAGACTCCAGCACCAAGAACTCTGATCTGAGGTTGGTAGAGATGTGTATATCTGCTAGAGTGATCATTAGTTCATGTAAGACTTACATCTAAGATTAAAAAATTAATTCATCTGCCATTCATTTTCACAAAGCACAAAGACAAGTATGATTTTCTACTGGTTTCTTGAGTTATTATTGGCAATCACATTCAATGGCCATTGAATGCAGACATTCAATACATAACATCTACTCTAAAGAGACCATTTCTCCCAACGTAAATTCTAATGACATCTTCATGACCACATTCTCCAATATCAACTTCTTACACTGTGAATTGCAACCCTTGTGGGGCTACTTAACTGAATGTTGGGGGACAAAGTGGTAATAGAAAAATGTTTCTGAATATGTAACTACCAAAAATTCATTCAAAATCAAGCTTATAATGAATCCTGAATGTTTCTGTAGCAACATCCATCTACTTGACATTCTGAAAAGTATTTCAGAAGTCCTGCTATAGCTAGGCATCCTGGGTGCCTGAGTTTTCTATAATATGATGTGTTATAGATGCCTGCTTCAGATGAACTTAATGTTAAAAAACAGATACAGCCTCATTTCCATTTGTATTGTTAACTTTCCCAACAACCTTTATAAAGATTAGAGCACTTGTCAGATTCAGGATGGAAAGGGGATACTGGTTTAACAAATTGTCTCATTAGTGGTTCTAAACTGGGATTACTTACTAATGCTTCCTGTTTCATCCAGGTGCTAAGACAGCAAAGTTGTCATTGCACTGATGTGAGTCAGATATTAAGACTCCAGCCGTGTCCTTAAGTTTTATGAGATGAAACTGAGAATGTTTCTCTGGTGTTGCTAGGTAACAGTAAATACCTGGAATTCTTTATTTATAGGCACTTTTTCTTTCCTCTTATTTTTACATATATCCAGTAACGTTTCCACTGTGATAGAGTATTGATACAAAATATGGATAATAGAGGTCCTGTTCCTGCTGATATGATGGAATGTGGGTCTTCAACAAATCAACTTTCTATTTTTGCCTGTCTTACTACTGCTAAAATAAAAATTAAAAAAAAAAACTGCCCTCTTTCATTTACTTACTTTGCAAATCTTTATGCAATGTCTCTACATATAAGAAACAATACTAATTCTTGGGGAAGGGAAGATAAGAAAATGACAGTCTATGCTAAATAGTAGAAAGACAGAAAATTAAATGGACTGTATTTAATAGAATATTAAATAGAATATTTAGGGACATGGAAAATAAAGCTCAAAAGAAAATGGAGTGTGAAATAAGTTACCAAATTATTAAGGTTACTGTTGAAGACACAGGCATTGTATGTAAGAGTTTAGAGAGCTAGCTTGAATTCTCCATAGAAACACTCCTTCCATAACCTAAAAATCATTGCCAGTAAACTTAAAAGAATGAGAATATTCTCTTGCACTTAAATCTTACCTTTGTTTTAAATTCGGTCATTTACAGTTTTTTCTTCTGTGCTTTGTTTGCATACATACAAATGTAGAAGACAATAGATTAAATTCCATTTTGCTGATATACACAATAAAGCTATGAAACCCAGACATTCATATAAGCACTTATTACAGTATATACATATGTTTATTGTCCAAAACTTCATTTTAGACTGATTATTGGAAGAAGCAGAAGACATAGGGAAGGATCTGGAGACAAAACAAAATATAAAGCTAGAGCTGTGTAAGTACCTTTTACCCCATGGGACATCTCCATTTGTAAAAGTGTCTTCTGGTCTGTAGCAGGAAGATAGCGGCTCAGAATCTCTCTTAAACTTTCAGTAGAGAAATAAGGACTTAGATTTGTTTAACAACATTACTCTTATTTGCTGTGCTTTTTCTGGTAAACTCACATAACTGGCTTCAGCACCCCCAATACTCTAATCTAGCCCCTTCCTCCCCAGCTCCATCTTTCTTTTGCCTTTAGCTTGAGATAATCTTTAAGGTTTTGGTTTAGGCCTTTCAGAGTTTATTGACTTTCCTGTGTGTCCAGGAAGTATGCACATTACTAAATCTTTGCTTTTCTCCTTTTAATCAGCTTTAATTACCTCAGCCAATTTAGAAAGCTAGAGAGAAAATTAATTTTCCTCCTATATGCACATTCATTTCTGTTTTCTGTCCATATTTAGAACACTATATGCTTGTGTTTGAGACTCTGGGGTTTGACCAATCCAGAGAGATTTTAGGTTCCCAAGGGAACCAAAGACTAGTCTATGCCAAGGAGAACTAACTTGTCTTTCTGCCTCTGGCTACCTTGTGTCCTAGAAAAGACACTTCTACTCACCAAGAAAAGAGACTAGAGACAAAAAGAGATATCCTCATTTTCTCTCAGCTTTACTATTTTTTTTTTACCATTCTACAGTAGGGAATAAAACAGAATGATGTTGACAAGGACACTGGCACCCAGCAAATGACCTCCAGAGAAGAGCACAGAACTTAAGCAGAAGTCCCAGTCTTCAAGTTTGTCTTCATTTGAGTTTAACTGAAATTATAGAACTGTTACTTAAAATTATGCCATTTTTAGGTTACTGCAAAGAAAAGAAAATTTACTCTGTGATATAATCACAATCACAACATATCATATCATTGTTAAGATAATACTCATTTATGCAGAAAGATAATAGCCTTTATATTTCTAAAAGTCAAACTTCTTGTAGAACTATAGAGCGTTTCTTATACTTATCATTTGTAAAGAGTTTTACAGGACATTTTTACATAGATTTATCACTTAATATTCATATTAAAATGATCAGGAGGCCAGAGCAATAGTATAGATCCTATATTAAGGCACTTGACTTGCATGAGTTGACCTAAATTTGTTCTCTTGAGTCCCACCAGGAGTTCAAAAACCTAAGTACTTCTCACTTGCTAAACCTCAACAGTTTTGCCTCTGAGACTCTGTACTCATCATGAAGCAAAAATGCAGGATTTGTAACATAGTCACTATCTTTGCCTGATTGAAATCACTAAGACAAGAAAAACATCTATCTCTGACAAATAAAATTTATCTTAATTTGGCTCCTTATTAACTGACAGGTTATATGTGAATATGTTGACTTTTATTTGTCACCAGAATCCAAAGAAAAATAAATTCATGAAGTTAAAATTTCATTCATATTGGATCTGAAGAATCTCATCCACATCTGCCTCTTCATTCAACGTTATTCTTCCTCTGCTCCCTGTGTATCCTATTGGACCATGGGAATATGCAGGAATCTAGCATTCCCATGAGGATGCTTCTCCTTGACACTGCCTTTTCAGTGGGACTCTTCTTGGAACAGAGTGAAGGTTTCCACTCATTTTTGATTGCAAAATTCTACTGGATTTGAGGACTTTCAATGCTCTGACCAGAGAGAGGTCATGAAGTCTCAGCAGTCAACAGAGCTAATGTGCTCATTATTTCTCCTTTAACTCTTCTCCCACTCTTGACCTTTTAAAATAAATCTAGAAGCCCTCCCAAGCAATACTAAGTAGGCCTGTTGATTGTGACTCCCAGCCAACTAAGCCAAAAATAAATGAGAGTGGTGCTGGGAATTAACTGGGCTATGCCAGTGGTGCTAAGTAGCCTCCAAAGTTACAGTCAGAAGTATCAGGAATGTACTAGGGAAAGGTTCCTGTCCTAATCAAACTTATGGCACTGGAAATCAAACCAGGATTGAATGCATGCAAAACTAACCCCTTACATATGCCTTCAGCTTCTCCTATCAATTTTTTCTGGTTTGTTGTTTCTTTTTGTTTTGGGTCCATGCCCTGTGGTGCTCAGAATTATGCCTGACTCTGGACTCAGGAATTACTCCTGAGATACAGGATTGTACCCAATTTGGATGCATAAAAGTAAGTGCTTTTGCTCTAGCCCTGCCCTACCAATTCTTTGCAAAAGAATTTTTTTAAATCAAATATCTGAGTTTGAAGGAAGAAATAACTACTGCATGTATGCTTCTCAGACATCTTGTCTAATATTTCCATACACAAAAGCTTCCAAATTGGAATACAAAAGTCAGGAAGGTACTACAAAGCTACTTTCCTATTCCTCCTGTGACCCAGAAAAGCAAACAATATTCCAGTTACTTTCTCACCATTAAGCAAATTCCTATGATGTGTCAAAATATCTCCTGGGAATTTTGGTTAGAATTTTGCTCTCCACAGCTATCGTTGCAGAAACAAAAAACCCAAGTCTCCTCAAACAGAAGATACTTATACAGTATTACAAGATCAACCCTGATGTACTTGTTCTTAGAGTCCTTCACCAGCCTTTCCTTGTCAGGTTCTCTCTGTAGAAAGGTAGTCCTATTTCCCAGGTGCCAACATCCCTATTTTCCAGCTGTATTTGGCTAAAAAGAGACACCATATCTCTATGAAGATAGAGGTGAGGAGAAATTCAAGATGTTGATCTTTCCCTCATTCTTTACTTAAGATTTTTTTTTTTTAGTTTTGGATCTATACCCTAAAGTGCTCAAGGATTACGTCTGTCTCTGCATTTAAAAATCAATTCTGCCAGTGCTTGGAGAATCAAATGGGATGCCAGTGATTGAACCTTGGTTGACTGCCTAAAATATATCTTCTGTCTATGAAACATTTCTTATGTAGCTACTGGATGTTCCTGTAATTCCAGGTTCTACTAGACAAATAATTGTGATCTTTCGTTTCTGAAAATCTTGTCTTGTACTATCGTAATGACCACCTATCTAGATTTTCCTGAAATAGAGGGGTTATTGAATTTAGAACTTTCAGAAATAAATTTGAAAAAGTTCTGAGTAATCCTAACAGTTACTCATCAGTAGTAACAAATATTCATCCATCTGCCACCTCGTTCTAAGTAGTAGTGCGTGCTTGAAGCTAATTCTCAGTCTCAAAGTTTGTCCAGGGTGGGTTGGCAGACTCCCTTATCTGTTCAGCCTGGTCTTACTAGTCACTTGTTTCTCCTATAAATAGTTAAACATATTCTGTTTTCCTCATTAGAACAGGTTTTGTGGTGCTATTTATTTTTCTCCTATTCACTCTGTATGCTTCAGGAAATATCTATAATTCTGATAGAGTTTCCTAGCTAGTAAATCGCAGAGTTGTTATTTATACCAAAAACTTCCTATTACCATGTTATATTCAGAGGAACTGCACTGCATCTTGGGGAAAGTTGTTTCTCCACACATGTCTTCCTCACTTTTATAATTTCACCACCATAAAGATAATTATATATTACCTATTCCTTAGAGGATAGTTCATTATAAGACAATTTTAAAATGAATTATTTTTAGCACAAGTCAAACATAACTCTCTCTTCTCTATCACTCTCTCCTCTCTCTGTCTATCACTCTCTCCCTTTTTCTCCCTCTTTCCCTCCGTCCCTCTCCCTCTCTGCTTTTCTAAATTGGAGTGGGAAGGAAAGAGGAGGCTGTTCCTGTTCAGTGCCCTGTCAATTCTGCTGAGCAAACAGAACTTTCTTTAGTGATTAAACTTATGATGATGGTATAAATCACGCAAGCACAAGTAGGGCATTTGGTTATTTATTATTAGTGAATATATCTTTACATTGTTATCTGAACAAAAAATAAAAAAACACATTACAGGAGAAATGTGTTTGACAAATTATATTATGTATATAACCATTGCTATAGTAACAAGCAACTAGTTCTTTTAAAAAATCTAAGTTTTTTTAAATCAAATATACATTTTATGCATGAAAGAAAACTTCATAAGAGATATGGTCTTAAATATGCAGATGTAGCATAGGCTCATCTTAAATACATTACAAGGTATGCCTGTGATGTCAAGAAAGTGTCAATTAGTTCAAATTAGGATTTACTGGCTGTGAATTTTACATACTTCAAAGCCAATGAATGTTCATGTTTCATTCTGATTACATGCATATAAAATTTTGTTGCAAATTTTTGCAAATATAAAATCGAACAGAGTAGCCTAAAGCATAGGCACCAGATAGTAAAAGCAAGAGTTCCAACTTCACATTAACCTGCCTACAAGTTTATTTCAGTAGACATCTCATGAAACTGCCTCGCTGCAGCAAAGTATAGCAAGAAATCACTTTATTTTTATCACATTGCCCCCAAAGGAACTATACAATAATCCTCTTTTCTGCCCCGTATAGCCCTCATGCAGAAGTCATAGTGTTCCTGTCATTTTCAAATTGAAAAAAGACAGTATGGCTCAGAACCTTCAAAACCATTGAACTGAAGACTCAGCTTCTCGACCTCCAAGGACCAGCCCTGCTTTCCACCTGAGCTTCCAAGGTGGGAAGGGCATGTTGTCTGCCCTCTCACATATGGTTTTATAATTCCTCTGAGAGTGGGATCTAGAATGGGACAATAACTTTTCCTTGCTCAGTGTTATTTGTTCTCTAGGGATTGGTGACAGGTTTCCTATTGTTTACATTTCACACAAGGACCTGCTTTTGTTTCTCTGGCAGGTCACTCACACCTGGAAAGTGAACTCTACACTTGGTGGCTTGTTGACCACACAGCAGTGATCTTGCAGAGTCCGTCAGCAAGTTGACTCTACTGTGGCTGCTTTCTGAAGTGCATTCAGTTCATCTTTTTGAGCCAAACATCAAGAGTAATTAGCACTGATTTAAAAAAATTAATTGAATCACTGTAAATTAAAGAGCTAAAAGTTAGTCAGGTGTACAATACACAGGTGTTCCAATACCAATTCCTTCACGAGTGTACAATTCTCCACCAATGTCCCCAGTTTCCCGCTCACTCTACAACCTGCCTTCCTTTTATTTATTTATTTATTTATTTATTTATTTATTTATTTATTTATTTATATGTTTGTTTGTTTGTTTGTTTTTGTTTCCCTTTTACTAACTATGGTTTATCCTAAAAGGTCCAAAGGATAAATCAGCACAAATTGAAGCAATGGACCATGCTAAATTCTAAGAATAAAAATATTTTTTGAGTTCACATTCCAGTAACCTGGGGATAAAAATATCTTCCAACTTAAAATGCAATTCAAGCATAATAATTACCAGCCCTTTCAATATTAAGAACTTTATATTTTTCTCTATTTCAGGTACTTTATATTTTTCTCTATTTCAGGTAATCAGATAAATCCTGAATAATTGAAAAGACTTTTATAAGTGCAAATATATTATGAATAATTACAAGGAAAAATACAAATTTTTCCTTTAAATCATGCAAATAAGTTAGAAAACCATAATGTCACTGACAATTTCCTAGAAATATAGTACTTAATCCAGAAAATACAAAAAAGTCAGCATGCTAATTTTTCAAAAAGAAATAGGTCATAGATTGTTTTCCCCACATACTTTTCATAACGTGCATCTATCCATATTGTATGGTATTCATTTATTCTTGGTTAATTTAGTCAAAGGTTCCTATAATTTGTCATCTATCTATTTCCTTCAAGAAGCAGCATTGGATTTCTTAATTGGCCCTATTGTTATTCTCTTTTTAACTCAAGTATTTTAATATATTTTTCTTAATTCTTTTAGTTAGGTTCTAAATGTCTTCCTGTCTTCCTGCTTTACTTGAGTTAACATAAATATGTTAACCAATATACTCTCTTTGATTTTTTATTTAAGTGTTTCTTTAATCTCATATATATACATATAAAGTATTTCAGCTGTTTTTTATTCTTGTACCCTACAATATTTAATTTCTAAATTAAAATCTAAAATTTTTTAATGATTTGTAATGAATTGACTTTTATTTTATTTTATTTTTTTGGTTTGTTTTTGAGTCACACCTGGCAGCCCTCAGAGGTTAATCCTGGCTCTATGCTCAGAAATCGCTCCTGGCAGGCTCAGGGGACCATATGGGATGCCAGGATTCAAACTACTTTTCTTCTGCCTGCAAGGCAAATGCCCTACTTCCATGCTATTTCTCAGCCCCATAAATTGACTTTTAATACTATGCTAGAAACATGCTATTTCTTCTCTTTGGACTGTATTTTCTAATATATTTAAGTTATGAGTTTTACCATGGGTGCTTGAAAAGAAGGGTACACATTTTAAAAGATCCATTATATCTACTTTCTAATTTTATTTAAATTATTTCTAATATCTGTTATCAATATTAATATGATTTAACTATTAGTGTTTATCAATTTTAATAGTAAATGATTATTCCATTAGCTCTTTACTATGTATATTTTTTCATGTACTAAAGACTAAGAGAAATGATTTTAAGTCTCTTGGTACTGATATTTTTCTGGTTTTATATGGTTTCTGCAAATTATGTGTTGTGACTATAGCTGTTATGTTTTATTTATCTTAACTGTGAGTTAATTGCACATCTCAGCACTAAGTATCTGATCCTCTATGGTTAGTACTCCATGTTTCATATTTTGGGTACTAGAATTGTAAGATGCTACTTCTTCATCCCTCCGCTCTCCTGTCCCTATTTCATTCACTTATTCATTCATTTATTTAGGTTTAGGGGCCAACCTGGGGGCACTAAGAGGTTAATACTGGCTCTGTGCTCAGGGCTCATTCTTAGTGGTGCTCCAGGGACACTGAGATGCAGAGATTCAAACTTGGGTTCATGGTGTAAAAGCCCTACCTCCCTGTGTTATCGGTTCAGCCTTTTGGATCTTTATTTTAGCCATTAATATGTTCCTGCTTACATCTGTCTTTGTATTGCTTTGTTCATGTTTCTTTAACTTACTAGGGTACATATTGGATGTGAATTTGCCTCACATATATTTGTCTACTTTAGGATTATCAGTCTTTCTTCATTAATTTGTTTTAAGTTTGTTTTTAATTTTTAAAGAATCTCTTGTTTAACTTAAAGAGAGATATTACTTAATGGTTCTCTTCGAAAATAATCTTGTTAAAAAAGGATAATGGCTGGGACCAGAGCTGTGGTGCAAGCAGTAAGGCGTCTGTATAAAGTGTTTTCACTATAGATTGTTTTTAGTTGGGAGAATAAACAAAGCAAAATAAACAATAAGAGTATTCTAAGAAATCAGACTTCTACAAAATAATGGGGTGTGGGGTAAACAGCATTCTTCAAAAGTGTCAAGGTCAAAAATAAATAAAACTGTGAAAATATTCCAAATTTTCCAACGGAGATTAACAGAATTAATTACAACTTAATTCTTAACTTTAGTTGTATTAGATGATAAACTCTAAATTACAGTTTTAGAACCATTGACAGAGATTAGAGGTAGACAGCAGATGAGTTCATACATCTTAAAACTATCTCTATTAGGTTGGTAATTTTAACAATCAAATAGAATATCCCATTCTTAGAAAATACATATTGTGCTGTTAGGAATAAAAATGTAACAGTGAATGTAAATTTCAGTTATTTTTTTTTATGGCTTTCTTAGTCATTTCCTGGCTGGTTGACATTTCCTCTATAAAGGTTTCTTAAGGAGGACTCATGGTAATTATATTGTTTAGTTCTTAAATTTCTGTGGTCTTTATACTTGAAGGAGCTTCTGGAATTTCATTTTTCTCAACGATGAAATCCTAGATGTTCTAGTGGGAATAGTTACTTTGTCCGTTGACATTAAATATTATTGTGTGAAAGCCTAGGGTCAGTTGATTTTATTATTTCACTTTAAAATAAAAAAACAATATTTTATTTACTTGGTTGAACCAAAGAAATTTATTGTTTTTGTTATTTTAGAATTAAATTAATTTATTAAGCTATGTTCATCATGTTGATTGAACTGGGCCAACTTTCTCTGGAATATAGCATACCACTCAATGTCAGTATTTAAATCTTTTATCACTGAAAATTTTTCTTGAGTCTATATAGTTGAGTATTAAGTGTATTATGTTCTTGGACTGGGATTATGGCTCAGCAGAAAAATTGTCTTCCTTGTATGCAGAAGACCAGGTTTCAATATTTAGTAGCACAGAAACACAAAATTAATTTTGTAATTGACATGTAAAGTTTTTATTTCAGGAAAGTTCTTTTGAGAGTTAGACTTCAGAAAATTTAATGTGTTCCATTCTTTTATTTTCTTCAAAGGTATCAGATTTATACATGTCCTCAGTCTTCTTTTCTAAATATACAATGGGATGGTCTAGAAAAACTTTTCTCTAGCTGGACATTGCTGGCCCCTAACTTCAAGTATTTGTTTTAGTAAAGCTGATGACTGTAGGGTATATCTGTTGTAGAGGACAAGTACCAGAGTACCCTACAATATACTTTCTCTTCTCCTGTCTGTCATCAAAAGATTCAGCTTTAAGTCACTGTTTTATCACTCTAATGGGAACTCCATGACGAGCAAAAACTTCTCATTGGTTTCTAACGTCCTATGACTCACTGTTAATATCATTTTCAACATAGCAAATGACCCAAAGAGAGCACAACATAATAGTGTAGATGACAATTGTTTAAAAGTAAAACGTTACCATTTTACATTCAATTCACACTGATTAAAGCTCCAAAGAAAGTCTGGATTTCTGTTCTTGGAACCTAAATAATTCTTGGAATTTAACTTCATAAGTAACTTCATAAGTAACTCTTGGAACTTCAGTTTGATCATCTTTAAAATGGGGTCAATGAAAATTATCTGCAGTTAGATGGAGCTATAATACAACTGGTAGGGCACTTGCCTTGCAATCGGTTTGATCCCAGGCATCCCACATGGTCCCATGAGCCCACCAGGATCGATTCCTGAGTACAGAGCCAGTAATCTGAGCATCCCAGGTGTGACCCACCCTGTACCCCTGAAAAAATATATATCTTGTAGGACATGTATAATGATTAACATGTATAAATTTCATCTGTAATATGTGTTATAAAACAGAAGTTTGACTGCTAGATTGCCAATAAATTTTTTTTTTTTTGGTTTTTCAGCCACACCTGGTGACGCTCAGGGGTTACTCCTGGCTATGCGCTCAGAAGTCGCTCCTGGCTTGGGGGACCATATGGGACGCCGGGGGATCGAACCGAGGTCCGTCCTAGGCTAGCACTGGCAAGGCAGACACCTTACCTCTAGCGCCACCGCGCCGGCCCCGATTGCCAATAATCTTCATATTATATTGTCCCTTTACGCCTGTCTTTTCTTTAGAAAGGAATGAACTACTCAACAAAAAGCAAAAACAAAACATGTGCAAGCTTACTCTCTCTAGATATATAATTATATCAATTTCTGTAATTGTAAGATTATAGAAATATAGCTGATATAATTATAGAAAGTCAGCATGACATGAAATTTCTTTTCCTAACACCAGAGAATGTTAATTTTACCCTTATTTCTAAATTTTTAGAAAGTTCAGAAAACAATGTAGAAATAACTTACTTATATCTATCACTCTGATAGCAAAACATTAGTTTACCTACTAAGGAAAGATTATTTAGAAAGTAGTTTGAAAAATTACTGAATTCTTAGCTTTAGCCAGACAAGTAAAATAATGTTATTTTTTCAGTCAGAAACAGCAGATGTAAAGCTCAAACATATCATATATAAGCCTAATTATCTGGGTTTAAGTTATGAATTCTTAAGTTAAAACTATTTTGATCCTCAGAGCTCTTATTTGTAAAATGCCTTACTTATTTACTTCTTTGGATGCTATAATTAAGTTAAATAAGAGCTATGAACGGATATACAATTTTGATTACTATTTGCTATGTGCCCAACAGAATTAGAAAAATGACTCCATGTTTCAATATTCATGATTGTGGGCTAATTTCCACATTCAGAGATTGCAGAGGAAGCAGTTTAGAGTATCAGAGATTGCCTTTGTCTATATATTACCTTAAATGTAGCTAGAGAATTAGAAGATCTTGCATTAATTTACTACCGTTCTTTTAGCTTAAAAAAAGGTTTCAATATTTAATCAGAGTAGCCTTTTCAAGTTGTATTCGGTCAGTATTGAGGCTTAGTAACAAAATGAGACAAAAATGACTATGAACAACAGTCTTACTCTGCACTATTTTTAAGGCCAACAGTCCTTGTGAAAGACAGGAAATTCCAACATTTCTTGAGCTTTCTAATATCTGTTCATATGTACTTTCTGGTTTTGGGGGCATTTTGTTGTTGTCTCTCACGTAGAAGAAGCATTCTGAGTAAAAAATGCTTTTCCAGTATGAATTCTGTGGGTGTAGAATTTTTTAAAACTTTCTAAAACCATTATCTCCAGCAGATTCCAGGTGTTTATTTGAAAGTCTTCAGCAAGTAGTTCCTGTTTCCTATACAGTATATTCAAAAACTTAAAGTTACCATCTTTCTTGGTGTCCCATCCATCACTCCCAGGCTAGTACATAGCCCTTCGTCTACAAGATCATATCTTCTAAGAAAAGTTAGGTCCTTTATGATGAAGAAAATGTCCTTAAATCAAAGCAATAACTTTATTAGTTTTTGTTGGGCTCCACACATCGTAATCCAATTCTAGAAAAAAAATGGGTTTGGAGCATGGTGAACAGGAAGAATTAAAAATCCAAGCCAGACTTAAGGGTGAAAACATAGGATCGAATGGCTTCCAACGACATGGTGGTCAGCCCGCCAAAACCAACAGTTTATATTGCCATACAATCCACCTCCAGGCGGGGCAGGGAGGAGGATAGGGATTTCAGAAACAGACCAATATTGAGCTAATGCTATCTAGGTGGGGTTTTTTTTGTTTGTTTGTTTGTTTGTTTGTCTTGTTTTGTTTTGTTTTACATTCCAAAGGCCTTAGGTGAAGGGAAAAAGAAGCAAGGGCAGAAGTCTTTGTATTGGGAAAAAAAAAGGTGTGACCTGACAAGTTTGACACTTCAGCATCTATTACATTACATTAATTCATTTACTTTCATTTGTTATTTTAAAGGCTGGTGGATTGTTATTCTTTTTTTATGGCCTAAACGACTGTTTATTGGGTTTAAATGACTGTGTTAATGTCAATTTATAGAAAGTTAAGCATTTCCTGGCTTTTCCTGTCTGAGCTGTTTCTTTATGATGACTAACTACATGTGTGCATGAAAAGTTACTGTTTCCCATCACTTAAGCTTCAATTTACAGTATTGGAGCAGTGCTTAGCGACAATTTATCTAATGGATCTTAGCTGTAATTTGCCAACAGCAAAAAATATGTCCTCTATAGGTCCTCTTTAAAATGTAACTATACTCAAACAAAAGAGGTTTAGCATTCAGGGATCAAGAAGACATCTCTCCCCAGTCCTCTCTCTAACCTGAATTCTTTGTCTGGTACTTTTACAATTTGCAATAATGGTTTTATATAGCACTTGTTTTACATGAGTACAATATAATGTGAGACAAGAGATTTTGATTGAATTGAAGTGGAGAGTGTATAGCTATAAATAGTAATAGTTTACTGTGTTCACAAGTATGTTATTGACTCTGAATCCGATTTATCTTCTTTGAAGGATTTTGATAATATGTTGATGAAAGATTGCACTCATGTTTGACAAATATAAAACCTTTGATTCTATATGAAATCAGCTTGATATATCGTTATTTCACAATGAATAGTCAAACAGTTCTTAAAAATACCAATGGTCAGTGCAGGGGTGGTGGCACAAGCCGTAGGACATTTGCCTTGCACACACTAACCTAGGACGAACCGTGGTTCAATTCCCAGGCATCCTATATGGTCCCCCAAGCCAGGGTTGATACCTGAGCACATAGCCAGGAGTAGCCCTTGAACCTCAATGGGTGTGGCCCAAAAACAAAAAAAAAATGCCAATAATCAAAATAGGGTATGCAGAGCAATAGGTCTACATTGACCCATGTGAATAGAAAGTACAGATTTATACAAAATTGTACATATGTATTGTGATGGCAAATCAATAAAATTTCTAATATAAAAATAAAGATTACTTATCAAATACCACCAAAGTCATTACCATAATTTGGAAAACAGAACAGGAACATCTTGGCTTACTGAACCTTTTGTAAGCTGCTTAACTCTGGAAATGCCCTTCAGTTGCAATGTATTCTGGGATGTCACAGCATAGAAAACCTTATCATCCTTGAGCCGGAGCAATGGTGCAAGGTGTAAGGTGTTTACCTTGCCTGTGCTAGCCTAGGATGGACTGCAGTTTGATCCCTCGGTGTCCCATATGGTTACCCAAGCCAGTAGCAATTTCTGAGTGCATAGCCAGGAGTAATCCCTGAAAATCACTGGGTGTGGTCCCCCTTCCAAAAAAAGAGAAAACTTTATAATCCTGGATATTATAGTTTCTAGCCCTAAAAGATTATTCAAAATACCTTATTAAAGAGTATTCAATACCTTACTAAAGAGTATTCAAAATTGCAGTACACAATGTTTATCAACATGACTTTTTAGCAATATAACTCCTCCCTTTAAACACAGCTTTTATAAATATTTGTTTTATTACTCACATAGTTTATTTCTTATATACAATCAAGACATTATTGTGTTAAATCCATGTATATCTTATCATTCTTAGTGTCTGTACTGTATAATATACAACGTGCCCAAGCATAAATGAAAGATTCATTCATCATTTTTACTTTCTCCACACTGGTACATTCTGATCTGGGAAATCTTCACTAATAAAACCCTTAGACTAACTGAATTTATCCTGGGTGCTGTAAATTCATAAGCATAAACTCATAAGAGATGCATGCAGCAAATAGAACCCAGAAAAAAGGCCATATTAAAAATCACAGGAGTAATTAACTTTAGTGTACCACCCAATATAAACCTGCATAGGAGTTGCAAATATTTTAGAGACTTAAAAAAGTGAACTTGATGGGGACTGAATGGTGGCGCAAGCAGTTAAGTGTGTTTACCTTGCACATGCCAAACTAAGACGGACTGTGGTTTGATCTCCCAGCGTCCCATATGGTCCCCCAAGCCAGGAGCGATTTTTGAGCACATAGCCACCAGTAACCCCTGAGTTTCACCGGGTGTGACCCAAAAAAAACAAAAATATTTAACTTGATTCCTGATTTAATAATTTGGCCCCTGTCAGAGAAGTGATTAGTCTATCTAAAATTTTGTTTTTCCCGACCTACAATATTGTAATAATACATAATCCTAAGGTTAATAGTAGGATTAATGAATTGTATACCCATCACCATTTCTCAAGGGTGGTTATAATTAATAGAAAAAACTAATAATCCGTTTTTTCCAATTGTATATTAGAAGTAAAATTCTCTGATATATTTGCTATATATCCATTTTTAACTGAAAAATATGGAATGCTTCATGAATTTGAGTGTCATTTTTACTGAGTTTTGGCAAATGTCTCTCTAAATTAATCATATAAATTTGTTATTGTTAGGGTCTGGAGTCAAAGAATAAGACCATATAATTGGAGTGAAACTAAACAAAACTTTAACTCGTTCAGAACTCATGGCCCCGCAATTATCATACCAATGGTTTATGTTTTCTTGCTATCTCAAACAGATCATTACCAACTTTTGGTATTATCTGATGCTTAGCTTTCCATATATATATCATACTGGCCATGTCTATTTACCTTTAACTCTTTTTAAGACCATGATTTACAAAGATATTCATAAATCTGTTGTTTCAGGCATTCAGACACTCAATATTTCAACACCAAACCAATGTAAACTTCCATCCATCATTGTCCCCAGTTTCCCATCTATCCCCCAGCCTACCCTCTTAACAGGCAAAACAAATTTACTTCACATTGCTTATTATAAACCCAAAGGAAGTGATCAGAAAATAGATCAATAAAAGTAAATTTGTGAGAATCATTATATTTCACAATGGTGTTGTTAAAGCCACTTGAGGGTTTTCTGTGTTTGTTGGCGCTGGTTGATTCTTTTGCATTGTTTTAGTTCATTGAGCATAGTGAGCTTCTACGCAACTTTTCCATCAAATTTGCTCCTCTTCTGAGCTGTTTGTACTTTGAAATATGGAGGGTATAGAGCTTGTTGGTCTGGGCCTTTAATATGTTGGAGGAGGTTAAGTGTGGCAGCTTCCTCTGAAGGAACGGAAGGGAATCTGCCTATCATCTTTTCAAGGTCACAAGAAGCCTTGAATGGCTTTTCCAAGGCCTAGACATTAAACTATTTGGAACTACTTTTTAATGTTTTTAAAGTCCGTGTGATATAAGAGATTTTATAATCTAAATCAGGGGTATTTTCAAATATTTTTCTTTTTACCAATTTTATTTATTTATTTACAAAACAAATTAAATATATTGAAATGTATAGCTCAATAATGTATTTTGGCATATGTGCAATTAAATAACCACTAATCTAATCAACATGTGTGATAGCCTCTGATATAACTGTCCTTTTGACTCTCATATATTAGTTTTTCCCTTGCAGCTTACATACATGTCTTTATTCATGTTTTCTTTTTGCTAATTCAGTCATTATTTTGTCTAGGATATTCAATATTAAATTATATTTTAAGGTTGTGTCCCATTATAAATTTTGTGCCCTTATGCACATTATGCACATGTTGTTATTGTAGTTATTCACTTTATATTTTGGAAAAATTAATATGTTTGTTGCGATATTCTTTCCTTCAATAGCCAAGTGCCTCACCATCTATTTCCTTTATTTCATATTTTCAGTAATATTTCATGTTTTAATCTATAAATGGATTCTCCTTTTAGTAAAAGTATTATTTTATTGTCTTTTGTTATTGTAACTGGTATTTTAACTGTAATTGGCTTAGTACACAAAAGCTACCTGCTTTTGTTTGTTTATATCATTTTAGGCTTTCTTTATTCTAATTCATTTATTTTCATATATTTCTATTTGTTATCATGTACTTTATAAAATAAAATTTACACTATCTGCAATTAATCACCAATTTTTAATTGTTAAGTAAGTGATTTTGAAAGCTAAACCAGTGCATTGGTCTGTTATTTAACTTTATTCCCTAACACTAAATGAGTTAGGATAAGATAATTAAATTAAATTTTTTTCTTTTTTATGTATTCATGATAATTATGAATAAAAATGAAAATTCAGACCCTTCCATATTAGAGAAGTTATCCTAAGATTTTTTACATACCTTATTTAGGGTGAAAAGTCAGGATAAATTGTTTCAAATAATGTCTATGTCTTATTCTTATCTCTACCAATTTTCTCCACAACGCAAATTCCCTTTAAACTATGTAGAGAAAGGGTAGATCCAGAAAACATCAGTTCCTATTGTCACAGCTCTCACTTTTAGGATTAGTAATACTTTTGAAAGGGGCAAAAGACTTAAGATGGAGACAAAGTACTATGGGGAGTATTTTATTTGATTTTTAAAACATGGATAGCCTTCAATACTTTAATTCTATATAGATTGCTGTATCAATTTTGATTTCCTTGCTCTTTCAACTGTGGCAGTCTTGATCTTCAAAAAGCTGAGGTTCATCCTTGATATCCTGAAACATGTATACTTGGATATCAGTATCCTCTTTGTACTTGGGGATATCATACAAATCACAAATCATACAAGCTTTCATTGCCTAAGAGTCAAAACACCAGACTTTGATAGTCCATCATCAATACAATATCTACCCTCCTCAATCACTTACTCTGGGAGACCATGATTAGTCTGTCCACTCTAAACTGCTCAAGCTTGCCCGAACTCACTATCAGCCTGGCTCTTCTGAAATAGAAAAGTTGTTCCCCACAAAAAAAAAAATCCAATACAAAAATCCCTTCCTTACATCTATATTCATCGAAACACTTTTTACAATAGCCAGACTCTGGAAACAACCAAGATGCCCTTCAACAGATGAATAGCTAAAGAAACTGTGGTACATATACACAATGAAATATTATGCAGCCATCAGGAGAAATGAAGTCATGAAATTTTCCTATACATGGATGTACATGGAATCTATTATGCTGAGTGAAATTAGTCAGAGGGAGAGAGATACACACACAGAATAGTCTCACTCATCTGTGGGTTTTAAGGAATTTAAAGACATTGAAATAATTCCCAGAAATGAGGGCCAGAAGGACCGGCTTGAGATATGAAGCTCACCACAAAGAGTGGTGAGTGCAGTTAGAGAAATAACTACGCTGAGAACTATCATGACAATGTCTCTGAGTGAGGGATGTTAGAAAGCCAGTTTCGAATACAGGCAGGGGGGAGGGGAGGGGAGAGATGGGAGCATTGGTGATGAGATGGTTGCATTATGAAGGGTGGTGTTCTTGTTACGACTGAAACCCAACTACAATTATGTTTGTAACCATGGTGTTTAAATAAAGAAAGTATAAAAAAAAAAAAGAAAAGTTGTTCCCTAAAACTCCTCTACCATTTCCTTTCAGGACAAGCAATACACACAAACATACCAGAGAAGAGGGATGGGAATAAAATGGAGGATAAAGGTGGCTTAGAAAGAATATCCTTTTCACACTTTTAATCATTATAATCGCATTTAATATAATTATATGTATTTAAATATGTATATATAATATAAAATAATTTAATATAATTCTTATTTTGACACAATTAGAATATTACCATGAGATCAATTAGCCTCATGAAGCCTTTGAATTTACTTGCAAGGTTTCTACTATTTCACCATTAAAAATAAATAACCTTAACCAAGGAAAGAAAAGTTTCTTTTCATACCTAGTAAGCTATTATTAATGTATGCATTAATTATATATTCTACTGTAATTTCACTTTGGATTTGGGTAACGAAAGTTGTTTTCTGAGTGCAGCAAATATAATAGGTATTTTTATTCCATCTCTAATTCTTGTCCTTGAGTTTATTTATGTACTATAATTTCTGCATATCATGAGCTGAATTTATATAGAAAAAATTTTTATAGGAAAATTAGCTGGGCAGAAAAGCAAAAGTCCTTGAAATTTTTCATTTATTTATTTTGTGGGATTTTTTTTGGTGGTTCTTTTTTATTTTGTGGTTTTGAGGCCAGTCCTCAGTGCTCAGGAGCTATTTCTAGCTCTTTGTTCAAGGTTGTTCAGAGGAATATTCAAAGACCAGAAAATGGAAAGAATTGAATCAAGGCCTTCTGCATGCAAAGCATTGTATCAACTAGCTTAACCATCTCTCCATGTCTACTCTTTTTTTTTTTCTATCCACCATTATTCTGAGCTTTCTCCAAGCTCAGAGCTCTTCTTCTGGCTGTGCTAGTGGGATCATGCAGTATCTAAAATCAAACCAGGACTCCTGCATGCAAGACTGGTATAGAAAGGGCAACTTGTCAACAGATCTGTACCCTTGGGGGTATTATTTATCTACTTAAAAATATGGCCCCTATTTATTTAAATAATTTAGGATTATATCATCACATTTTAGAATGTTCTTTTATATGGTGGTATATTTGATTACATACTTGTATAGCTAGATAAACAAGTATTTTCAGAATTTATAGAATGACTTTATGTGTTCTGTTATTTTGATACTACAGTATCTCACTATTAAATCAGAAGTATCGGTTTACTGGTTCACTTGAAGGATTTTTTTCTAGTTATGAACCAGTAGTCTAGAATAAAAAAAATCAGTTTAAAGTGTTATCAATGGTCTGAGTAAAAATATAGTAGATAGGGAGCTTACCTAGCACAAGGCTAAACTGGGTTTGATTTCTTGCACCATATATGAGCCCTTATGCCTGCAAGGGGTGATCCCTGGTCACAGAGCAAAGTTGGAATAAGCTCTGAGGACATACAGGTGGGGCCTCAAAACCAAATTAATAAAATTCACCACTAACTCTTTTACTTTAAAATGATCTCTGTCATAATCTTAATTTAAGGTAAGGGATTGTGCAAAAACTGTGAATCATTGTGTTTGAATTTCACTGACTTCATTTATTATGTTTGTTCCTTGAATAAGTTTGTCATTCTTTGACCTCCAGTCATTTCACTGTAATGGTAAAGTGAAAAAGTGCCATGAAACTTATGTCCAATTGGTTAAACACTGTCGATAGAAAAGTCTATTGTTAGGATTATCATATTGTCTTTAAGTTTTCAACTGCCATATCTGGGTACCTAGTTGTTTACATGTTGGTAGCATATGTTGTCAACTAGCATAGTAATAAATTTAATGTAAATAGTTTATGTTATTTCAAAAATATGATAAACATATTATTTTGAAATATACTTGATACTGACTGAAACTATGGTGCTATTGATTTTACAATGCCTTTAGAATCAGGAATATTTGTACTCTTTTCTCTCTTCCTTTTCTTCCTAAATCCTTTCTTGAAACAATCACAGATTTATCACTGGTACAAACAACATGTGAATTCTTTGACATGATAATTCTTGCAATAAGCAGCTGAATTAAAAGGATTAGAAAAACATCTCTGTAGTCATTAAAATCTTGTGTTTGAAAAGATGGTATACTGATTAAGAATCTCTCAAAGAAGATTATTAAAATATTCCCTGATGATAATTACTCACTTTGCCAATCTTTGTTGAACGTATCATTCAATCTTCCTAAAATGCTAATACAAATTCTTAATTTTCCTCCCTAAATTTATCAAGGATTAAAAACAAAAGCAAAAACTAATATGCTAAATTTCTAATTTATATACACCATTTTTTTCTTTCAGTGTTATTTTGGCTTTTCTTTACTGACAATTATTGACCTTATTCCTGTGTCTATTGAGGTTATTGGACCAGGATATAATAAAGTTTAAAGGAATATTTTTCTGTTTCTCTATGTTTTTTATTACTTTTAACAACTTACAATTTTTGATGAGCACATCTTCCACCATCATTATTGAGTTCATTTCAAAGTACCTTTATTGGGGGAGTCGCGGGGGGGGGGGGGGTGGGCCACACCTGGTGACACTCAGGGTATATACCTGGCTATTCTCTCTAAAATCGCTGCTGGCGGGCCCGGAGAGATAGCACAGCGGTGTTTGCCTTGCAAGCAGCCGATCCAGGACCAAAGGTGGTTGGTTCGAATCCCGGTGTCCCATATGGTCCCCCGTGCCTGCCAGGAGCTATTTCTGAGCAGACAGCCAGGAGTAACCCCTGAGCACTGCCGGGTGTGGCCCCCCAAAAAAAAATCGCTGCTGACTTGTGGGACCATATGGGATGCCAGGAATTGTACCCAGGTCACATGCAAAGCAAAAGCCCTATCGCTGCACTATCTTTCCGACCCCACAAAGTACCTTATTTTTATATTATTATAGATGTGACGATTTTATCTATTTTATTTTTGTTTTATTTATTTCTTTTTATACAGTCCTATCATTTACATTTAAAAATTAAGCAGATATTTGTGTATTCATTTTGTAGCTCACCTATTACTCTATTTTGTCAGTTTTGCTTTTCTAACAATTTTTGGTGGAGATTTTAGAATTTTTAGGTCCCCTAGAAAAGAATGTTTTACTTATTTTTCTAAATTATCAGTGCATGAGCCCAGTTTTTCATTCACTGAGTAATTTACTACCTGTGAATGTGTCAGATATAGTTTCTACTATGTTGAGGCATGTTTCTTTTATCTCTTCTTTGTTGAGAATTTTTATTATATACAGATGTTGAATCTTGGCAAAGGCTTTTATATCTCTTATTATATGATTTTTAAAGTCTTTCCTTTTGTTGATATTGGACATGAAATTATTTATGTATTTTGAAACATACTCACACTCACTTGATACGCCACTTGAGTACAATGCTTGGCCTTTTCAATTTGTTGATTAATTTTATCTAAAAATATGTTAATATTCACTAATATATATTTATTATGTCTATTAGTTTGTATGTGTGTGTGTTTGAGAGAAGAGAAGGGGTCAGGGGAAATAAATTTCTTTGTCCTTTTTGATATCAGAGAAATTTTGGCCTTACAAAAAATTATTTGGAAAAGTTTTCCTTTGCCTAATATTTTGGGAGAACTTCATAAGGTTGGCTAATAGGCCATCTTTGATATTTGTTGGAACTAATTAGTAAAAACATATGGTCCTGGGGCTTTATTTTGATTCCGTTGTAATATTTTTGCTTATACTTGTTCCCTTAAAATCTCTTGGTGATCTTAGAATTATTTCTCTATATTTAATTTTGCCATTTAAATTATATACATATTTATATGCACTAGCTGCATTTAAATTGGAACCTTTGTAATTTCCTGGATCTAGGTATCTGATTCCTTATTCAGCTTGCAGAAGTACTTGACTATAATTCATTCAAGTAAGAATACTACTCCTTTTTTACTTTTCCTTCTGAAATCCCTATGATGTAAATATTGTTGTTTTGTTAACCTTGTATATTATCTTCATTGTTTATTTTATTCTTCAGGTTACTCTACTTGGAAGTTTTCTAATAAATCCTCAAGCTCACAGATTCAAACTTCAGGTTCTTCCAAACTGCTATGGAGCCAGTTGTCCAATTGTTTATTAGTTCAACTACTGTATCCTTTAGGTCTAACATTTGTTTTGACTTTTCTCAGACTTGCCTGTACACATCTTTGTACTTTCTTTTATTTATCTCACTGCAATGAATATCAGTAGGACGGCCACTTTGATCTCTTCTTTGAAGAGTTTGTATAGATTTGTTATTTTGGGTGGTCAACTGAGGTTTTGTTTTCATCCAGCAATGGTGGTCTTTTTGTTTCATTATGCTAGTGCTAAAGGAGGACCTTGATTGGGATTCATTCTCAAACAGGTTTGAGAAGCTTCCTGCTCTACCCACAGATGTCAGCCAGGGGAGTCTTTGGGAAATTAAGGGCTGTTGAGAGCACAAATGCTCATGTATTGCCAGCCCCACTAGGTAACCATTAAAATGCTCCTGAAAACCCTTGTTCTGCATGATGTGAAAGATGCTGCCTACCACCTGATTACTTAGGGAGAAATGGACTCATGATGTAGTGAGTAATTACTCTTTGCTGTAAGGGAAAGGCAGTCTCTAAGACATATCCAGTTTTTTGTTTTGTTTTGTTTTGTTTTGTTTTTCGATTTGTCAAGTTTCCCTCAAAGAAAAGAATTCAGGAGGAGATGAATAGTGAAGTAAAATGAATTATTGGGAAATTAAGAAAAGAAAGAAAGGTGGGAGGTAGATAAAGATATGAGTACAAGAGAGAACACAATCTTCTCCAGAATGTCAAGGCAAAAAGGAATATTTTAGGAGAAATTATATCTGGATATATTTTAATAAATACTCTTGTCCAAAATTCCTGATATAAGAAAGAATAAATGGAATTTGGAAAGGAAAATAATTAAACTTTTGGTGGTCAATTATTAAATTTCTATTTGACACATTGACAATTCATCCTGGTGCCTCTTTTTTTAGGTAGCTCTCAGTGCTTAGACCTGAGATTTTGCTTCTGAATGGCTTTTTGGGGTTCCTGAGAGGGGTCTTCATTCTTTCAGGCTGGATTAGGTTTAACAAACTGTTTTTTTCCTACATACACAACTTGGACTTCCATCCTCCTGCCTCCAACAATGGGTAACAATAGGGGGTTTGTGGTCCTGAGCAGCTGAAAATGGCTATAAATAATCCTCTGAGTATTATTCAAGAATGTGCAGAAAAGTCTATGGCATGAAATTTATAATACCAGAGATTATCAGTCATAAGTGTCAATGGTTACAAAACTAAGTCTGAGAGGATGCAGGTAGCAAGTTGCTTGTCTCCAGTAGCCAAAAAGCTGGCAAGATCATGCAGATTGAATCTGGACAGTGATTGGCACAACTCATGTAAGACTCAGTTTACAATGGTCTTGAGTCCTTATCCTTATTACACTAAGCATTTCAGAGCTGTCAGGGAACTATTAAACTGGCTGTGGGCATGCAAGAGACCAATGTTGATATTGTTTTCCTTCCTCTCCTGCTATCTGGCTGTATTTTAGGATATTTATGCTATCTGTCTGTATCAATGTGACTTTTTTGCTAGCAGTCAGGTATCAACTGAAATGGGTTTTGTCTGTTTGTCTGCTAGGAGGGACCACTCTTTTTTTTTTTTTTTTTTTTTTTTGGTTTTTGGGTCACACCCTGTGACGCTCAGGGGTTACTCCTGGCTATGAGCTCAGAAGTTGCTCCTGGCTTCTTGGGGGACCATATGGGACGCCGGGGGATCGAACCGCGGTCTGTCCTAGGCTAGTGCAGGCAAGGCAGGCACCTTACCTCCAGTGCCACCGCCCGGCCCGAGGGACCACTCTTAATAATTGCTTCTCTGCTTCACCTAGGTCAGATACTTGCAAACTATGGTTAGAATTATCTTCAGGAATTTTCCATGAGGAATCTAATATTATGGAAAGTGACATTTTATGAGGCATTCATCAGCACTGCTGTAAGTAAGGTTGCAAGAGATTGCCAAAATAATCCTTTCTAGTCCCAGATCCAATCCCAAGAAACTGTGTCATTACAGTATGGAGCCCTGATTGTAACTAAGGCTCACAATATAGCATCCAGGTCAGGAACCCCTGACGAGTATGTAATTATGTGGCCACATATTTCTTCACCTCTTCATACGTCACTGTGATTATGCAAAGACACCTGACTCTAGTCACCTAGTCACCAACATAAGAAGTACATGCATATTTCATAAGTCACAATGGGGGGTCGATAGCACAGAGGGAAGAGCATTTGCCTTCGACACAGCTGACTAGGTTTGATCCATGTCATGTCATATAATCCCCTGAGCCTTTTAGGAGTAATTCCTGAGTACAGAGTCAGTAGTAACCCCTGAGTACCACCGAGTATGGCCCAAAAATAAACAAGCAAAAAAGTCCCAATGGAAAAACAATGCACTATGCTATATTGCTAACTATTCTAAAATACCAAGCTTAGTGAACAAAAATGGTAACCCTGAAGACTCAGCAAGTAATAAACAGTTATATAATCTCTCTGATAAGAACTTAGAAATTTTGATGATATTTAAGGAGCTCAAAGAAACAGTGAAACTGATAGCCAATAAAACACAAGAGGATATAAGAGCAGAAATGGGACAGCAGAATGAATTAGAACATTGAATTCAACGCAGCCTTTTGCTGCCTATGAGAAAACATTTGCAGGGCAAGGGAAAACTCAAAAATATTTCAATTAAACAACCCCACAAAAATCTTAGGGTTGCCGTATTAGTATCAGACAATATTCACTTCAAAACTAAAAAAATTATGAGACAAGATCATTTCTAAATGTTCAAGGTGATGCTGGTGGATATCCCAGGGAGACTTATGTGAAGTGCAGGGTGGAGGAGAGGGAGAGGTGGCACCCTAAAGAAGGAAATTTGTTGCTTTCTTTCTACCCATCGCTGCCACTTGGGAATGGCTGTGGAGATCAAGATCTGTGAACCTTGCTCTTCGTGGAAAAGGAAAAGCTTACCCAAATTTTCTAGGTTCATCACCTACTTTACAGAAAAGAATTTCAGGAGGAGAAAAGCAGTGAAGTAAAGACAGGTTTTATTTAGAAATATTGAAGAAGGAAAGAAAATGGAACAGAAGGAGAGTATACCTGCCACTAAAGAGAGAGTATGGGCTTCTCCAAAGGTAGAAGGAGCCCAGTATATATGCCAGTATATATAAATATTAAAGTACAAGAGCAGAGATTTGAGTGGCATGTATGTGTGTGGATATATATACATGAGCTGTCAACACATGCATGCATCCTCTTTGTTCAAAGTTAATCATTAACGGGTTTCTATCAACTTAGCCCACATGCTGCTTTGTATGTAAGTAAGAATTCTGTTTGAAAGGTGGTGACTAGTGGGAAAACTGAGCAGTAGTTGGTAGTTTGCTTAGATATTCCTTTCTTGGCCTTTGTTCTTACTGGAGTTTCTCTCAGAAGATTCAGATGACTCTGGACCTGCTGTGGCTCCAGGTAAAGATCTTATCATAAAAAATTATAACTCCTTCAAATTCCATATCTTGGTTTTTATTTTATCTCAAGAATTTATCTCTTTTGAGAATAGTGAATCTATGAAACTGGCTGAATGCAGACATAAAGATTACATTTGTGGTGTGTTATCAGCTGCCAGAGTTTCAAAAGTATGAGAAGGCAGAGGGAGCCTGTCTGTACTCATTCCAAAATCATTCTGGTGTGTTAGCTCAAATATTGGCAGACCTGGAATTTTTATTGGGTAAATGTCTTTGTAAAGGTCATGGTTATATGGTGAAGCTGGGCCATTGGTGAAGCATTGTTTATGGGCAGTGGGGGAAGCTGGCATGGCTTTGTCAGGGCAGGGACTTGGCTTGCCCTTTCCTCCTGAGGTTGCCATTTTCAGCTGTGCTGCTGAGCATTCAAGGCCACACAACTCCAAATATTTTCAATACTATATTTCCAGTAGGAACACACCAATTTAGGTGTCAATGTGAATTCAAAGCCACCTAATGTTCAGAATAAAACAAATAACAGAAAATCAACTGGTAACAAACTCCTTAGCAAACCTTCTGACAATAACTTAATGGCCTCATTGCAAGATAATTAATTTTCACAAAAATCTTTATTGCTGTACTTTTAAAAAATAATTTCTTACCACTTATTTGTTAAATAAAAAAATTTATTGTCATGGGGATTCCTTTCCTACCTACCTATCTGCCTTTAAGGGTTACATATGTGCCAAAGAAGAGACCAGATAAATACTTAAAATAACTGATAATATAATGGAAGGAAGACATTGATTACAATATAATAATATGACTTCAAAACTACTTTATCACAACTTGATAGATCAACTAAACTAAAGCCCAACAAGGAAATACTGGATTTGAAGGAACAAAGGGGAAAGAGGAGAGCAGTAACCTTTTATAGGACTTTTAATCTTTCCCCTAAATTGGAATACATTCTATTTCAGGATATACAAGACATTTTACATGCTAGACCAGATGCTGGGCCACTCAACATAAATCCATATGTCAAGAGGATAGGAATCATATTAATTATTGTCTCAGACCGTAGTGCACTGAAAATTCAAGTTAATCACAAACAGAAATGGAGAACTAAGTCAAAAACCTAGAATTTAAAAAGCTCACAATTTGTGGAGTTACAGGATTTGTCTGTTTTCCTTTTATAAAAATCTTAGAACATTATTATACACATCTCTAAAAAAGCATTCAATTAACTAGTTTAAACAGCTACATCTGTTGCCAAAGATCTATTTGAGTTATAAAAAAAATATAAGCCACTGAAGTTTTCACAGATGGTTTGGAGATTTCAGAAACTTCATGATCATCAAATTTAAACCAATGTTGCTTTGCTGAATTTTTAAAATTTTCTGTGCAATGACCTTCTTCCAATTCACCATAATGGTTCACAACTGAGGATAAGTTGTATTCTTCAAGGTTTTTCTTAGAATTCCTAATATGTTGTAATAAGTCAAGGTTTTCTAAAGGAAAGTCCACATAAATCTGTAGTTTATTTCATCGTTTTGTTTTCATAGAGAAAACATTTCAAATGTATTACTAGTAGAGGAGGCAATTTCAAAATTTCTGTCCTCTTTAGAGCATCCTGTTGTTATTTGCAATAGCTGCAGTAAACTCTATTATTTGTCTTTAAGTTCTTCTTTTTCAAAATAAACATTTCAAGACAGTCTTGTTACCTGAACTTATCTGCGGATGTCAGAGGCAGTGATAAATGATTAAAGGACTCTGATGTCTGAGATTCATGGTGGCACAAGAGACATTTTAAGACATGGCCTTAAAAAAAGTATAGTAATAATGGACTCATTAGACTTCTAGTGTCTCTGACAAGCTTGTTTCACTGTCCTTGATTCAGGGACATAATCACTATTTTTCTCCATAACAGTTGAACAACCGTTAGACCATAGAGGAAATCAGAAGATTCCTGGAAGCAAATGAGAATGAAAATACAAGCTCCCAAACCTGTGGCACAGAGCAAAAGTGATAGTAGGAGAGTTTATAGCTATGTTAGTATTCACCAGGAGGAATAAAAGGGACTATGTAAGTGAACTAATTTTCCAACTTAAGGAAATGGAAAATGACCAGCAGAAGGAGCCAAAAGCAAGCTTAATAATACTTAGAACAAAAATTAATAAATTAGGATAAAAAAGATTCAAGTGATTTTACCCAAGCTCACAGTAAATAATACACTCAATGGGGAAAAACTAAAATCCTTCACTCTAAAATAAATCACAAGACAGGTAGCCTATTCTTACCATTTCTATTTAATATAGTATTAAAAGAATTACCACAAAAAAATAGATATTAAGGATATCCTGATAGGAAAAGAAGTCAACATTTTACTATTTCCAGATGACATGATAGTATATTTAGTAAATCCTAAAGAATCTACAAAAATTGAATCTACAGAAATTCTAGATTAATACAGTAAAGCAGCAGGCTTTGTAATTAACATATATGGCATTTCTATATACAAATAATGAAATAAAAAAGAGAAAATAAAATCAATGCTATTCACAATTGTGCTTTGGAAAATCTAGGAACTGGCTTAACTAAAGAGATGAAACCTAAATAAATAATATACAAAGCACTTCTTAAGGAAGTAAAAGAAGACACAGGAAATGGAAATATACTTTGTATTATGGATTGAGAGGATTAACATAATCAAAATGGCAATATTCCCAAAAGCATTAAATAGATTCAATACACTCTATAGAAATATTCAGGATAATTTCAAAGAAACAGACAATCCTAATTTCATATGGAACAATAAACTCATGACTAGCTAAAGCAATACTCTAGAAAAAAGGAAAACACCACTTTCCCAACTTCAAATTGTACAAGAAAGCAGTACTAATTAAAAGAGCATGATATTGAAATAAGGAAATATCCTCAGATCAGTGAAATAGAATTAAAAATTCAGAGGCATATCAGTACATATATAGTAAGTTAATTTTTGATAAAGGAGAAAGATACATAAAATGGACAAGAAAAGTCTCTTTAAGAAGTGGTTAGGTAAATTGGTTGACTCTCCCCCCGCCCAAAAGAAAAAAGAAGAAAAGAAAAGAAAAAAGAAAGTAAAGAAAAGAAATCAGACCTCTTTCAAATGTCATGCACAAACTAATATCAAAATGGATTTTAATATTTTTAGATCTGAACATCAGACCAACAATCCATAAGATACATAGAGGTATATATTAGCAGAACTCTCTAGGACATTAGGACATTGAAGCTAAGGGCACCGATATGGATGACCAAGCAAGTAGAAGCAATGATAAACTAATGAACTACATTAAATCAAGAGTCTGCACCTCAAAAGAAATGATGACCTTCATATATGACAGCCCAGAGACTGGAAAAAATGTTTACCCACCACTCATCCAATAAAGGCTTAATATCAAATATATAGCAAAGATACAAAATCACAATCTCGAAAAAACAATGGCATTCCTGTGTTGATTGCAGCATTATTTCTTAATAGCCAAAGTCTGGGAACAACCCATGTGCCCAAGAACAGATCTCTGAATAAAGAAATTATGTTATACATATACACAATGGAATATTACTCAGAATTTAAAAAAAATGTAAAGTCATGCAATTTGATATTATGTGGATGGATCTGGAGCATGCTATGATGAGTGAAGTTTGTCAGGAGTAGGCCAGACACAATGATTTTTCTACAATCTGGGATATAAAAACGTTTCTAATGGACTAACAAAGCCCAAAGGGCAACAGAATCCAAGAGCAGGAGAACTTTCTTCAGTAGGAAGGTAGCCAATGGATGGGGGTAGGGGTGCATGATAAATTAGGGAAGAGAACACAAGGCAATTGTGAAGTAGGAAATGTAACCTGCCCTAGAAGCAGCCTCAGAAATAGAAAGAAAACAGGGGTCTTAGTTTGAGGGAAACGGACTTTATGGAAGGGATTGGTATTGGAATATTGTATGTTTGAAATTTAATAACAAGTTTGTTAGTGTATGTAAGGTATCCCTCCCCCAATGCCCTAAAATCTCTGCTGAAATGTTAACCACACTTGGATTTCAGAGCTGCCCCCAACCCTGGTGGGTGGAGATCTAGAGGATAAAGAAAAGGGTCTGGCTGGGGTGGAAAAGAAAGAGGCAGAGAGCCAGAGAAGCAGCAGAGAGGAAGCTGCTTGGAATAAGCTTAACATACAAACCATGTGTGGAAAAGCAAATGGCGGGTAGGGCCTTGGAATAATGCTGGCTGACTCCTATGAAACTTTGACTGCTCATGAATTATTTCTCTGCCGCCACTACTGTGCATCTTCAGACCTGTCCGCAAAAGGGGCTAAAGGTTCTGGGCAGTACCAAGAAACGCCTCACCCAGACAAGTGGACATTAGACATTATATTTTATAATTGAATCAACAACTGTAAATTAGTGTTGTTAAAAGATTTAAACATTTTTTAATAAAGATCCCTTCTACAAATTCTTGTCTTTGTAGGATAACTTATCATCCATTTCATAGTTGTAATAACAGGGCCATAATTTGGGGTGTCAGGTTTTAAGCAGCATCTTTTATTGCAGGGTGAAGTCATAAATATCCTTCCTGTTGCAGCTTGTTGCCCTGTGGCAGTATTTCTTTCTTGGTAAAAAAAAAAGTGTCTATATTTAATATGAATGTCTCTTCTTTTGTTTCTGGGAGTGGAAGCTATGTTTATCATTGTTTCAAGCCAATTTCTATGTAGATTAGTATTTTGGTGTAGATTTTCTGTGACAGAAGAATATCGATATTGTTCTCGCTTTGGCAGCACATATACAAAAATTGGAACTATACAGAAGATTAGGATGGCTCCTGTGAAAGGATGACACACAAATTCACGAAGCATTCCATAATTATTTGCAATTGGTACTCTATCATATTAGATGATGATGTCTTGATAAAATACTCCAATTTACCTATTTACTTTTGATTATGTCTGCTACTATGACCTAAAGCTTATGATCATTAACAACACTGAAATAAGCAACTTCACACCATAGATTTATGTTACAGGTCTCATTCATTGAGTATGTTTTGCAAATTACTATTATCTCTCTTTATTTTTCTTTTTTCCTTCTCTCCTTTCTTCTTTTTCAATTCAAGCTATGTTACTATTATATCATAATGCCATGATTTCAGTTTCTTTTCAGGAAAGAAACCTTGATGCAAAAGATATGGTGGATAATACTACATAGGATAGACTCCTCTTATAGTGCTTACTACCATATTGCTTAGTATTCTAGTGTGAAAATTTTGTTTATCTTAAAATGTCTATGCACAATCTAACCTTGAAAGGTTCACCCCGAGATTGATGAAGTGCCTAGAAATTGAAAAACCTTTCTCCTCTGAGGTGCCAGCCCAATTTACTAGTTTTCTCTTTTTCCCTTTCTTCTTTCTTTTTCTTTTTCTTTCTTCTTTCTTTCTTTCTTTCTTTCTTTCTTTCTTTCTTTCTTTCTTTCTTTCTTTCTTTCTTTCTTTCTTTCATCTTTCTTTCTTCTTTATTTTTTATTTTTTCTTTCTTTCTTTCTTCTTTCTTTCTCTTTCTTCTTTTTAAAAAATTTTTTTCTAATATAGTTTTATATTTCTTTTTTTTCTTTTTTCTTTTATTTTTGGGAGGCCACACTCGGTGACACTCAGAGGCTACTCCTGGATATGTGCTCAGAAATCACTCCTGGCTTAAGTGACCATATGGGACACTGGGGGATCAAACCGCGATCCTTCCTAGATCAGCCACATGCACTGTTCCAGTGCACCACTGCACCACTGCTCCAGCCCCTTATTTTTTCTTAATTCAATTATTTCTTAAGTATTTCGATCCATCCCATGAGGTTCAGGCCTCCAACTACAACCTATGAATAGATCTATAATGTCTGTCTATAAGTGGGCATGAATGTGTATGCAGTAGACTCCTCTGTTTGCCTAATCTATATTGTAAACAATCCATTCTATATTGTATATAGCCCCTCCTATATATTATCCACAACCATCCCCGCTCAGAACTCCTACTATCCTCTCAGCCTTTTAATCCTGACCATTTGATTTGGTTCTGTTTAGTACAAAATTCTAGTAGAAAAGTATTACTTGAGATAAAAGCTCACGTCAAAATCAGGGCACAAAGATTGTATAGCCTGCCATTTTTACCCCCTATTGCACCAATAATATAATTTGGCATCATTCTTTTTTACATAGGCACACTAAAACGGGAAAAATCTTATGTATAGAAAAAAGCTCTTACCTACTAGGAATAAGAACTCATAAGTTTTATAATATGGGGTGCCTCCCATCCTGAACATTTGTGATAGGACTCAATTTAGAACTCATGTGATTGGACATCAACTGTCCAACCCCGAACCCCGGATTCCAACCTTAGAACTAGCACAGTTCCCTGCAATAACACTAGGAATAAAACTCCCCTGAGAGTCCCTAATACTCTCTGGCACCAACTTGTGCCAGGTTTGGTTCATATGATATACTGACAACAAGGAAACAGCAACAACTTGACCTAAGGGCAGGTTGCCCTAGGTCATCACCTAACGGTGAGATGAAATGAGAAGACACTCTGTCCTTTAATCTCTGCAAAAACAAAGATCACTAATTACAGAAGACTGCCTGAAACAACCATGACTGAGCAGAATGCTGGAATCACAAAGACTCTAGCCTAACTTTGTTCTAAGAGCTATGCAAAAACCAAGATTTCTAATTACAGAGGACTGACTTTGACAATCACAATTGAGCAGAATGTTTACTGGCACCATAAAAAGACCTGGGGGTTCAACAATGAACATGTCCAGGGCCTGTAGTTGATCACATGACAGCATGCTTCAAGGATGGAGAAACCCTGCATCTCTTAGGCCAAGGGAATTTCCTTTCTAATTTCCCCCAATACTTACTGTGCTTGTGCAAACAAACAAACAAAAATAAAAACCACATCAGTCTTCCTTCCTTTTTTTTGACTTTTTTCTTTCTTCTTTCAAATTTATATTTTTAGCTTCTAGACAGGGGCCCCTTCCTTGCTTTTTTTGTTTTTGTTTTTGTTTTTGTTTTTAACAGAACCATAGAACATGAATCATCTTGTTCTGCCTCATAAATTAAGAAAAAAAAGTGGATTGTATTATGGGCAAGCAGTCTCATGAACATTGAGTGGAAAAAAAAAAGATCAAACCTTAATACCCAACGCAAAGTCAATGACAATAAAATCAAGAGATACAAACCATAACAAGCTATACATAAAAGAAACCTGTTAGCTACACTAGCGTTCCCTGGGGCTAAGGGTGGAGTTATGGGATGCATGCTGGGAACAGGAGCAGAGGGAGGTCAACACTAGTGGTGAAAATTGCCCTAACTCACTGAACTATGTATCTTAAATATAACTATCAAAGAGTTGTTAAAAAATAATATTAAAAATATAGCTATTGGTCATTTCTATTTGTCTAACATGAATCAGGCCTCATCTCCCCCCTGACTGAGCTCTTACAGGTATTCTTCATTAGGCTCTAATGTTATACAAATCTGAGCAACAAACTGCCCAAGTCAAGCTTATTTTATTTATGCATTCTCACTTGATCTGCTTCATGTCCAAAAGCCAGTTTTCACACTTCAAACATTCATACATGATTTATATATGATGTGTTCAAAGGATATGCAGTAATTAATACATTAGGTGATAGGTATATTCTACTACACATAATTTTCCATAGTTATTGATATTTTCCCAAGGTTATTTTCAATCCCAATTTACTATTTTGACAACTTTATCTGGCTTTTTTGGTTCTCATCTAGACTCTGGGAGGAATTTACTTCTCACAGACTTATTGGGTCCATTGTTCTTTAGGAGTGATTTACTGCCTAGTTGGTTGGACTGATCAACTTCTGAAGTGATTTATTGCCTAGAATTTACTCCTAATTTCTCTTTGTGCAGAGGGATTTTTTTTTATTTTAAAATTTTCTATGTTCTGTGTTTAGTCACACTATATAGTCCAGGCAGATGAGGAAGACATGAAAAAAAAAATCACTTAGGACTTGTTCACTATCATTTCAATTGCTATTGCTATGAAATGTTTGCTTATGCTTTATTTAGAGTGACTTGACTTTATTTTAAGAAATTCCTAGAGATACAATGTCAGGATACAGTAAGTGTCTCTTTTCAAGCAGTAAAGTTGCTGAACTGTTGCATAATTCTGGCATAGATATTGAGCCCAGATAATCTTTCAGATTTCTGTCAGCATTAAAAATCTATACTTCTATGATGAATTATAAATCTCTCACAATAGAATATTTCTTCACTGATTCAAAGATAAAACCAATTAAAAATAAAGGCTGTTCCATATGAGTTTACTTTCTGTTTTACTCCTTATGGTTTACAAAGTTAGAAGATAATTTGGCATTGGATATGGAAGACATAAAAATAATTTTTTTGAAAACCTGTTTTGTTGTCATTTTTTTCTATTCCTCTCTGCATGAATCTAAAACATTTTTGTGGTTAGAGTCTTTTAGAATATGTTAGTAAGCAAAACTACTCCCAGAAAAGAATAGAATAGGTAACAGAATCAGCACAAATACAATAGCAGAGTATAACTATATATAATATAACATGTTGTATTATATATATAATTACACAATATATACATATATTTAAAATATCTTTTTTTGTATTTCGGGGCCACACCCATTTGCTACTCAGGGGTTACTCCTAGCTAAGCGCTCAGAAATGGCCCCTGGCTTGGGGGGGGACCATATGGGATGCCGGGGGATCAAACCGCGGTCCTTCCTTGGCTAGTGCTTGCAAGGCAGACACTTTACCTCTAGCGCCACCTCACCGGCCCCAAATATCTTAATCTGTTTTATTATATACACTCATACATAGTATAAAAGTTTAAGATCTTTTAAATGGAGAGGGAAACAGAGGCAAAAAATAGAAAGGACATTTTCATGACTTTATATTTTAAAGTTGTCACTACACGTCACTACATATCCAGCCTTTTCTCTTCATGTGCTGATAGAAATTTGATGTGCTTACTCACTCTCTTTGTCATCTTAAACACTGGTTCATGTGTTGGAAGCCAGGACTGGGGAGTGATACTGTACTGAAAAAAAATAGCAAGCCTGTGAGCATATTTATGGCTGGTCTAGTGACTCTAAAACTTAAGCAGTTCTTGTATGTTTGTTTCTCTCTCTTTGTTTGCTTTATTCTCTGTGACCAACCACTTGAGATAAAAGGTGCCAATTCTATTAGATTTAGGCATATTAAAAATAAATTTCATTTTGGATTACTCTGAATGTATGAAGGTGACTTTATTATGTATATTAGTGCCTGCTATATTTGTTAAATATCATTAGATACAAGCAATCTTTCATACACTTGGAGCAAAAATGGCCCCTGTGCTCTAATATGCATTAACAATGGCAATCTCTTGACCTACTTCTTAAAGGAACTGGGTTATAAAATATGAACATATATAATATTTGCTCTTTATCACCAGGCATGTATGGTCTTGAAACCTAAATATTTTTTAATTTTTATTGTGGACAAAGTGAATTACAATTATTTCACAGAAATATTTAAAGATACATAGTGACAGTGAATGAGGGGCATACCCACCACTAGTGTTGTCATTCACTCACCCCTGTTCCCAGCATGCATCCCATATCTCCCTCCTTTACTCCCCATAATGCTAGTGTAACTGTTTCCCACTTGTACAGCTTGTTGTAAGTTGGGTATCGATTCTGTTGCCCATTGACTATGAGTTTGGAGTTCAAGTCTGATCATATTTTATTTTCACTAAATGTTCATTTGACTGTCTAGTCTTGGTACATCTATTTTCCCCCTCAAGTTCTGAGGCTGAACAAGATGACTCCAGTAATGTGGTTCTGTTGGAGATATGCTAAAAGATAAGGAAGAAGAAATAAAAAAGAAAAGCAAAAACAAAAGCAAAAGGAAAAATAAAGGGAACTAGGAGGAGTCTGTCTAGGTATTATAAATTTCCCTTTAGAAGGAGAAAGGGAAAAAAGAAGAAAAGGGTAACAAAACAAAGCAAAACAAACAAAACAAAAAACAATGGGGCAGTAATAACAAAAGTACAAAAAGAACAAGAAAAGAACATCATGCCTCTGTAGCTAGAGATCTTGTTATTTGTGCAGGTCAGAAGATGAAAGCTAGGAGAGAGTTTGTTTGGTTTTTATTTTTAACTGTTCTAGAAGTTCTTTTCTATCCCTGTTGTTGTAATCAGTCTTCTATAATTATTGGTCTTGGTTTTTGCTCAGATCTTAGAACAGACCCTATGATAGAGTCTTTTAGCATGGTTCCATAAGTTCTGCTCAATTGCTGTTGTCAAAGTCAGACCTCTGGAATTAGAGATCCTGGAAACCTAAATAATTTTTAGCTAACTTCAATTGAAATTAAGACATAATGAATTGTGATGTACAAATTCAATTTGGAGCCTAACTGGTTTCTGTTGCTCTCTGGAAAATTATATGACTCTCTGGGTGATAGCAAGATCATGAGGCCCTTTTGAGAAAACAATATGGAGATTCCTCATAAAACTAGAAATTGAGCTCCCATATGATCCAGCAACACCACTTCTAAGAATATACTCTAGGAACAAAAAAACACAATTCAGAAAAGCCCTATGCATTCTTATGTTCATCACAGCACTATTTATAATAACCAGAATCTAGAGGGAAAAAAAACCAGATACCCAAGAACAGATAAGTGGTTAAAGAAGCTGGGGTGCATCTACACAATGGAGTAATATACAGCTATTAGGAAAACTGGAGTTATGAAATTTGCCTATACATGGATGAATATGGAGAGTATTATGCTGAATGAAATAAATGAAAAAGACAGCATAGCATAATCTCAATCACTTATGGGATATAAAAAAATAAAAGAAAGTATGGTACTATTATACAGAGACAATAGAGATGAGTGCCAGGAGGACAAGTACATGATAGGAAGCTTGCCACAAATAGTTGAGCAGTGCAGTTAGGTAGAGAAGGGACCACTATGACAATAATAGTTGCTCACTCTGGACAATAACTGGATGTTGGACAGACAAAAAGTGATGTGAATGGTACACCTTCACTAACAATAGTGAAAACCATACAGTAACTAAAGAATCAGAGTGAGAGGTAAAGAATGAGAGAGAGAAGTTAAATGCCTTCCCTGGAGGCAGGTGGTGGGGAAAAATGGGGACATTGGTGGCAGAAAATGTTCCTGGGTGATGGATAGTGTACATTTTAAGTCTAAAACTTAATCATCAAAAACTTTGCAATCACAGTCATTTTAATAAAAGGAAAATTATAAAAATGAAAATATCATGGGGCTAAAAGAAATCTTAGTATTCACCTGCTATACAACTTCCCCAAAGGAAGCATGGTAGAATTCGTTAAATGACACTTTCTCTTGTAAGCAGCTCTATTAGGATTCTTATATTAATTTTAGAATAGACATGAAATTACTATGCAGATAGTTACTTAAAATATGTCATACAGGGTGACTCTTAAGTGTGTGTTCTCCCTTGAATACTATCTTTCTGTGTCCCTTTGCTTGCTTGTACTTCCCAGCTTCTTAAATACATATTTCTTTTCTAATCCTGACATCACATATTTCTAATTACATTATATTCAATGAAACCTAACTTGTTTCACTAAATAAATAGAATACATCATATATACTTTTTGGAATTTCCAAAGCAAATAAGAATATATGTGTCTCTCCAGTATTATAGCATCTTAAAAACATACTAGAAGTTGAGTAGAACTAAACATGTACTTTTTGATGTGATAGAATATTTTCTGAAAACTGGAAGAATTCAGCAAAGTTTTTAGTACATGAAGGAAGTTGTTCCTCTCCCATCATGGTTGGCCTTTGCTGATTGATCCCCTTTGCTACCAGTTCAGGCTTTTATATTCAAATTTCCCACAGATTTTTCTTAGGAATGTGTATAAACCTGGCCATCCTAGGCATCTTTTAGTTTCTTTTTATTTCCTCTAACACCAAAACAACTATTTCTTAACTCACAGTCAAATGACAAACAAATACAATAAGTTCAATGCTTCATTACCTCAGTGCAGAAAATCATTTCCTGAACAGATTATCCCACAGGCTCCCCTTAGATATGGAAACAGCCAGAAAATTCATCTAGCAATGGTTATGTAATATTATTTTGTTTCCTTAGCTGCCGTTAGTTGAGTCAGTGGAGAGATTGTAAATTTATTTAGAAAGTTACCCAATACTGAGAGAAGCAACCATCAAACTTTTCTTTTTTTTCTTTAATTCTTAAACATATCACAGTACTCCACCACAACCACTATCAAGATACACAAAGTTCTGCCTTCAAAGAGACAAGCTTAAAAATAATATTTGAAATCACAGGCAAAATCTTTCCTTGTCAGTAAAAACCAACAGCTCTCGACATTCATGATGAAACTTGAAGCTGAAATCTTAAGAGTTTTCCATCAAACTCTAAAGGCACATCTAAATGTCATTCATCTTACATTCTCAGAGCTGCTGTTACTTGTAACCTACATTACATTCTAGATACAGTATTATGGCACATTCCAATATTTTTCTATTAGTAAGGATTTATAGTGAAGCTATCTAAGGTGACAGGAAGGCCAGAAAAAAAAAGGCATCTCGGTATCAGGTGCTGCAAAAAGAGAGTTTGAAGCCGACTCAGCACCCACACTTGTATAGAGACTAGAACAATTTGTTTCTACTGCAACACCTTCAGTAATCTGATATTGATGCAAACCTACATAATTCTTGGCTCCTTCCTTTTGCTTCTTCCAACTTTTCTTTCTTTTTTGTGCATATGAGTCATTCATTTTAGCAGCGTTTTTCATAAGAGATTGCTTAATAGGTCAGTAAACAATGTATATGAAGGTTTCCCCAAGATGGACTGCAACATCTAGTTCAGAAGCTGAGGTTAGGGAGGCATGGTATGGCAAGAGTACTAGGTAAGGAATCCACATGAAGAGTTCATTAGCATTTGCATGTGTCTGTTCAGGTTCACTAACTTTATCCTTAACCAGTGGGATAATCTCCTGCTTCAAGTCTCCACAAGTCTCACAAGTCTCCTTACAATTCTCCTCACATGGCATGCAACACATTGAAAACCCAACTCAAATCATGCCATCTACTGTTGAAAATAATGAATGAAATCCAAATTCCTTCATCGTTTAAGATTCCTAAGATATGCTAGGAGAGATTTCTGAGCACAGAGCTAGGAGTAACCCCTGAGTGCTGCCAGGTGTGACCCTCCACCCCGCAAAAAAAAAAAAAAAAAAAAAAAGGACTCCTAGGCTATGGTCTCATTTTTCTCTCCCATTACAATATCCCTCTCACTCTACTGCAGAGGAACTGACCATCTTGCTGCTTCTCAGAACATCAGGTACTTTATCTCTCAGGGATATTTTACTCAAGTCCTCATTTCCTGGCATTTTTATCTCTTAGACATCATGTACTTCCTCCCTTATTTCAGTTAGGAATGTCTCAGAAATAGCCTTTTATCACAATTTCTTAACATTCTTACATAGTTTATACTTGTTTATTGCTTTTCTTTTCCACTAGAATATAAATTCTATATAGCAAGGAAGTTATTAGTTGAATTTGATCTTATATGACAGTATCTATAACAATGTTTGGAATATAGAGATACTCAATAAATACTTTTCAAATAAATGAATTACTTAACTTTTAAAACACCATGGATAGGAAAGGGTCATGATTTGTCTGTTAGAACAGATAGTTCAATACTGTCATTCCAGTAGGAAGACACATTTTAGATGTCAAGGTGAATACAAAGCAACACAATATTCAGAAATAAAGCATATAACGATCAACTGGCAATAAATAGCTTAGCAAACCTCTGACAATGACTTAATGACCTCATTGGGAAATACATTAATTTTCACAAATTTTATTATTGCTATAATTTAAAAATACTTTTATTACCACTTACCTATAAACAAGCAACTCAAATATATTATTTTGTGTCTATCAAGGGGATAGGCTTGGGAATGTGTAGGAATCTGGGAAGAATGGTGGAGGGAATTTTACATTGATTGTGGGATTGGTCTTGGAACAAATATATTATGACCAATATGTAATACATAGTCTTTAAATAAAGTGATTTTATATTAAAAAGGAACAAATCTATTGGAGGGCATTAATGGGTACATTTAACCATTTCAGTAAGTGCTAACCTTTGTGCAAGAAAAAGTTTTATTATGTACATTTTGAAAAAAATGAAAAGTATTTGACTCTTTTAAACATTAGAGCTAGATGCATAAGTACTAAAAAAGGAAAAGAGGGCCCGGAGAGATAGCACAGCGGCGTTTGCCTTGCAAGCAGCCGATCCAGGACCAAAGGTGGTTGGTTGGAATTCCGGTGTCCCATATGGTCCCCCGTGCCTGCCAGGAGCTATTTCTGAGCAGACAGCCAGGAGTAACCCCTGAGCACCGCCGGGTGTGGCCCCCCCAAAAAAAGAAATCATACTATATTTGGAGAAATATCTCTTATCAGAATGTCATTATCTGTAAATCAGAGAAAACTCAAGCTTGAGTTGGCCTATGCAATAGGGAAATATAATATATCATCCAACTTGAAGGGAAGACCATAAATAGATCCTTTTTTCAGACAGCATGAAGGTCCCTAAAATATATTTAAGAAATCCTTATGCTTCTATCTTCCACTTTCTGTTAACCTCTTGATACTAGTAGCAATTAAAATATCATTATATTATAAAATTATATATAACACAATATAATATTGCACATAATATTATATTATATGTGATTATATAATATGTAAATATATATTAATGAATTAATATATCATGTATCAATATATTAAATTATATATAATAATTAATTAATGTGAATTAATTATTATACATTATATTATATGTAGTCATATTAATATATTATATTAATATATATTAATAATATATTATATATTAATATATTAATATAATATTTATTTTCAGCCAGAACTATTCAAGAAGCAGTAACTAGTTGTCTTCTCATTGTAGATTAATGTGTTAGGTAAAGAAATAAACCCAACAATCCTACCAGCAGATTTCCTGTCTCAAGTTGTTTGGTGAAAATTGGTCTACTTGTCTTTTCTTCAATAATCTTTAGAAAAAGGAACTCAGAACTATCATGACTGGCTTTGATAAATTACTCAGGTCAAAGATCTTTGTAGAGCAAATTACCATCACCACTGTAGTTTTGGAATAAAGAGTGAGAAGAAGTGAAAGAGAGCAAGGGTCAGAAAATAAGTGTTTGATATCTTTCTATGGAGTTTGAACTTGATTATGAGGCTATTGGTGAACTGTGTTATTCTTTTAGGAAGTTAAACTATAGACGCATTCTTCTAATATATTAAAATTTATTTTTTAACTATTATTTATTTATTTTGAGTTTTTTGGGGGGAGCCACACCAGCAGCACTCAGAGGTTACTCCCGTCTCTACACTCAGAAATTGCTCCTGGCAGGCTCAAGGGACCATATGGGATTTTGGGAATCAAACCCAGTTTGTCCTGGGTCAGCCATGTGCAAGGCAAATTGCCCTACAGCTGTGCTATCTCTTCAGCCCCATAAATTTCTATGTTGGAATGTTGAGAATGGACTTGAGAAACATTAAAAATAATGGGATCATTCTTAGGGTTACTGCAGCAATATACATAACAAACATGTTTGAAGATAATAGTTCAAAGAGAGGATTCTGGAAACTTAAGGTAGTTTTACAATGACTGTTTACCAGAATCTGGTGACTGAATGATATTGGTTCAAAGGTAGAGGGAAAACAAAACAGTGAGTTCAAGTTTTAGACTTTGTGCCTGATTAAAAGATAGAATGATTCATAGAAATAAGAAATCCAGAGAAGATAAAATTCATAAAAATTTAGAAAATATTTTCCTCAATTTCTCAAATTATATATTTGCATAAATAAATGCATTTTTATTTTTATAATTGCATAATTTCTAAAATTATATATCCACATATATAATTAAACAAATTATAGCTGAAGAAAATATTTGGAATTTATGAACAGGTATGGAGCATGTACCTATTTCCTGATCATACATTAGCAATAATAACAGTGATAGGTGTGTGAATATACAAAGTGCTTCAGGGGTTGTTCCATTCCTCAAGAAGCTTACAAATTATTTACTATTTTAGAAAAGAATCATACAGTTAAAGCTATTGAAAGATCTCTTTGAATGGAAATGTCAGTTTATTCAGAGGGAGTTTTAAAAGGAGTTTTGATCAGTGAGCAGAACAAGTCCCTATTAAACAAAGCGATTGGCAAGTATTTCAAATTTGAATGTATAAAGGACCTATACTCGAGGCATCACAACCAAGAAGTGAATGGACTTGCTGTAAAAACATGGAATTTTTCTCTAAAAGAATCAATACATATTTTGTAACTATGTTGATATGAGAAAAAATGATAAGGAACTTTCAAGATTTTAGAGTGATTAAAAGAACCTAAATAGAATAAGCCATTTGAGGATTTAACTGAATTGGAAAGGATTAAAAGATAATGAGATTTGTAGGTATGTTGAAATTGAGAAAATGTGATATTTAGTGGACAGAATAGAAAGAAGATCAGAAGCCAAGAAAGGGATCTAAGAACCTACATACACACTGTGTTGTCTGAGTCGGAGAGACTAATGGCACACTGTGATGGCGCTCATTTAGATATTCAAGCTATAAATATTGAATAAATTGTTTTCATATAGATTTGATCAAATAGTGAATAAAAATTAAATCTGAGGGTCGGAGAGCTAGCTCAATGGATTAAGCAAATGATTTGCATGTAGGAGGTACAGGTTTGATTCTTGACAACACATTGCAGCTTCAGCACTGTTTGAAGCAAATCCAAGCAGATAAGGGTAACCTCTGTGTACCACCAGTTGTGACCCTTAAAACAATCACTCAAATATTTAAACTTTTCTTACTTGAAAGGAGTACCTCAGGGACAAAGAAGATGGAAAGCATGAAAGACAAAGAGCTGGAAAAATAAGAGTTGCTTCAATATCACTATTAATGTGGAAGAATTCAAGCTTTTATATATGTTGCACAAATCTATTAAAATGTCACATTTTGTCTCTATCAATTTGCATACTCAACTGCATAAGAATAATCTCTAGCAGAAAATAAAGCCTAGAAATTCTAAATATGCTGGCCTTTGGTGCAAATATATGCACTCTATGCCATGTGCAATTATGTGCTTAATAAAAGCTTTTAAAAATATTATTAGAGTGTAGATTTAAAGCCTATAACCTACTGAGTCCATGAGTATTCAGGCAACTAAAAGACACATAAAAAATGCTCCACATCACTAATCATGAGGGTGATGTAAATCAAAAAAACAATGATGTATCATCTCAAGCCACAGAGACTGGCACACATCACAAAGAACAAGAACAATCAGTGCTTGTGGGGATGTGGGGAGAAAGGGACTCTCATTCACTGATGGTGGGAATGCTGTTTAGTTCAGCCTGTATGGAAAACAATATGGAGATTCCTCAAAAAATTGAAAATTGAGCTCCCATATAATCCAGCTATATCACTCTTAGGGATATACCCTAGAAACACTAAAACACAATACAAAATTGCCTTCTGCACACCTATAATCTTTGCAATGCTATTCATAATAGCCAGAATCTGGGAACAACCCAGATTTCCAACAATAGATAAATGGCTAAAGAAACTGTGGTACATATACACAATGGAATACTATGCAACTCAGAAAATAAATGAAGTCATGATATTTTCCTATATATGGGAACTATTTTCCTATTCATGGAAACTATTATGCTGAGTGAAATAAGTCAGAGGAAGAGCGATAGACACAAAATAGTCTCACTTATCTGTGTAATTTAAGAAAAATAAAAGATATTATTGTAACAATACTCTGAGACAATAGAGATGAAGGCTGGAAGGATTGGTCCACGATATGAAACTTACTACAAAGAGTGGTGAGTGCAGTTAGAGAAATAATTACACTAACAACTATAATGACAATGTTAATGAGTGAGAGAAGTAGAATGCCAGTCTCCAATACAGGCAGGGGTTGGGAGAGGAGGGAGACAGAGGCATTGGTGGTGGAAACATTGCACTGGTGATGGGGGAGTGTTCTTTTTTATAACTGAAACCCAACTACGAACATGCTTGTAAACATGGTGCTTAAATAAAGATATTATTTTTAAAAAAGAAAAAGTGATATGAGGCTAAAATGTGACTAAAAGAACAAAAATTTGACTGTTTAACTGCTTATTTACAAATGTTTAATTATACATACATGTATGTACACTTATAAGCATATATTACTATATATACCAATAGTAAAATTACTTAGTTCAATAGCTGAATATTCAGCTATGATTTACAAGGTAACAGGACCTACCCAGACTCTCAAAGAAATGAGCATAAAGAAAAACCATTACAATAATGGAGATGAATACCTATAAAACAAGGCAGAATTACATTATTATATAATATAGTTATCACACCAATAATTATTATAATTCATAAATAATTATATCAGTAATTTTAATACTTTTATCAGAGAATAGGAAGAAATTTGTCATATTCTCAGACTAGAAAAATTTAAGTGTCAACACATAATTGCAAATGTAAGCATGCATGTTAGTATATTGATAACATTGCAAAGTATGTGAATAATTTATTGAAGAGAAAATCTAATGGAGATGTAGTAATAATATTTACAGAGAATGTATACCTCAACACACAAAGAAAATTCATTTAATATTGATTTTTCTTTCTTTCAAACAAAATATTGTTTGTTTTGGGAACACATCTCAAAGGGCTCAGGAGTTATTTCTGGTTCTACATTCAGAAATAATTCTTAGTTGTGCTTAGGTGATTATAGGAGATTCTGGGTATTGAAATCAGGTTAGCTGCTTGCAAGGCAAGTGCCTTACCTGCTATACTATTTCTCTGGCCCCAGCATTAGTTGTCTTTGAGCTATATTACTACCAAGTAAACTGTGTTAGTTTCTGATTAATTAAAAAACTCAAATGTGAGTTTACAATGAATGTACAGCCTCTAGTGAGAATTCTTCTCTCTTGAAAGTATTTAAGAAGTCTTAAAAAGTTTTTGTAGTATAAAACAGGCTTTATTTTGAGGTACTGAGGAAGGAGAGGCAGAGGGTAAGAAAAGAAAGGAAGTAATATGTTCACGGGAACCCAGGTTTCTTCAAAGGTGGAGAGCACCAGTACACAGCCCAGCAATAAAGTAGGAATGTACACATCTTAATAGAGTGACATGTGAATATAAGCACTGTATTTATGGACCCAGGAGCACTTGTGCTTAAAAAAAATTCTACAAAAGGAAAAGATACATGTAAAAATTAAAACAAAAAGAAAGATATGGAGGTAAAATAGAGTAGAAGAGATAAGAGTGTGATGCAAAGCACATGCTGTAAAAGTCTAAGAATTTGCCTGCGGTGAAAATGAGTTTCTGTTTTAAAGGCAAAAGCAAAAGAACATAGAGCACATAGAGCTATTATCATAAAATATAAGCACCATTCACCTTCTTATTCACTGGCAAATATAATATTTAATATTTAATTTACTGGAAAATGCACTACAAAAATACATTAGGGAGACTACTAAGTTACTTCTTTCAAAGCAAAATGATTAAATTAAATTCTGATGCTTTCATACAAGTCCCTGCTTGGTCCTCTAAGTGAGGAATAAGTGAATTTTTAAAACTGAAGCTTATCTTTATAGAGTTCAATGTTTATAATTAAGGAAAATGTGTAGGGAATAGTTTAGATGTCTAACAACTTACATATACAGTAGAAAATTCATGCAATAGAAAGGGCAGTGAACATAATTTATGAATTACTATAGCCAGTGTGTTCTCATATTCTATTTTGAAAATCCCTATACAGGGGCCAGAGTGATGGCGCAGCGGTAAGGCATTTGCCTTACATGTGGCGGACCCAAGATGGACTGCGGTTCGATTCCCTAGGGTCCCTGATAGTCCCCAAGCTAGGAGCATTACCAGGTGTGGACCAAAATCCAAAAAAAAAAAAAAAAAAAAAAGAAAAGAAAAAAGAAAATTCCTATACAAAGGACTAAAAATGAGAACTGTAAAACCTGTACCTTTCTTCAATCTGCAAAATATTTAATTAGTATGTTTATTTTCTTTCTGTATTCTGAGGTCATTGAAACAAATACATTCATAGGGTTAGGAACCAAAAATATTTTCCAACATATATAAACTAGTAAAAAAGTTTTTATTTCCTTAATAAGATAAAGAAATAGTAGATAGTTGGTTGTAAAATAAAAATCTAGGAGTTGTGATCTCATCCCACACTCCCTATTTCTAATCTTTTAGGCAGATGGGTCTGAAGAACCACGATAGTGGCGAAGAAAAAATACACCAACTAGTCGAGAAAGGATATTCATGGCATCTGTGGCCTTTTTGCCTCATGCTCTCTCAGCCTTCCCCCAAAGCCAAAACTGCTTCTCTCTATTATCCAGAACAAAATCCACCACGGTGGGGCTGGACAGGTGGATTTTACATATCAAAGGAAGAGGTTTTAGGAAGGAGGAAGCTGAGGGATCACCTTTGTTTAGGATTGGTAGCTGGGTATTATCTTATAGTCACTGAAGCAAACACAACAGTATTACAATCATATTTTAGTGAGATGATGGGCCTTGAGATATCCCACATGGTAGAGCACATAACTTACATGTTCAAGTACCTGAAATTCTATTCCCACCATTGAGAATGACCCTTATGTCTTAAATTTTTCTTTGTCCAGTTCTATATGAGCAGTATTTTGCAAAAAGTTATGATTGTCCAGGGCATAGATAGTCCCATTCAGTCTTTTAGTCCAACTCTAGTCTCTATTTAAGCAGAATTGTTTACTGTCCTGGTCATATGATGTAAGATGGTAATTTACTCATTTCTTTAAGAAAACAGTATTTCTTATCTTTTTAATTTTATACTCATGGAGGGATAAATATAACTCTCGAATACACTCTCTTATATTTTTCTTATGCTCACATTTGTTGTCTAGCACTTGGAGTAGCAGTGTAGGATTATTTTTTTAAGTGATTATTTTTTCTCTAACCTAACCAGACTGTGGTGGCATAATTGGATGTCATTACTCTGTCTCTGAACTGTGTACACATGGTGAAAGTTTCTAAGACATGAAAGACTTTGTAATGCACTACAGTTAGCATTCTAAGTGTTTGCGTTAAAAAATAAAATTTGGGGGCCAGAGCGATAGCTCAACAGTAGGGCACTTGCCTTGCACACAGCTGACCCAGGACGGACCTCATATCGATCCCTGGTGTCCCATATGGTCCCCCTCACCAGGAGCAACTTCTGAGCGCATAGCCAGGAATAACCCCTGAACGTTTTTGGTGTGTGTGTGCCCCCCAAAAAAACAAAAAATAAATAAAATAAAATAAAAATTGGCAAGGAGAACACACTTGGAGGCAGTCAAGTGTTATTTTTGACTCTGTGCTTAGAAATTACTCCTGACAGGCTCAGGGGACCAAATGGGGTGCCATAGAAAGAACTAGGGTCTACGACTTACAAGAAAAACACCATACCCACTGTGCTATTGCTCCAGCCCTGCTTTTAATTTTTTTTGTTTTGTTTTTTGGGCCACACCCAGTGATGCTCAGGAGTTACTTCTGGCTATGCACTCAGAAATAGCCTCTGGCTTGGGAGACCACATGGGATGCCAGGGGTTAAAACTGTGGTCCATTCTAGGTTAGCATGCTCAAGGCAGATGCCTTAAGTCCTGCGCCACTGCTCCGACCCTATGCTTTTAAATTTTTTATATGAGAATTACCCTCTTAATAAATTTAAGTATGTAATAATATATTTATAGATACAATGTTAGATACAATGTTGTGCAACAGATCTTTAGAACATGAAGAACTTTCATACCTGAAAATTTATACCAATTGAATGTGGCTCCTTATGTCTTCCTCCTCAGTTCCTGGTACCTACCAGGATATTCAAAGCTTTTGTGATTTCATCTACTTTAGAAATCTCAAAGATATAGAAATGTGCTGTCTTTTAACTAACTAATGTCACTTGGCAGAATGTCTTTAAAATTATTTTTTGTTGTATATGTGGTAATTTCCTTTTTCCTTAGCTTACATTTTCTTTCCTTTGGGTCACACTTAATGCTGCTCAAACTCCCTTCTGACTCTGTACTCAGGATCAGAAACCCATGATATGCAGTATGCATAGGAATTTGTTCATCGTTTTTGTTTTTACTATAGTCCGGCCCTCCAACAGTCTGAGGGACAGTGAACAGGCCCCTGTTTAAAAAGTTTGAGGACCACTGATATATGGTGTCAGAGAAAAAACGTGGGTAAGTCACAAGCCTGACAAGCACTCTGCCCTCTGTAAACCTCAATGGCCCTGATTTTAAGAATAACATTCCATATTAAGTATTTTTTTCTTTTTTTTTTTTTTTTGGCTTTTAGGTCACACCCGGCAGTGCTCAGGGGTTACTCCTGGCTCCATGCTCAGAAATTGCTCCTGGCAGGCTCGGGGGACCATATGAGATGCCAGGATTCAAACCGCTGACCTTCTGCATGAAAGGCAAACACCTTACCTCCATGCTATCTATCCGGCCCCTAGTTTTTTCTGTTTATTTTTTTTTGTTTTTTTTACAATAGGTACACATTTCGATTATTTAACCAAGTTGACACTCAGAATTTCTTTAAAAGGCCATAGTTAGGAGCCAGAGAGATGGCACAGGAGTAGGGCATTTGCCTTGCATGCAGCTGATTCAGAATAGACAGTGGTTTAAGTCCTGACATCCCATATGGTTGGTCCCCTGAGCCTGCCAGGTGTGATTACTGAGCACAGAGCCAGGAGTAAACCTTGAGCGCCACCAGGGGCCAAAAGCAAAACAAAACAAAAGGCCATAGTTAAAGAGAATTCAATATCAATGGCCACGTGCTGAAAACACAACTGGAGAGCTGTTTCACTGAGTTCAGATATTTTATATGTGGTAGTTTATCACCCATCACTAAGATGTAGCCCATAGCTTTGAATGTCAGGAACTGTTGCAATTTGAGAATGAAAATAAAATAATAGAAACATATAAAGATATAATTTTACCATATGAGAACTCAGGTATTAAAATGGTGAAACATTACAACAATTACCACTTCATTTTTTGGGCAAAGCAATGAGGACAATAGAGATTGAAAGAGACATAAGACCAGATTTTATTCATCTCCACCAATCTACTGAAAAAAAAAATGAGTAGAATTTTCAATTTTTCAGTAGAAGTGAAATCAAGTAGTTTCAGTGATTATTAATGATTAAGATTTAGTGGCCAATCAAACTATTTTTTAAATTTTTGGATGTAAATTTTTCTGGCTCAATGCCATAAAGCATATTTATAACTATAATCTAAAGATTGGATAAATGATAGCAACCGAGTCTTTGAAGAAAGAAACTCAGGGTCTCAAAAGATGCCTTTTCTTCCAAATAAACCACTAATACATTTACTAATTAATTGGTATGTAAATATTCTAAATTTCTAACTATCATGAATTAACACTTGACATTTTTTTATTGAGACCATTGTGAATTACAAGTATTTCACAGTTGTATTTCAGGCATTTAGTGACAGTGAATTGGGTTCATTCCCACCACCATTGTTGACCTCCTTCCACCATAGTCCCCGCATGCATCCCAGCCCTCCACCCTTAGCCCTCAGTAGGTCCATTTTGTGTTTAGTTTGTTGTAGTTTGGGTCTCTTGATTCAATTGTCATTGACTTTGAAATGAGTATTTAGATCTGACCTCTTTTTTTTTCACTCAATTTTCTGAGACCGCTTAGTCCCTGGGCCCCACCACTTTATTTTTTCTTTTCTTGGTTTGTAGAAATATGAGACAGATTGAAATGATTCAAGTTCTATGGTTCTATGAAAAAGTCAGGAGCCCCTATCTAAAATTTAAGTAAAATTGAAAAAAGAAAAATGGGGAGAGGAGAAAAAAGAGGAGAGGAGCAGGTGTGGCTTTTTTTTTTTTTTTTTTTTTTTTTTGCATAGCAAATGTTGGGAAAATTAGAAAGGAAAGTTTACCGGCCTAAGAGATACTGGATGTCTCCAGTCAGTCTTATGTAGTTAGAGATCTTGGTTTTTGCAAAAATCCTAGGATAAAGCCTAGGATAAAGTCTTTCTTTGTGGTGTCAGGACAAATTCTGCTTAGTCGTGGTTGTTGTAATCAGTCTTGTGTCCTTAGAAATCTTGGTTCTTGCACAAATTTTAAGATGGAGCGTCTTCTGATTTCATCTCACCATTGGGTGGTGAGGTAGGGCAACCTGCCTGTAGAGCAAGTTGTTGCTGTTTCCTCATCATGGGTGTCTTATTGGCCTGCCCTGGAGCGGGTTAGTGCCAGGGCGGCATTCAGGTCTCCCCCAGAGGAAGTTTGATTTCCAGTGTTAGTGCTGTAAACTGTGCTAGTACCAAAGCTGGGACCTGAGGTTTGGGGTTGGACAGTCATTGTCCGATCCAACACTTGACTTCTTATAATATCTACATTTTTTTTAATTTTGTTTTGGGGACCACACCCAGTCATGCTTAGGGGTTGCTCCTAGCTATGTGCTCAGAAATCACTCCTGCCTTGGGGAACCATATGGGATGCTAGGGGATCAAACCTCGGTCCATCCTAGACTAGCACTGGCAAAGCAGACTTCTTACTGCTCCCTACCACCACTCCAGCCCCTTCTTAGAATTTCTAATAACCTTTCCAGCAGCTTTGTGAAAAGTAAATATGTAAAATAAAGAAGTAAAAATGATAGTAGTTCATCTGAGTCTTTGTTATAGATATGGGGTATTAGATAAAGGCTATTTATTTCTTTTTTATTGTAGTAACACTGAGGGTAAAGTGATATTTATATCTGATTCAAGATTATTCAATTATTTCCCTTTTATAATCTCTGGTTCTGAGTCCTTTGTCTTAGAGAATTTTGATATATACACTCTAGAATTAGAAATGCCATAAAAAAAAGAAAATGCCATGATTTTGTTTTGGTTCTGGGTTGAGTAGACTACTTAGAGCTCAGTGCTCTAAGATGACACCCAGTTATCAACCTCAATGATAAGTGTTCTCCTAAATTTCTAACTTCTTCCTTCCTTAAAACTCTTCTTTTGATATATAGAAGCCCACTGGATAGGTACTTTTGTGTCTCTCTTATCCTTCACCCTGCTGGTATTGGTTTTAATAAAGAAAGAGGAGTTCTGGTTTGGGGGCGAAGGCAGAGCACACTAGGCAAAAGGCAATAGATGTCATGATCATCCTTTACTGACTGGCTTGGTTGATTTATTTATTTATTTATTTTGCCACTATCCTACTTCTTAAGACCCATCTGCCTAAGGAATTAGAAACACGGCATACGGGGTGGTCCCAAGAACTTGTGGATTTTTATTTTACAACTGGTGCTTGAAAAGCAACTCAAGACCAAGAGACCTGAATGGATCTCAATGACCCTCTGGTGACTAATCAACATGACAACCTCCTTCAGCTGGACTGAGTGCAAAGCACACCACTAGAACATCAGTACACATGACACCTTTTCTGAACATGGCAGAGGCCCCCGAAGGTTTGACAAAAGTAGAGAGCGAAAGGAAGAGAGCTGAAGACACTGAGCAGTGTCCCAGAGGTCAATGCCTGTGGCCTTTCTTCTATCAAAGGTAGAAAGATCCTGCTTTGTGCGAGGACCTCGGCCCCTCAACCTGCAGCAGCTTATTGGGATCAATGATGGGGTAGAAACCAAAAAGGAAATCTCATTTGAAAAGGACCACAGCAGGAAGATTAGATTGTCTGCCACCCAGTTTTTGGCTCATAAACTGAACATCTTTTCACCCCAGACGACCTCAGAAGCCTAACAGAGAAGTAGCAGATGCAGAAGATGGAGAACCCAAGCCTAGCAAATAGAGAAGTTGCTTTCAGAACCTCCTGCAACGTTCTTCTAGGTTAATTTATTGATCCTATTTGCATTGATCATCATATTGCTGGTTAAACAATGTGTTCTACCTGTATTAGTTTTTATAGCTACTCTTTGACTTTATGTCCCACTGCAAACAGAAAATTTTATATTCAACTTTAGTGCTTTAATATTAGTTTGCATAGTTCCAGGAAAATGCATAATGTTGTTAGATTTTAAAAGTTTTCAGCTATCCTAGTGAATGTTTCCCAATTGCTTTGATATTTGATTATGTATATTACTTAGCAACTTATTCTCAAAATTATGCCTGTAAAAATGTTCTAATGTCTTTATCCATATAAGTTGATGGAAAAGGAACTTGGACGCTATAGACTTTTAATATGGTACTCATTATAAAAGTGTTTTAGCAAACTTATTTTCAAACTGTATATATATATATATACACACACATTTGTATAAATATATATCTACAGAAATGTTCTTGTGATTTTGTTTAAGGAAGTTTATGAAAAGAAACTCAGATGTTCGAAACTCATATTAGAGTGTTTGGTGTAAGAATTTTTAAGAATTTTTGAATAAGTATATCAGAAATGTTATAAAGTTTATGTTCAGAGCAATCAATTAATAAATTTGTTATATGTATAAGATATGTAAAGATATGAAAGTGGCTAATTGTTTTGAGAATGATGTATACAATTTAAACTTTGAAGCTATTACAACCAACTTTTACTGTGCCTATGCAAAAAAAAAAACCCTTTTATAAGTTCTGATCTGAAGTTCTCTGGTGGAGAAAAGTAGAACAAAACTTTTTTAACTTTTCTAATTTTTTTTTTGTTTAGTTTTAAAAAGAAAGGGTGATAATATAAGACGATACTCACTTATCAACCCCAAGCAAAGATGTTTTCTCAACTTCCCCCTTCCTTAAATCTCTTCTTTTGATATGTAAAAGCCTAATAGATTTTGTTTCTCTCTCAATGCCCCCCCCCCTTTAATATTGGGAATTGGTTTTAATAAAGAAAGAGGAGTTCTGGTTTGGGTTCTCAGACAGAGAGCATGAGGCATGCTTATTCCTTGATAATGATCATCCTTCCTGACTGTCTTGGTTGATTATTTCTTTGCCCCTAACCTGCTTCTTCAGACCCATCCATCTCAAGGGTTAGAAACACAGAGTGGTGCTCCACAGTCACTCCTGGTGTTGCTTTCAGTACCATGTGGTTTTGGAGACAGAACTTAGATTACCTGAAGAAAAGCATGCACACAATTGAGCCATCTCCCTAAACAGTCAATACCATATTTACTCTCACAACAAATTTTTTATTTTCTGCAAACTGTCTGATTTTCCAATTAAAATTTTTTAGTATTCAAAATATATTAGTATACATTGATTTTCCTACTGATTCTGATTACTTCTACTTCAAAACTCAAATATTTATTTTACAGTAAAAACATAACCTATTTATTAGGCTTTTAGCACACAGTATAGCTTTTTTTTATTGTTCCAACAATCCCATAAAGTAGCTGCTATTATGTTATTTTATAGATGTTAAAATTGAAGTTCTGAGAGATCCAATCCCTTAGAGTGTTTCTATGATTTCTCAGGTAACTTAATAAACTATCCAGATCAAGCACAGGTGATGAAAATGTCAAAGATTTGGGACCTTTCAAGGACTCAGAGAGGTGACACTTCATTGTAGTGCTTATTGTCCACCAGGACTTGTTACCAACCTAAATAAAAATGAGAACTTTCTTCAATGGATGAACAAATGGCTAAAAAAGAATTTATGTCTAACTCAGGTAATAAAAATATATTGAAATATAACAATTGCTTAATACTTCTTGAAAAGATTTCCTAAGTAGGGTCTGCAAATAGAGATTCTTTTGTTAATATTTAAAATTACAAAGAGAAATTTTAGAAAATAGAAAGTATAATGTGACAGAGAATCATGTTTAGTTTTGTAGATTTTTAGGATAGTAGCTCAGAGCTACTTGAACTCAAGTTGGAAAGGTAAACAAGAATTAGAGCATAAAACACATGTGATTGCTACCACAAAGTAGAATTTTCTTGTACAATCTAGTTAGTCATATTGGATAAAGTGATTCAAAGCACATTCAATATCCTTATATGCAATTAAAATTCAGTCTTTATTTTTCAGAATTTTTGTCAGTTGATCAATAAAACTTCCTTCAATCCCATTTCCATAACTGGTACTACTTTTACTCCAGTTTTACAAATCTATAAATTAACCTACTAATGTGAGAAAAAAAAAACTCTTCCAGGATGGAATTGGAAGGTTATTGAAAAATGTTGCCTGAAATTTCTCCCTATCTTCACTTGAAAACCCTTTCAAATATGAGTCTTTTTTCCCTCTCTGTAATTTTTTTCATATCTCTGTAGTATTTGGTGTGAACCACTTGCACATACGGCTTTCATATTTTTCTATTAGAACAGGAAAAAAGACTATGATTAATATTTAGCCATTATTGAGCTATGGTTTAACAAGCAAGTCAACAGTTTTCTTCATTTTTGTCTACTGGCCTCCATAATCCTCAAATTCAGCCATCTTTCTAAATTGTATTAAACACTTCTCCCAAAGTTTATGTTATTTATTCTGAGGAAGTTCAGATCCTCTAGGAATCTGAGAGAAAAGTTAGCCTGTTTTTTTCTGTAAACTTCACTTTACTAAAAAATTTAAAAAAGAAATGAAAAAGACTATATTATGCATGTAAACTCATTTTTCCTTATATTTCATTTAATCAATTATTCTATGCATATGTTTTCATTAGAAAACATTATTAGAAACACAAAGCTTTTAGCCCACCTCACATTCTTCAGAGATACTAGGTAATGGAAATGGAGTTAATAAACAATTCTACCTATGCCATAAACTCTCCATAAAAATTTCGAAAGCTTAGTGGAGTTAGGAAGCTTCAGGATTAATGAATTTACATAAAATGGCCAAAGGCCATGCAGACTGAAGTTCCTTACTCAGGATTTGTGAATGTTGTCCTATGAACTATTTCATCTGTTTCTTGAACAACCATTCACCATTTTATTATTCTCTCTTTTGGGCAACACATTCACCTGAGATCAAGGGTTACCTGGCTCTGCTCTCAGGAATTACTCCTGGAAATGCTCAGGGAACCATATGGGATACCGAGTATAGAACTTGGGCTGGCAGCATGCAAGGCAAACACCTTACCTCTTGTATTATCACTTTAGCCCCTTTTCTTATTTTTCAATACACTGTCATATTATCACTCTATTTTTAATTTTTATTTACTTTATTAATTATTTTATAAGGCTAATTTTTGTGATTCACGAAGTTATAAATATCTGAGTTTTGGGTATACAATGCTATAACACCAATCTCATCACTAGTGTCAACTTTCTGCACCAATGTCTTTAATTTCCCCCTGACCCCCTCACCCTCAAGTTACTTCCTTGACAACCAAATACTTGGTGTTATGGTTTTGATCTCAAGCTTTCAGTTCTTTTAGGTCTGTGATTTAGATATATACATATACCACACATCTCTATACAACTGACATGCCAGAGATTTCCACCCACCTAGACCTTATCTCCCATTCACCTCCTTTTACTCCCCCATTCCTGTTTCTTTGCTTTCCTTCTCAGTTCTGTAATCTAAAATCTAGGTATTCCTCCCTTTTATTCTCCTTATTGTAAAAGTAAATTCTTACCTATAATAAACCAGCAAGAGCAAATGTTTTCCTGAGTTCTGTTAGTTGTTTTGAACCGGAGGAGGAATTTGTGAAAACCACAATGTAGCCAAATCAGGAAGTTCTGGGGCACCCTAGGGATCTTACAATTGTGACCAATGTAGGATATTTGAAATATCAAAACAAATATTTGATATTTGATTAATCCTTTATCACAGAATTAAGTATTCTCTAGAGTTCTATACATTTGAAAAAATATTTAAGATGTTTCAAATTTTGTGAGATTTAAGAGATTATGTGGCCAAATTGTTTAGTCATCCAGCAATAATATTTATAATCTAAATGAAGCATAGATTTGTTAACATGGAACTATCACTGAAAGATATTATCAATAGGTGGCAGTTAGTAAAATTGAGTGATGTGGAAAATTCCAGCCTGTGGAGCCCAGAAATGAAATACTGAGCACAGAGTGAAAAATCTCACATTAATTAAAAATGTATAGTCAGAGACTCAAAGACCACCAAAAGCAAGGCTTTCGTAGCTCTTGATGATGGCCCTGCAAAATCAGGTGGCTGATGAGCAGGCATTGTTAAAATGGTCAGAACACAGAAGGGACGGGGAGGGGGAGAGTGGAGGATATGGGAGGCAGGATCGGAGCGGCTGTGGGAGGACAATTCAGTGGTGGGAATTCCCCTGATTCAATGTAAATATGTACCTGGAATATTACTGTGAACGATATGTAAGCCACTATAATTAAAATAAAAATTATATTTAAAACATGCAAAAAAAAAAAGGGGGGGGTCAGAACAGACTTCATACTCTGAGTTGAAAATTGCTCTAGTTCCTCCAGGGCTAAGTCCTATAAAATGTATAAACCCCCCAACTAAGTTTTATTGGGTACTTTGGATTAATGTACCCCTTAAAATTGTAAACACACTTATCTAAAATTTTCCATTTGAGGTTAAGCATTTTATCTTGCAAATAGACGGTGATGACTTCATTTCTAATAATAGGAAGCATTGTGAGAGTAGACCTTGGTGTCACACTGCCATATCATTTACTAAGTCCACAGTCAGCCTTTTCTCAGCACAGCTTTTTTAAGCAGGACAGTATCAGGGAAAAGAATCTATTTAAGACAGGCTTAGACCCCATAATACTGAGTAAGAGACTTTTATTTGAGAGGCCTAAGAGACAACATAGCCTGTAAGGTGCTTACCTTGCACATGGTCAACCCAGATTCCATTTCTGGCATCACATGGTTGGGTGTTTTCCTTCACTTTGTAAAAAGAATAAAAAAGAGAGGCTGCAATTTGTGCTTTGAATTCAAGTCATTCATTAATTCCTATGTACAACAATATTGGGAAGAATGTTAACAGCTTTTATTTAATGGCTTTACTAAATTATTCAGAAAACTAGTTTTACTTCAGCAAACCTTGCAACTCTTACATTCTTCTCCTGTTCCCAGTTACTTTTCCCTTTTCTTATTAAAATAAATTATAACCAAATATGACTTTTTCCACTCTGTAGTCACATAGAAAATTTAGTGTCTTCTGAAACTAACAAAGTACATATCCTCATACTTTCTATGTCTTTTATCATGTTGTCATACTAATGGTAATTAAGTGTCTTTATGACTGCCTTCTTTGAAGTTTGAAGTGCCCTACACTGAGTAAATAATTAATGATTTTAAATCTTCAGTGGAAATATTGATTTTTTTTACCATTGCATTATCACTGAAAGAAGAAACTTACTTTATAGCTAAAGTAATAAATGTTTCATAAGACATGTTTTTCAATAAAGAATCTTACAGATATGAGTTAAGTTTTGCTTTTATTTTGAGTATTTTGTTTTTTTTGATTACTTGTTTCTAGGAGAATCCTAGAAAAACATTAGCCGATAATTATGTGAGATAATAACTAATCAGCTATTGGCCTTAGAGCTTATGAACAAAAATAGATTAAATTTCCTAGTTCAATTCCAATAACAGAATAATATAACAAAATTCCAGTAATAAAATCACGACTAAAATAAGTGAGTATTCTTCAGCATCATCTATGTTAGAGTTCAAAAGAATTAAGCTCATAGGGGCTGGAGAAATAGCAAAGTGGTTGGGCATTTGCTTTGCACATGACCAACCTATGATGGATGGTGGTTCTATTCTGAAATTCTGTAAGGTCCCCACCCCCCCCCCACCTCGAGCCTGCCAGGAGTGATTTCTGAGCACAAAACAAGAAGTAACCCCTGAGCGCTGCCGGGTATGACCCCCCCCCCCAAAAATGAAGAATTAAGTTCATGATTTCCTACTATGTTTATGTAAATGTGGAGAATAATATGTAGAAAATAGAGAAAAGATTAGATGCATTAGTACTATTTTTATTATCTGAGAAATTTTTAAGACTGGTATCAAACCATTTTAGTTAAAGTCTTAAAAACACATTTACTTTTACAATTTGCAAACATCTGATGGCTTTCAGGTTATGCTTACATAATTAAATATTTATTTTACAAATAAAATGAAAATGTTACCAGCCAATAAACTGATTACATATTAATGTACTCAAAACACATATTTTATTCTAACAAATAATTTATAAGTGCTAATAAACATAATAAATAATACACTGAATGTATTTTATATTTTTCTCCCCCTCCCTCTCCCTCTCCTGTATTTTATATTTTAATTTTATAGGACATAAATATAAATTTTAATTTGATGATAACATGAAAAATAAGCATTTCTTCTACACATAACTTTTGTGTGTGTGTATATATATATATTGGTTTTTGGGCCACACCTGGTGACAGTCATGGGTTATTCCTGGCTATGCACTCAGAAATCACTCCTGGCTTGGAGAACCATATGGGATGCCAGGGATCAAACCGTTCTAGATTAGTGAGTGCAAGGCCAACTCCCTACCCCTTGCATCACTGCTCTGGCCCCTGTATACTGATTTTTATTTTCTGTAAAAATTATTTCTTTATTATTGTTTTAGCTCTTAATCAAAATAGAAATGCTTTTCTCAGAACTTTAGTTTTGTAAAATCCTTAGCTAAAAAAAGCTTAAATAATAACAAAAAAATCCCTCATCTTTTGAAAAATACATGTCTCTTTAGTTCAACACTTAAAATATAATGGGGGCATGGGGCCAGCACGGTGGCGCTAGAGGTAAGGTGTCTGCCTTGCCAGCGCTAGCCTAGGACGGACCGAGGTTCGATCCCCCGGAGTCCCATATGGTCCCCCGTGCCTGCCAGGAGCAATTTCTGAGCGCATAGCCAGGAGTAATCCCTGAGCGTTACCAGCTGTGGCCCAAAAACCATATATATATGGTATATATATATATAATGGGAGCCAGAGAAAGAGTACAGTGAGGGAACTATGTTCAATCCTTGACACCTATGTTGTCCCTTAAGTTTGCCAAGTGATCCCTGAGTGCAGAGCCAAGAGTAAGCCCTGAACATCTCTAAGTGTGACCCCCCAAAAAAAAATAAAAACTCTCAAAATATACATATGTTATATATGTACATATAAATCATTAGTGCCCCCAATGAAACTAGGCCACAACATTGCAATAGAATTATAAACATTATAATTTAATAAATAGCTGTTAATAAAAGATAAAAGTCTTGCTTTGAATATAATTTGTTTTCCGATGTTGTTTTAAATGGAAATAGAGTTTAAATAAGTCTCAATCACCCCATCCCATCTCACCCACAAAATTTACTTGAATGCACATCAGTCTTCATTGTATGTCCATAAAGTAAAACTAAGGAAAATGAAAACCCATAGCACTCCCATAGCACTTCTATTAATGCATATTGTATTCATATCGTTTGTTGTGGTTTGCTACTTAAAGTCCTAAAATGAACCTAAGGTGCTTTCTTTCTTATTTTTTAGGACTGTGAGAAAACAAATAGGCAGATAAACATTTCAAAGGGCAGAATATTTTGCATTCTGATTACATAAACATTTAGCTGTTTAACCTGACAGAAGGACTCATATTTCTTCTTTGCAGAGAATAAAAATAAACTTTACATCTGGGGAATACCAGACTCAGTTGAAAAGGTGTTGCTATAGGGAAACAAGAGGATTAAATGAGTGCTACACTCAGGAGGAGAGTGATAAGCTTTCAACAGAAAACTTGACTCATTGACTTTTCTACAGAGAAAAGTGTTTAAAAATGCTAGCATCCAAGTTTGAAAAAGAAAGCCTGAATCAAATCCTTCAACTGGAAATTCGGAATTGAGAAGCCTCAGGCTCCTCCAGCATTACTCTTTAAAAGGTGAGCTTAGAGGCTGGCTTTCAATAGTGCATTTCAAACTTTATGCACCTATAAATTAGTTGAAAATAAGATTTTTAAAAAAAAGAACAGCAATGTAAGTAAACTGTCACTTATACCTGTGTTTACAGGCAGCTCTGTAAAGCTCTAATTTGCTTTTCAGCTGAGATTGAAAACCACTGTCCCAGTAGTAGAAAAAAATCAAGTGAAATAGAGGAAAATACAGTTTAATTCAGAATGTAGCAGCAATCAAAATATAAAATAATTTATTTGGGGAAAATGGAATCTTTACAAAAATTAAATCTAATCTTACTATGCTACATGACTAAAGTTATGTTTATAAGAATGTGAACACTGAATATTAATACAAAACCAATTCTATTTTTTTTTCCTGCAGGTAAGGAGATGCATGTGATGGGAGCTAAAGAAAGTCTAGTTTTTATATAGAAAGAAATTAATATGTGAGTCTTATACTTAAAAAAAATTTTGGTTTGGGTCTATACTCAGTGGTAGTCAGAGCTTACCCTTGACTCTGTGCTCAGAGATTACTCTTGTTGGGGTTTGGAGAACCATGCAGGTACAGAAGTTCAAACCTATGTAGATCACAGAGAAAGGAAATACTCTTCCTCCTGTACTATCTCTCCAGTACTGGTGCTACATTAAAAGTTGTATAAATTTTTAATGAAAATGCCTAATTTGTCTATTAAAAATGCCATAATACCTGTTTGAGAGAAACAGAAAAGGGGAACTCAAATGGAGGGGTTTTCAGGTTCAGTTATCTGGAACTATTTTATTCTTTAAGTATTATAGGTATTATAGTATATATGATATGTGCACAGCAAAAACAATGCAGTGGGAAGAGCTAAATTATTTCTAAGTAGGGGTCTTTCACATCTAGCCTAGTGACTTACATAGGTATAGATGTGTCTTTCAGATTCAAGTGTGGTAAGAAACTCATATGATTCTCATTTCCAATAAAATGATTTTTGAATACTCTGTCATAGAATGAAGCAGAGATCTGTGTTATTTTGGGTGCCTCACATGTGTCTGTGCAGTTCTTTTAATTAGATTAGAGATCTTATAATATTATCGATCAGCAGTGTCTACAACCATAAAGGAGAGAATTCTGCTTGAAAGGCTTTTTAGTATCTATCTAAGTATAACTCAGATGCTCTTGATATTGTCTGAGTCATCTGGAAGTCATGTCTGTACAATTTCTCCAGACTTCAGTACCCTGAATAATAATAAGCATAGTGCAACAAAAAGCAGCCAATGTTTCTCAAATACAAAATACCATGCTAAGGACATTTCACATCATTTCTCATTTAGTCCAAAACATAAGATCACTGAGAAGCTGTTGTAGTTCAAGTTTAAGATGGAGGATATGAGAAGTTAATTAAGATCATGCAGTTAATAAAGAAAAAGTTAAACTGAGATTGGAATTCCATGTATCTGATACATTCTACCTGATGGTGTCTCATATTTTCTCTTCACTGCTTTGACTTCAGGCTCTATATAAGATTAAATGTAATACAAACTATTTTAGGGGGCTGGAGAGATAGCATGGAGGTAAGGTATTTGCCTTGCATGCAGAAGGTCGGTTGTTCAAATCCCGGCATCCCATATGGTCCCCCAAGCCTGCCAGGAGCGATTTCTGAGCATAGAGCCAGGAGTAACCCCTGAGCGCTGCCGAGTGTGACCCAAAACCCAAACCCCTCCCCCCCAAAAAAGATTTTAAAGCACTATTGTTTACAAAACTATTATTGCATGATTCTCTGTATAAAAAGTAACAGAAGCACATCCTCTAGCATTGTTCCAGTGTTCTCCATAGTCTCCTCTCCAGGGCAAGCTTTCAACTGAAGACCAGTTCCCATTTCTGTTGCTGGGCATTTGTTAGTCTTCACATTTCTTTATATACTGCACATGGGATAGATCATTCTATGTATGCCCATTTCCTTTTAACTAACTTCAGTCAGTATGGTTCTCTCCAGACACATACATGTAGCAGCAAATTGCATTCATTTCTTTAATTAAAACCAAAGAGTATTGTATTGTATATATGAACCATAGTTTCCATGGATTATTTTCAGATTTGCTATTGTGAAAAGTGCTACAATGAGCTTAGGAGTGCAAATATCTCTTTTGGCTAGAATTTTTGCTGGACCTTAAGGTAAACGCCAAGAAGTGTAACTTCTAAGTCATGTGAAAGATCAACATCTAGTTTTTTGAGAGGTATCCATCTTGTTTTCCTAAATGACTAGATCAATCAGCACTCCCACCTGTAGTGAATAAAATATTCTTTTTTCCCCCACAGCCATGATTGTGTTCTTTCTGATATATCCTGGTCTCACTGGTTAGAGATGTTACCAAACTTTGATTTGCATTTCTGTGAGAAGTGATGCAAAGCATGAAAATGCTCAATATCAGATCAGAATTCATAGACTGCATGAGAAAAACATAGATATGATGCCTAGAGACATTGATTTTAATGATTCAATGCCACTGGCAAAAGAAATGGAAGTAAAGATGAACAAATGGGATGATACCAAACTAAGAAGTTTCTGCACCACAAAGGAAACCATAAAAAAATAAAATAAAATATTTGTCCACCGCTCATCTGTTGAAGTGGCAATTTTCAATATATAACAAGCACTACTTGATTTTCATAAGAAATAAAATAAACAGCACCATTAAAAAATGAGGGGAAGAGGTGAACAAAAACTCGTTCAAAGATATATTGCCAATCACATTTATGGAAAAAGAATAAAATATATTTTTACAACATGTTTGGCAGTGTTCAGGCTTACTTTTGGCTCTGTGCTCAGAGTTCATTCCTAGTGGTGCTCAAAGGACTAGATGGGGTATCCAGAATTGAACCTGTGTCTCTCCGGACCCCTAAAAGGGTTAGAATACTTTTTAATGTAATACATGGATCTTTAAAGTAAATTTCACTATACATTGAGTCGCTTACTTTTTCTTAGCTAAATTAATCATTAGAAAGTAAATAGAAAAATGTTGATTAACTACAGATATTTTCTTTACATTTTGATCAGAAACATCTTATTGTAAATAGAAGTGTGCCTTTATCAGAAGATATACCTAACAAACCCTAAAATCAGTTACTAAGCCCATAGAGATCAGTGATTTGTGTGACAGGTTAAGAATGCTTTGCTAACAGTAATTCTTTGCTGATGGGTTAATCTTCTGCTCTGACAGACTCGGGGGCTAAATAGATTGAAAAGAAACAATAAATCTTTTCTGATGTTGGTAAAGGCTTTTCATTCCACTGAGTTTACACATTTATAGGAAAGAAAGCAAGTCTTGGCTCATACTTCAGTGAATCAAAGCTAAGTAGCAATTTACAGAGGTCAAATAAAGTATATAAGCTTGTTCCTGAGATGGATAAGTAGAGAGAAAACATGCCAGTGTGCAATGATGAATGGGGATAGGGTGAAGATAGATAGAATTGGTAGAGAACTTTGGGATCTAGAATTAGCTGTATTCAGAGTTTTAAAATTCAATGACAATCAGAAAGTTACATATGAAAAGGTCTGTGTATAAAAAACAAAACAAAACAAAACAAAAAATACTGCAAAAATTCTGATTTGCACCACTGGTTGAGAACCAATATTTCCTATTGGTTCTTACTCTTTAGGATTTTGCTTGTCTTTCTCCTTGACAAGTAACAGTGGTTTCACTTTGTTTTATTCACTCCGTTAACATTCTCACCACCTGGTAGTGAATTTGCTTGCTAAGGAATGTTGTGCAGTGAAGAGGAATAGAGAAGGTTGAAGACCACACCTCAAAAAGAAGTCACATGCAGATTTAGATCTTCATGTTTTCAGTTAGTACAGAAATACAGTTGATGGTGAGGACTGAAAAGAGCAGAAAGGTCAAGAAGGAAGATTTTCCTGCTCTGCCACTGAAAAACACAGCAGCCTGTGCTCACATCCACTATCTTCCTAGCAGATAAGCAGATCAGCTCTTGTACCAAACTCCAAAAAAAGAAGAAAAAAAGTTCATGGTAAGAAGTTTGCCACAAATAGCTGGGGATTGCTATTAAGGTAAAAAAAAGAAGGAGCCACTATGACACTGATAGTCAGAAATGATCACTCTAGAAAAAACTGGGAACTGAAAGACTGTAAAGTGATAGAAATGTTATTGCAAACCAATGTTTAAATAGAGACAGACAGGGAACAGGGCGGAAGAGTGTGGAAGGGAAACAGGGACATTGGTGGTGGGAAATGTGCACTGGTGAAGGGATGGAGGTTTGATTTTTTTATGAATGAAACTGAATTATGAAAAAATTTGTAACTGTGTAAAAGATAAAATAAAATAATATTTTAAAAAATGGCTGCTGATTTTTCCCAGGGTGTCTTGTCTGGGTTGATACCTCTGTGGCATTCTTAGAAAGGATGGAGGCAGATTCCCCTTTCTGCATAATACCACAGCAGCCATCATCCTATGGTTTTTGACAGAAACCACCCAACTCCATAACTTAAATCGTATCAAATGACCGAGTATGTTTACCAAACTACCAAATTTGTTTCAGATCTATAGATCCTGGACCATGAGCTTCCTGACACCTCAAAAATTTATAATGTTAGCCCAGGATTATCACAGAAAATTTGGACAGTTACATAGAAACCTACTGACATAGTAACACAGAAGGCTCAACTAGCACCACCACAGACCAATAAATCCTTAAATACTGACCTTGTGATACCACAAAGAGGCATAAGAGTTATGTCAAATTGACCCTGTTGTTCTAAGCTTTGGTAATTCAATTTGCCTTTCTGTTTTAAAAAATCATGTGTTTTGCAAGGGGCGGCCTAGGATAGTGGGTGGAAAATTGAGGGCATTGGTGAAGAGAAGTCACACTGCTTGTAGGATTGGTATTTGAAACTTCAATTCCTGAAAAGGTCATAACAACTTGATAAATCATAGTATTATAATAATTTTAATTAAACCACACTGAGATACAGAGGTAAAAGTTGTTGATAGTTCAATTTTAATTATGTGATGTTACAGCACCCATTCCTTCACCAGTGTTCATTTCTCACCACTAGTTTCTCCAGCCACCCTTCCATTCCTCACCTTACCCCAGCCTGCCTCTATGAAAGACACTTTTCTTCTCTCTCTTTCTGTCTCTTTTTTTAATCTCTCTCATTCTGTCTCTCATACCCCCTTTTTCTTCTTTTTTCCTGTGGTTTCCAATACTATTGCTTAAGAAATATCATGCATATCACTTTACTTCCTTTCAGTTCTCAGCACTTATCCAGAGTTATCATAGTCAACAATTCTTGTTATAATGGCCCCTTATACTTAAAAAAAAATAAAAGAAGTAATATTTTGGAATTTAGAGTACACAATAAAGACACAAAGCACCAAGATGAAATCATTGTAAATTCACACTATTCTTACATTTATTTAGGATATATATCAAATTTTCAGCATTCTCCAGAGTGTCCAAATCCATGTCTAAGGAAACATGAATTTGAACAAGGCACTCAGTTTTTATAAGTTCCTCCAGTTCAAAATAACTAAAATTTTTCCGCAGAGAGCTCTAAAATGCAAAGGTCTCTTTCTATAAGATTCAAACCTAATTCTTCCTAGATCTATCATCTCTATAGTTAGCCCTGGTATTTACAGCATTTCCTTAAGCTTTGACAACTAGAAAATGAAGTCAATAACTTCAATAAATAGAAAGAAATCTATCATTATTATTTTTTCTAGTTCTTCTCTATTTTTTTAAAGGTTATGATCTCCCCCTAAACCCAGAGTTGTATGGAGCACATTTTCTATTCTGAATAAACATATTTATGGTGGTGGATTTTACAGTATAAAACTGCTATCACAAGAGGATATAGGAATATTAGAAAGCAGTTGAGAGTCATGAATAAAGCAGTGCTTGGTGCAATCGTGTAAATTTTAGTAGCTATGTCACAAAAAAATGGCATCAAGTTTGCAATAAAGAAGCACAGACTGGACAATAACTAAAAGCTTCATATGTAAAACATTTAACATGGAACCGACAATTTTCTATTACACTCAGCTTTGTTAAGCTAATAATTTCTAACAATTTTTCTGCTGCTTTAGCAATATATGATGGCCAACTAGAAAAAAAGAAAAGAAAATAGGTAAGCATTTGCTCAGCATCTGGGAAGGAGGCTGTTGTCACCATTTAGCTCAAATACAGTAAGATTTTTAAGTAAGCACCTCTCTCTAAATCACATTTCAAAATCACAGTGTGAAAAAAAAAGGTAGAAAATAAACTGTTTGAGAAAAACTTGAAAACAATAAATGTGGTGGCTGCACCTTGCCCTAAGATGTGCTTTATATACATTTAAGACAAGTTAGTACCTCTTTGCTCTATTGAACTGTAAGTGGTTGAACAAAAATTCCATTAAACTCATGAAATACATGTGGCTAAAACACTGTCAAGCAAAGTTCACCTCTATTTTAAAGTGATTGCTCTTAATACAGAGTTACCTGGATCTTTGCTGGATCACAAGCATTGCTTGCTAATATATACCCTGGGAATTGGGTCAATACATAGTGTTACAATACTTAGTTCTACATCTCAGATATCATTTCCTTACTTTTCTAAAACCCAAATGCCATTAGATATAAAAACAATCTATTCTTTAAGCTTTGGTTCATATAACTGAATTGCACAATTTTTAAAAGTCCAAGAATGATCCTTGCACAGCTCAGGGGTGTCTATTTCAAAAGCTCTCTCAAGCCGATGAACTCATTTATTGTAAGGGCATCTGCAATGTGCAAAGTGTTTCCTCTAAAAACTCTTCTTTACACTCTTAACTATTTTGCTTTCTTTGCTGTGATCCCCTTTGTTCTAATAAAGAGGTTTCTCTCATGCATTTCTTGCTTTAGGAGACATTTTACTCAAAATAGCTGGAAATGAATTTAAGCCCAAGAGATGCTAATTTAACAGTGCTCTGAATTTAAGTCAAGAGGAAAATAGCCTAATAAAATTATGAGTTTACAAATTGTAAAATATATTTATAACTTAGTTTTTGTACCTGATCATTTAAACCATACAAATAAGAGATAAAGGCATTTAAATAAAAAGGTTATTGGGGCTGGAGACATAGTACAACATATAAGACAGTTGCCTTCAATATGTGTGACTATATCCCCAGAACTCCATATGGTCCCCAAAGTCTGACAGGAATGATTCCTAAGCACAGAGTACTAAACTCTGAGCACTGCCAGGAAGGAAGGAAGGAAGGAAGGAAGGAAGGAAGGAAGGAAGGAAGGAAGGAAGGAAGGAAGGAAGGAAGGAAGGGAGGGAGGGAGGAGGGAGGGAGGGAGGGAGGGAGGGAGGGAGGGAGGGTAAGGAGGGGAGGAAGGAAGGGAGGGAGGGGAGGGAGGGAAGGAAGGGAGGAAGGAAGGAAGGGAGGGAGGGAGGGAGGGAAGGAGGGAGGGAAGGAAGAGAGGGAGGGGAGGGAGGGAGGGGAGGGAGGAAGGAAGGGAGGAGAGGAAGGAAGGAAGGAGAGGGAGGGAGGGGAGGGAGGGAGGGAGGGATGGGAGGAAGGGAGGGAGGAAGGGAGGGAGGGAGGGAGGGGAGGGAGGGGAGGGAGGGAGGGGGGAAAGAAGGAAGGAAGGGAGAAGCTTTCAAGGTGGGAGGAATAGAGTTATAGACTCCTCTCTTCTCTCTCACTTCATTTGGGTCACCTGTAATATCAGCAAAGTCAATAAAAGTAAAATGTATACCTTTCCTAAATACTCAAAATAAACAAGTATCTACGTTATACTAACAGTTTACCACAGAGTCTTTGTTATATAAACTTTTGTTCTAACAGTAAAGATACAGAATTAAATGATAAAAGATGACGATTGTGTGTTCTTGTATTATTAAATAGATATCTCAAGAAAGCTCAGATTGTATTTGTATAAGATAAAAATGGAAAAAAGCTGAAAAGGTTACTTTATATGTATGTGAAAACTTTCCCTGAGGATATCTAGAAATTCACAATGGAGCAACTCAGAAATGCTGTTGGTTTCTTACATTTAGTTTCTAAATAAGGCAGTTTAATCTTTCTGGGTGCCTGAATATCCTGAGAATAATTTTCTTTTTGCTGCCCAATGAGAGTTTCATTTAATTAAATTTGAAGAATATGTCTATCCACCCCAAATATCATCTAATGAATTTCCTCTAAAACTGTAAAGCACAGTAGCAGCAATCATAAGTGATCTACATAGCTTCTCACAATGTTTATTATTCACACGATTTCCTTCCTAGTCATTGCTTTCTAATAATAGAATCCCGTTTAGATTCTCTAATTTCTTCCCTGGGGCCATCATCATTTCATTTGTCAAGAACTCATAAAGTTAAATGGAGTAATTTAGTAAAGAAAAGCCAGTTGACATCAAACAGGAAACTAATCCATTAAATTCCTAAGTCAAGTGTGAGAGATATATTCTTGATTAATAACTCACAATAGATAACAATAAGAAATTTCAAATTGTGACACTTAAGGAAAACTATTATTTATTAGACATTTATCAAAGGAATAACAGCTAAAAAATAAATGAACTATTAATAAAAGTTTATGCATCCTCGATGGTCTTAAGAGGAACTTGAATAAAAACATCAGAAAAAATAATTTAGTTTTTCTGAAGAAGCCACTTTGAATCACCAAAAAGAGCCCGAAAAGATAAAAAGTAATTAAGTATATAATCCTATGAAATAAAAGCCCTAGCCAAAATTTATCATTTCCATTTGAAGTACCTCTAGTAACTCCTTCAAGAGAACCAATTTCATTTTTGTTCTAAAGGGTAACGTGAGAAAACATATACTGTTTCAGAAATATATTGATTTTTATTTTGTTTATAAAAAAAGTAGTAAGACATTTAATTATATGTTCCTGATATTGTATTATAGATTATCATTATTAAAAACAGGGAATCCGGGGTCCGGAGAGGTGGCACTAGAGGTAAGGTGTCTGTCTGCCTTGCAAGAGCTAGCCAAGGAAGGACCGTAGTTTGATCCCCTGGGGTCCCATATGGTCCCCCCAAGCAGGGGCAATTTCTGATGGCTTAGCCAGGAGTAATCCCTGAGCATCAAATGGGTGTTGCCCAAAAGACCAAAGAAAAATAATAAAACAAAAACAAAAAAATACCGGGAATCCAGGCCGGAGCGATAGCACAGTGGTAGGGCATTTGCCTTGCACTCAGCCAACTCAGAACGAACAATGGTTCGAATCCTGGTATCCTATATGGTTCCCCAAGCTGCCAGGAGCAATTTATGAGAGCAGAGTCAGGAGTAACCCCTGAGCACTGTCAGTGTGACCCTCAAAAAAATAAATAAAATAAAATAATAAAATAAAATTAAAAAAACAGGAAATCCAACTCTGCATAATACAAATTGGAAGACTAGGGTTCTTTTAATCAACATCTTTACTAATAAACAAAAATTTGTTGTTGTTTTTTTTTGTTTTGTTTTTGGGCCACACTTGGTGATGTTCAGGGGTTACTCTTGGCTTGGGGGATCATATGGGACACCGGGGGATCGAACCGTCCAGGTTAGCAAGTGCAAGGCAAATGCCCTATCACTTGAGCCACCGCTCCGGCCACTAATAAACAAAAATTTAAAATAGTTTCTGAGTATGTCTGAGTATGTTTCAGTTTTAATCTGATTTAGTTTAATATTCAGTTTGGCAATTTTTAGAAGTTGACAAGGAATATGAAGTAAATTTTAAAAATATATGAACCAGCTTTAGAACATATTTCTTAACTTCATTATCTAAAAATAAATTTGCATGCATAATTGATTGACAAAGTTTGAACTATATAAAAGCATACTATATGTCTGCAATTATATAAAAGTAATCTATTTTGTAAGAAATACCTGCACTAGGGCCAGAGCAATAGTATAGAGGTTAGGGCATATGTGTTGCATGAGTTTGATATAAGTTCAATCCCTGGGATCCCAAATGGTTCCCCAAAAACAATCACAAGTATTTCCTGAGAGCAGAGTTAAACATTGAGCACTTTTGGGAGTATGTGCTCCTCCCTTCCTTTCAGAAAAGAAAGCAAAAATCCTGCCAACCCAGAGCATATCTTAGGTCTGTGTATGCACACAGAGGGATCCTCCGGTTCCTCCCATCATATATGGCTGGTTCTGCCTGCAGTGTCTTCCCCCCGTCTGTGTCTACATCCTGCTGCCAGCACTGATCCTGTCATCCAATGCCCTATCTAGGTTTGTGTGCAGAGAAAGAGACCCTCCAGTTTCTCCCATCAAAGGCAAACTATGCTGTCTGCAGCATCTTTCTCCAGCCTGCTTCTGCATCAAACCACAGGCCCTAATCTAATCCCACTACCATCCTAAATTCCATCTCAGATTCTCTTTGTTTGTGCAGAGAGGGGGTCCTTTCATCCGTCCCATAGAGTTTCCCTTTTCCAACCCATGAAAATGCTAGTGCATCTGAAGAAGAATTTTCATTTATATTATATATTTCAGTCATATTGAACCTAACACTTCTTTCTCCTAGAAAATATACAGCTCAAAAGTATTGAATAAAAGTATTGAAAAAATTAGTTTGAATGTTTTTATTTTATACTTAGATAACCTCCCTTATTTAGGAAAATAACTTCGAAAGCAGATATGGATCAAGTCACCTTTTATATTATCTATTCAATAGATCACTTTCTTAAACACCCTGAAACTCCAGTATTCCAACCCACCAAATGGAAAGAACAATGGAGAAACTAAGAAGGACACCCACAGTTGAAGATATGGAGAGAAATCCTAAAATATTTCCAAGTTCATAACCAATACTTAATATTTAAGCAGCAGAAATGAAATAACTGCTAGACTTAAAATTAAACAATTTTAATTAAGCAATAGGTGAATAATTCAAACAACTCAAAGTAAAACTCTTTCAGAAGGTAAGATAATCCATACAAATGAAATTGAAGATACTAAAAAACATGTTAGCAAGCCATAATTGTAGAATTACACAGGTGGAGAATCACATAGATAAACTTGAAGACAAATTGCATAAAGATAAAGAAGTCAAAAGAGAAAGGAGAGACAAAACAATGAAAGAAGATGTAAGGCATTTAATGAACAAGATGAGAGAAATAAACTTTGGATAATAAGAATAAGAAGGAAAGTAAAAAGGGAAAGGAGAAGAACAAGAAGTGAGGGAGATAATAGTAGAGAACTTTTCAAATCTCTGGAAAGAGGTTGCTGTACAAATCCAAGAGGCAAGAGTGCCAAACAAAACAAACCCTAACAGAACAACACCAAGACATATAATCCAAATGGCAAAAACAAAGAGAGATAGAGAAAGAGATGGACTCTTTTTAAAGTAGTAAGGGAGAAGAAAAAACTTATGTATAAAGGGAAGAACATAAGAATCAAGCCAGATCTTCTATTTGAAACAATCCAGGCAAGAAAAGTATTGAATGACATATTCAAACTACTGAATGAAACATTCAACCTAGAATTAACTACTCAACAAATCTCTCATTTACATTTGAGAGAGAGATAAAAAAAAACATTGTAGACAAAAAGAATTTGAAATATTTGTACTAATCAACCGACTCTAAATGAACTACTCAAAGATCAATTTTATGAAACTAATACCAAATTGTAATAGCAATAAGCCTTACACAATATAATAGTACAACAGCCATTTCTGTCAATAGTTTCCTTAAATGTCAATGGACTAAACTCTTCCATTAAAAGGCACAATGTAGTGGGTTAAATCAGGAAACAAAAGCCAGATATCTGTTGCCTGTAGAAAACACACTTAAAAGTTCAGGATAGATACAGGCTCAGAGTAAAGGGATGGAAAACAATTATACAAGCTACTGAAAAACAAAAAAAGCTGGAGCAACCATAATTATATCAGACCAAATTGCATTCAACCTCAAAAAAAGTACTTAGATACAAAGAATGACACTATTTATTAATCATGGCAATAATAGACTAAGAAGTTTCAACTCTGATTTAAATTTATACACCAAATGTAAAGTCAGAAAAACATGTAAGGCTTTTGCTCACAAACCTAGAAAAAGATATAGATGGAAATGTGATAGTAGGGGGAGATTTCAACACACCATTATCGCTTCAATGCAGAACACTAGCAAAGACATAAGAGCCCTAAATGAGAAATTAGAAGAACTAGAAATAACGGATCTATAAAGGTTCTTTCTCAAGTGCACATGGAACCTTCTCTAGGATAGACCACATTTTCGAACACAAGTCTAATTACAGAAAGTAAAAAATATATGAATTATACCAAGCTCCCTATCAGACTACAATGGCACAGAGTTCAAGATTGACTGTAAAATGGAAAAAATCTAACACCTGGACACTAAACAACATGTTGTTCAACAACAGCTGGATCAAAGAGAAAATCAAGGAAGAAATAAAGTGATATTTTTTGAGATGAATGATAATGAAGAAAAATGTTGCCAAAATCTATGGGGCACAGCAAAATAATTAGGGGAAACTCATAGCAATAGAGGCCTACATTTGGAAATAATAAAAGGACAAAAACCAACAACCAAAAAGTACACCTTAAATATTTGGAAAAACGGGGCCAGTGAGGTGGTGCTAGAGGTAATGTGTCTGCCTTGAAAGCGCCAGCCAAGGAAGGACCACGGTTCGATCCCCCGGCATCCCATATGGTCCCCCCAAGCCAGGGGTAATTTCTGAGTGCTTAGCCAGGAGTAACCCCTGAGCATCAAATGGGTGTGGCCAATAAAAGCAAAAAACATATATTTGGAAAAATAACAGCAAGGACACACAGCACAAGCAGAAGGAAAGAAAGAATAAAAAACCAGAGTAAAATCAATAATATAAAAACAAGTAAAAATACTCAAATAAAATAAATTAGAAGTGAAAGTGGAGAGATTACAACAGAATCCCAAGAAATCCAACACATCATCAGAGCTTATTATGAACAACTATACTCAGTTAAGATAGAGAACCTAGAGGAAATGGGCATATTTCTAGAAAAATATAATCTCCCAATACTGAAAAAGGAGGAAGTAGAAAGACTAAACAGTCAATCAAAAGTAAATAAATTAAACAGTAATTAAGAAACTACTCAAGAATAAAAGTCCAGGGTAAAATGTGTATATGGATAAATTATATCAAACATTCAGAGAAGAGTTACTATCACTGATCCTTAGACTCTTCCAAAATATCAAAAAGATGGGAATCCTCCTTAATACCGTCTCTGAAGCAATATTATACACATTTCCAAAGTGGACAGAGATAGTACCAATAAAAGAAACTACAGATAAATCTCACTAAAAATATTTGTTGTTGTTTTTTGTTTTTGGGGGGTCACACCCGGTGGCGCTCAGGGGTTACTCCTGGATATCTGCTCAGAAATAGCTCCTGGCAGGCATGGGGGACCATATAGGATGCCGGGACTCGAACCAACCACCTTAAGTCCTGGGTCAGCTGCTTGCAAGGCAAACGCCGCTGTGCTGCTATCTCTCTGGCCCCGCTAAAAAATATTGATGCAAAAATCTTTGCAAACCAAATCCAACAATACATCAAAAAGATTATTCACATCATGACTAAATGGATTTCATCTCAGGGATACATTGATGGTTCAATATATGCATATCAATTAATATAATACACCACATCAGTAAAAGGAAGGATAAAAACCATATAATCACATCAATCAATGTGGAGAAAGCATTTGACAAGATCCAACATATTAATATTGTTAGACTTCAACACTGCCCTGTCACTCCTTGATAGGTCAACCAGGCTATGGGTCATACTCTAATGACCCATGCTGGGCCATAAAACATACCTCCATAAAAATCAAGAACATAGTAATGTAAAGAACTACCTTCTGAGATCATGATGTACTGAAATTAAAAGTGAATTACAGGAGTCTGAGCAATAGCACAGGGGTAGGGCACTAGCCTTGCATACAGCCAACCCGAGAAAGACCCAGCATTCCATATGGTCCCTTGTGCCTGCCAGGAGTGATTTCTGAGCACAGAGCCAGGAGTAACGCATGAGCACCGCTGGGTGTGACCCAAAATCCTCCCCACCAAACAAGTGAACACAGAGAAAAAACTGTAACCTAGAGATTAAAAAGCTCTACTGAATAACCAGTGGGTCAGAGACCAAATCATAAAGGAAATAAAAAAAACTTCTAGGAAGCACACAAGAATGAAGATATAAATTATCTGAATTTATGGGACATAGCAAAAGCAGAATTAAGAGGAATATATATAGCTTTTCAAGCACTTATCAGGAAGGAATAGGGGAAGGTATTAGGACTACCACATTGTAGAAACATAGGAAGAGACCTCAAAAGTGATCATATTAGAGCAAAAATGGAGGAACACTACTATCCCAAAGACTTAGGGAAAACAAGAATATTTTATGAAGATGGAAGTGTCACAGTGGTTGGTCCTCAAACTACAGCCCATGGACCACATATTGTATTTGTTTCCTGTTTTGTTTTTTCACTTTAAAATAAGATTTCTGCAGTGTGCATAGGAATTTGTTCATAGTTTTTGTTTTTACTATCATCCGGCCCTCCAACGGTCTGAGGGACAGTGAGCTGGCCCCCTGTTTAAAAAGTTTGAGGACCCCTATTAGCAGAACTAGTGAAAGAGATAGTGTTAAAGTAACCGATCAGTTTTCATGGCTTTTCTGACAAAATATTGGTTTCTGTTCTTAGAAACAAATTGCAAATAGAGCAGTGAAGACAAAAATTCAGTTTTCAATACCTTAAGACATGATAAAAAGTGGGGAATCAATAACAAATGTGATATACTCATATGTGGTGGTAGTTTACTTATATATTAATTTGCTTTTGGTTTGGGGGCATTCTTAGTTGTACTAGGGACTTATTCCTTACTCCATATTCAGATATTACTCCTGGTGATGCTCAAGAGGTCAAATGTGGTGCTGGGGTTGGAACTTGGGTTGGTTGCATGCAAGGCAATTGTTCTATTCTTTGTACTACCTTTCTAAAATCAATAAGTGTTTTTATTTAGGAGGAGGATGAAAGAGAACACAGGAAATCTTAAATTTTGATTTCAAAAAAAAAAAAAACCAAGAATCTGTTTTCATAGGTTGGAGAGAAATTCCATGGGTTAGAATACTTGCTTTCATGCAAGAGGCCCGTGTTCTAAGCTCAGCACCATATGGTGTCTTAGGTACAATCAGGAGAGACATCTTAGCTCCATGCCAGGAATAGACTCTGAACTATATTACATGTGAGTCCCAAAAACAACAAAAACTGAAAACAGCCAACCCAGGTTTGATCCTTGGCATTGCATATTGTCGAATTGTTAGGCATCTGTAGTGAAAACATACTTTCCTAAAATGACACAGAATATACTTTTTGGTGAAGTAGGACACCCATAAATATACTTACACTGTCTTGGCACCATGCGTGACTATAATGACTTTGCAACAGTATTTCTTTCTATCTGGAAAGTCCTTCAATAGTCGAGATTGGGCTCCCCTGAGGGAATTCTAGTAATGAATTTCCCTTTAAAGAGAAGTAGATATTATTAAAAAATTGTGGTCACAATTAAATAAGTAAAAGCACCTTTTCAAGTGTTGAATACAGCAGGGGCTATTATTGTCTATGATCTAAATTTCAATTAACGCACAGAATTTGTTTTCAGACAATTTTTTTTTTGGTTTTTGGGCCACACCCGGCGGTGCTCAGGGGTTACTCCTGGCTATCTGCTCAGAAATCGCCCCTGGCAGGCACGGGGGACCACATGGAACGATTCGAACCAACCACCTTAGGTCCTGGTATCGGCTGCTTGCAAGGCAAACGCCGCTGTGCTATCTCCCCAGCCCCTGTTTTTAGACAATTTGTAAAAGTTATGTTGTACCTCTCATCCTATCAAGCATAATATTGGAATCTTACACTCCAACAAAGAAATACACATGCAACCTAAACCACAGATGTCTTCTGAGAGCCAATTGTCAACCTCACAATAACCTGTATTTTACATTTTCATAAGTACAATAGTCAACGTTCCTTTTTATTTTATCCACATTATGCCACTAAGTGCTCATCTAAGCCACCCAATACTTATTTATAAAGAAACTCAGGCTAATCTACTTTTTGGAATTGATATCTGCATTTTTCACTATGGTTGAGAAGATAAAGAACACATATATTAAATTATACAAATTAATAGCGTATACAAGTATACAATATTGTATACAAGCTGAAAAGATGTTTTATGTGTATTTTTTTTGCTATTTTGTGAACTTTTTATAAATAAATTACAGCTGTTTTATATACTGGCATTTTTAGAATTACTATGTTGATGCCTATGGAGGTAAGTGCCTATTTTTCCAGGAGAGCCTCATAATGCCTATCAGTATTATCTGTAAAAAATAAAGTACAATCTATAGATTGTTTCTTGTGGAACTTGCCTATTTAACCATTTTATATTTTTTATTTTTGTATTTATTCAGTAAGTATATGACAAATGTCTCATATGGTTAGTGCTATACTGAATAAAAGTATCCTGTCCTCCTAAATACACAATCTAAACACACAGGACTATAACCCAATTTAACTCACAATAGCTTTGTACTTAGAAACTTGGATGATGAAAAAGATGGTAACAGGGCATTCTAAAAAGTAAAACTGGGACAGGTAATACTTAATTTAGTTTGAAGTATTAGAAAAATGACATTATGCAACTAAAGGTTAAGTAGTTTCTCAACCTTTTTATTTGTATCTGGAGGAAGACCAGGATAAGGGCATTCTGGACAGAAAAAACATGAAGTAAGATTTACTTGAAGATATGGAATCTGCTTTCAGGTTTTCCTAAGATGTAAAGACAACTGAGATAGTATAGATTTTTATCTGTGCAAACTACAAATTAGTGCATAAAATTTTCAAATATTAAAAAATTAATTATTTGACTTGCAAATAAATTTCTCATCATATATGGAAAAGGAGGCAACTTCCTGGAAACTCCATTTATTTCTAGAATGATAAATTAAACTATAAAGTATTTTTTCATCTTCTAGAAATTGTCATAATACTTAAATTTTGATTACTTTATTAAAAAGCATGATATACATTAAGTGACAAACCTCTATTAAAGATGATGAATCTTTTGTTGAACTTTCAGCTTTAATCTGGTATAACGGACAAACATGTGGTCAGAAATTAAAAGTAGACATCACAGGGATTTGATACATGTCTACAAATGAAAGGATTATTCCCCACTTGACTTCACATGCTTAACATTTCTGTGGGGACCAGAGGGATAATGCAGAGTGGGGTGCTTGCCTTGCACTTGACTGACCTGGCATTCCATATAGTCTCCTGAGCCCTGCCAGGAATGATTCCTGAGAACATGCCAGAAGTAAATCCTGAGTATTGCAGAGTGTGACCCTTAAACCAAAATAAAACAAACAAAACGCTTTATCTCTGTGTGAATATGAAAACATTTAATTTAATTTAGCAAATTTTAGTCATGCAACACAATGTTATCAGCTATATGGCCACCATCTGTTGTATCAAATACTCATATTTTATATTTGAAAAGGCAAAAGTAAGTGTGAATAAGGATGTTAAGAAAGAAAACTCTTTGAACTTCCTGCGCCGGTGTCCTCGTGAGCTCTTTACTGTTTACAACTTTACTCTTTACAATGCTCCATGATGGACTGCTAACAGAGCTCATTATGAGAATAAGTAGGATCTCAGGCCCTGGAATACAGATTTGGAAGAAAAAAATTAAAGTCAAAGTCCTAAATGTAGGACTTTAAGACCTAGAAGCCGACTATGCCTATCCTATCTCAAATTCCCACACCCCTCTCAGAGTACTTCAGAATACTTCGAGTTTCTGAGAAGACAATACATCTCTGATATGACAGCAGGGACTGGACCCTGCCATCTCCTTCCTGAAACCCTGTGCTACAACCTCATGCTTCTGACAAGTCTGGGGACCCTAACTCTATTTCCGATGCTATTATATCCCATCCTTAGGTCAGGAATTGGCCAAGTCTGATGTCTGTTCATGGTGGGGGTTAGACCTGCCCTCTTTAACATGAAACTGTACAGCAGCTACTCACTTCCAGCAGGCTCAAAGATCCTAGCCCTCTTTCTTGTATTGTTATACCCCACCCGTAGGCTTGGCCATATCGAACATCCTTCTACTCTCTAAACTCCAAACTTAGTTATATACATTTCTTACTCTAGGCCAGAAGGAGAAGAAAAGGGAAAAAGGGAAGAATGAGAGGTAGAAGAGGCAATAGCAGAGAACTACCCTACTCTTTGGAAGGAGGAAGCTGTGTAAGTTCAATAGACCAAAAGAATACCAAACAAGATAGAATCAAACAGAACAACCCAGACACATAGTTATCACAATGGTAACAACCAAAGAAAGAATCTTCTAAAAATAGTAAAAGATAATAAAAACCTCAAATATAAGGGAAATAACATAAGAATAACAACAGACAGAAAAAAAAGAATAACAACAGATCTTTCATATGAAACAGTACAGGATAGAATGGAATGATATAGTCAAATTACCAAGTGAAAAAAATCTTTCAACCTAGAGTTCACACCAGGCAAAGTTCTCATTTAGATAGAAAGAGGAATAACCCTTAGCGCTTGAAGAAAGGAAGAGAAGGAAAGATATAGAGTGGAGAGAAAGGGAGTGAAGACAGATCATAAATAACAGGGGTGTGGGAGGGCAGGAGTCAAGGGAATTCAAGCATATCAATGGTGTTAGAGAAGGATAGAACTAAATATCTACATCACAGAGTCAACAACGCTGAAATCAAGAAATCAAAACTTTAACAATCAAATTCAAAAACGTTTCTGACAAGATGGCAGGCTGGGAGGAAGAAGTATGAGAGGGTACCTGAGGACACTGGTTGAGCTAAGCTGTGAATACTTTGTAAATTATAGTGCACTACTTTGAAATTTTTTAAGAAAAAGGGGCCAGAGCAATAACACAGTGGTACGGTATTTGCCTTGCATGCAGCTGATATAGGATGTTCCTTGGTTTGATCCCCTGGCATCCCATAAGGTCCCCCAAGCCAGGAGCAATTTCTGAGAACATAGCCAGGAGTAACCCCTGAGCGTCACCGGGTGTGTCCCAAATTTGGATTACTCCTGGCAGGTTCAAATGACCATAAGGAATACTGTGGAATCTGACTCTAGTTGGCCACATGCAAGGCAAGCACCATACCCATAACTTGGACCCAAAAATTCTTAATAATTCTTGAGTAAAGTGTCCCACATTTTAATTTTCACTGAGTTTTGCAATTTACAAAGATGGCCCTGCTTGAATATAGTATTTTTTAGCTTGACCAAATGTCACGTACTGATCTAATGTTTTTAGAAAAGGATTTATTAACATCTTCATCTTTTTACAGGTTTTTTAAAGTATGGTTTAAACAGGTAAAGCAATTTGACAAGATAGAGTGTCAAGAATAAGAATTTAAATCAATTTACTGAACCCAGATTCCATAAACTTTCCATCTTCTATGCTGTCACTTCTTGAGTAAATTAAGTATTCAATTCTGCTTAATGAATGTTAAAATATTTTTTTGGTCCCAGCAGTGAATTATCAGTGACTTTGTAGAATTCAACAAAATTTAAAATCATGTTACATATAAATAATATATTCTCATTGCTGCCTTTGCTTTTGAACAATCTAACTTTGATCTGGCAAATACACTGTTTTTATATTTTTATTTAGTCCTTTATATTTCTTTGAAATTAATGTGGTATGTTTAGGGGAGTAGAGTTTTGAAATTCGTAGCTAGAAAAAATAAGCAAACAAACAAGAGGTAGAAGATTATTACTTTTTTTCCTTTAAAAAAATACTGCTTACAAAGTTGTTCATGATTTAGTTTCACTCATAAAATGTACAACACCCATCACCAGTGCACATTTTCCACCACCAGTGTCCCCAGTTTCTCTCCCACCCTTCCCACTGCTGCCTCTGGGACAGGCACGTTACTTTTTCTCTCTTTCTCACTCTCTCTCTCTCTCTCTATCTCCCTTGCCCCTTGCTTTCACTGTCTTTTCCCTTATTCCCCTTTAAGACACTGTGCTTTGCACTGTTGCTAATAACAGATTACATGCATATTACATTATTTCCTTTTGCCATCTAGTTCTTGTCCATAGTGATCAGTTCCAACTTTCCTTGTCATCGTAGCACCTTCTCTACCCTAACTACACAGATCCACTCTGTGTGACAAGCTTCCTACCATGGACTCATGTACCTGGCCATCAACTCTATTGTTTCTAGATATTATTACCATACTTTCCCTCTTAAATTTCATAAATGAATGATATTATTTTATGTTTATTTTTTCCCTCTGACTCATTTCACTCAGCATAATACTTTCCATATCCTTCTGTGTATAAGGAAATGTATAACTTCATTTTTTCTAACAGCTGTGTAATATTCCATTGTGTAGTTGCACCACATTTTTTAGCCACTCATCTATTCTCAGGCTGTTTGCATATTCTAGCTTTTGTAAGTAGTGCTACTGTGAACATAAGAATGCAGAGGGCTTTTCTGTATTGTTCTAGGTTATGTCCCTAGGAGTGGTATTACTGGATCATATGGAAATTCAGTCTAGTCTTTTGAGGAATATCCATATTGTTTTCCAAAAAGACTGGACCAGTCTTTTTATACACCACCATCACTGAATGAGAGTGCCTTTTCCCAGCATCTGTATCAACAACGGTTGTTCTTCTTTGTGTTGTGTGACAGTCTCTGTGATGAGAAGTGATATATCATTGTGGTTTTGATTTGCATCCAACTGATAACTACTGATGTAGAATATTTTTTCATGTACTTTTTGGTCATCTATATTTCTTCTTTGTGGAATGTCTGTTCATTTATTCTCCCCATATTTGGATGGGGTTAGATTTTTCCTTGCCTAGTTCTATACATGTCATATTTCTTAAATATCAAGATATCTTAAATATCTTAAATATCTCCAAAAAGGTAGAATTCTAAAATATTTTTGTATATTTTTTGATGTTTCAATTTTTACTTTGATGAAAATAAGAGACTCTTTTTCCATCATTCTAATGAAATAGCTGCACAAATACCAAAATAAAAATTTCCTATACAAAAAATAATTAGAGCAACTGGAGTCATTTAATGCTTGTAGGGGCAAATAGAGTAATTAAGGGTACATTTTGGGAAAAAAGATTTATATAAAACTGGCATTTATATTGAACTGGGTCCTTATGTCCCTGTCTTGTGTGTAAACTTGGTAAGTAAAGTACACAAGTTCACATACACTATGGGCAACCAAGTTGCTTAGTTCAAATGCCTATAGGACAGCCACTGACGGTAATATAAATAATATGGAAACTTTGCGACAAGAAAATTTTAGCCAAGACTGAATCAAAATTGAGGGATGAAATTGTTCTTTACATCTCTTTATGCATATTTAAATAAAACAACATTTTGGGGCCAGAGCAATAGTACAGTGCATACAGTAGGTACAGTGTGTCTTTCCTTACACTCACACTCCAGCTTGATAACCAGCATCCCAGCCAGTAGTGATTCCTGAGTGCAGAGCCAGCAGTATGCTCTGAAATTGCCAAGTGTGGCCCCCCCCCCCAAAAAAAAACAAACAAATGCAACATTTCCTACATCATTTTATTTAGCAATAATAATTGTGTTTGTAGACATAAAGTACATAAGCACATAACATTAGAATCTTAGTATTGATAGCTTTTTCTTCCCTCCACTGGTATTGCAGACTTTTTTTTTTTAGATACATCTATATATTACTCTAAGGTGTGGCTGTGAAACAGCTGCCCTCCTTGTCTTGCCTATGGGAACTGATTATGCTCTGAGCTGTGCCAGAACACTCCAGATGACACAGTCTATGCCACTAATGAAATGGGAGACAAGGATTGCAAAGGCTAGTAGCTGCTCTGAGAGCCTCCTGAGAGAGCTCTTCACAAAACCAGGCATTCCATCTGTCTGTTTACATTAATACAAACTTCCACCTCGAGGGTTGGGTCAGCTTGTCTGCATCAAAAATTGGTTGAGAAAAGATAAAAGTGATTGATTGAAATGCCTCTAAACTGAAACATTCTAAGCAATAAAAGCAAATTCTTAGACTCTGATAACCAAGTTGTGGTTACCAAGACTGGGAACGGAGGAGGTTTAGCAACATGGATTCACCATGTTTATTCACTCTTGCAAAACACGTGGGGGTCAGGACCCCAACTATTTGGTAATACAAAGAAACTACAAAGTTACACAAAGGAATCTTCCTTCCTTCCTTCTTACTAACAGACTATGAAAGACTAAGGGGGGATTCGTAGTAGGGGGACTGGTATGGATATGGTGTGGAAATATTTTATCCTTAAAGCATAAATATTTGTAGTCTTGCAAACCAGCCACCTCAATCAAAATTAATTAAATAAAATGAGGTGTTTTTAATTGGATAATAAACTGAAGGTGGCCTCTTTTCACTATAGACAAATGAATATGACAAAACAAATATTATCAATCCAATATAGTTAAGTTTCTCATCTCAGGATGAATCAGCATTACAAGAAGATAATTATCTTTGAATTATGTATTATTTTTCAACTTGTTCTTGTCTCTGTTTCAGGTCAAAATATTGTTTAACTTCTGTTAAGATGAACCAGTCAAAAGATGACTGGGACTGGAAGTAGTGAGATACAACTGGTCAAATCTAGGAAAGTATTAACTCTGGATGAAGGTAGCCAGTTTGCCCCTTAGTCTTTCATTCACAGTCTATTTGTAAGAAGGAAATAATATTCCTTTGTGTAACTTTGTAGTTTCTTAGTATTACCAAATAGTTGGGGTTCTGACCCCCACGTGTTTTGCAAGAGTGAGTAAACATGGTGAAAAGTGACCATGGATCTGTGTTGGGGGTGTGGCAGGAATGATTTGTCTTGGGGGGAAATGCCTGCATTTTTAACTTGGAAACTTCTGAATAAACTGAGTGAATATAGGAAAAAATATAGGAAAGTATAAATACATAAAAACTTTATCTGGAGTAACTTATTCAAAGTGAAGGTTGACAGAGTTAAGAGTTCTTAGGATGATACCAAGCTATCAGTTCTCTCTATAAAAACTGTATAGAAGGTAACATTAACACATGAGTAGGGTAAGCAGTTTATGGGTTCTTAAACAAGAAACAACAGATGAAGGTGTTATAAGACAGGCGGTTGGCATTGGAATCTAGGCATGAGAAATCCAGCATACATTGGCAGGAAATCCAAATAAGCATAGTCACTAGGCAACAAAACTGAAACTCCCAGAGATCAGTTACTAGGAAACCAGTATACCTAAGTTAGGGAGCTCTCTCTAAGGAAACACCTGTGATTATGTGCCCTATCCTCATTTCCATAGTAAATGACCAAACAAGAAGACATAGACTAAAATTTTTAACATAAAATTGGAAAATGACAATTTAAAATTGGCTCCACACACAAAAATTTATTGAAACAAATAAAACTCAATGTATTATTTTTCTCAGGTAGCTAATTGATGAGTCAAATTTTTTAATGCATAATTTTTTTTTATTTAAACACCTTGATTACATACATGATTGTTTTTGGGTTTCAGTCATAAAAGGAACACCACCCATCACCAGTGCAACATTCCCATCACCCAAGTCCCAAATCTCCCTCCTCCCCACCCAACCCCCGCCTGTACCCTAAACAGGCTCTACATTTCCCTCATACATTCTCAATATTAGGACAGTTCAAAATGTAGATATTTCTCTAACTAAACTCATCACTCTTTGTGGTGAGCTTCCTGAGGTGAGCTGGAACTTCCAGCTCTTTTCTCTTTTGTGTCTGAAAATTATTATTACAAGGGTGTCTTTCATTTTTCTTAAAACCCATAGATGAGTGAGACCATTCTGTGTTTTTCTCTCTCTCTCTGACTTATTTCACTCAGCATAATAGATTCCATGTACATCCATGTATAGGAAAATTTCATGACTTCATCTCTCCTGACAGCTGCATAATATTCCATTGTGTATATGTACCACAGTTTCTTTAGCCATTCGTCTGTTGAAGGGCATCTTGGTTGTTTCCAGAGTCTTGCTATGGTAAATAGAGCTGCAATGAATATAGGTGTAAGGAAGGGGTTTTTGTATTGTATTTTTGTGTTCCTAGGGTATATTCCTAGGAGTGGTATAGCTGGATCGTATGGGAGCTCGATTTCCAGTTTTTGGAGGAATCTCCATATCGCTTTCCATAAAGGTTGAACTAGACGGCATTCCCACCAGCAGTGGATAAGAGTTCCTTTCTCTCCACATCCCCGCCAACACTGTTTATTCTCATTCTTTGTGATGTGTGCCATTCTCTGGGGTGTGAGGTGGTATCTCATCGTTGTTTTGATTTGCATCTCCCTGATGATTAGTGATGTGGAACATTTTTTCATGTGTCTTTTGGCCATGTGTATTTCTTCTTTGTCAAAGTGTCTGTTCATTTCTTCTCCCCATTTTTTGATGGGGTTAGATGTTTTTTTCTTGTAAAGTTCTGTCAGTGCCTTGTATATTTTGGAGATTAGCCCCTTATCTGATGGGTATTGGGTGAATAGTTTCTCCCACTCAGTGGGTGGCTCTTGTATCCTGGGCACTATTTCCTCTGAGGTGCAGAAGCTTCTCAGCTTAATATATTCCCATCTGTTAATCTCTGCTTTCACTTGCTTGGAGAGTGCAGTTTCCTCCTTGAAGATGCCTGTAATGTCCTGGAGTGTTTTGCCTATGTGCTGTTCTATATATCTTATGGTTTTGGGGCTGATATCGAGGTCTTTAATCCATTTGGATTTTACCTTTGTACATGATGTTAGCTGGGGGTCTAAGTTTAATTTTTTGCAAGTGGCTATCCAATTGTGCCAACACCACTTGTTGAAGAGGCTTTCCCTGCTCCATTTAGGATTTCCTGCTCCTTTATCAAAAATTAGGTGGTTGTATCTCTGGGGAACATTTTCTGAGTATTCAAGCCTATTCCACTGATCTGAGGACCTATCCTTATTCCAATACCATGCTGTTTTGATAACTGTTGCTTTGTAGTACAGTTTAAAGTTGGGAAAAGTAATTCCTCCCATATTCTTTTTCCCAATGATTGCTTTAGCTATTCGAGGGTGTTTATTGTTCCAAATGAATTTCAAAAGTGTCTGATCCACTTCTTTGAAGAATGTCATGGGTATCTTTAGAGGGATGGCATTAAATCTGTATAATGCCTTGGGGAGTATTGACATTTTGATGATGTTAATCCTGCCAATCCATGAGCAGGGTATGCGTTTCCATTTCCGTGTGTCCTCTCTTATTTCTTGGAGCAGAGTTTTATAGTTTTCTTTGTATAGGTCCTTCACATATTTAGTCAAGTTGATTCCCAGATATTTGAGTTTCTGTGGCACTATTGTGAATGGGGTTGTTTTCTTAATGTCCATTTCATCCTTATTACTATTGGTATATAGAAAGGCCATTGATTTTTGTGTGTTAATTTTGTAGCCTGCCATCTTGCTATATGAGTCTATTGTTTCTAGAAGCTTTTTGATAGAGTCTTTAGGGTTTTCTAAGTAGAGTATCATGTCATCTGCAAACAGTGAGAGCTTGACTTCTTCCTTTCCTATCTGGATTCCCTTGATATCCTTTTCTTGCCTAATCGCTATAGCAAGTACTTCCAGTGCTATGTTGAATAGGAGTGGTGAGAGAGGACAGCCTTGTCTTGTGCCAGAATTTAGAGGGAAGGCTTTCAGTTTTTCTCCATTGAGGATAATATTTGCCACTGGCTTGTGGTAGATGGCCTTCACTATATTGAGAAAGGTTCCCTCCATTCCCATCTTGCTGAGAGTTTTGATCAAGAATGGGTTTTGGACCTTATCAAATGCTTTCTCTGCATCTATTGATATGATCATGTGGTTTTTATTTTTCTTGTTATTGATGTTGTGTATTATGTTGATAGATTTATGGATGTTAAACCAGCCTTGCATTCCTGGGATGAAACCTACTTGATCGTAGTGGATGATCTTCTTAACGAGGCATTGAATCCTATTTGCCAGGATTTTGTTGAGGATCTTTGCATCTGCATTCATCAGTGATATTGGTCTGTAATTTTCTTTTTTGGTAGCGTCTCTGTCTGGTTTAGGTATCAAGGTGATGTTGGCTTCATAAAAGCTATTTGGAAGTGTTTCTGTTTGTTCAATTTCATGAAAGAGTCTTGCCAAGATTGGCAGTAGTTCCTCTTGGAAAGTTTGATAGAATTCATTAGTGAATCAATCTGGACCTGGGCTTTTGTTTTTCGGCAGACATTTGATTACTGTTTTAATTTCATCAATGGTGATGGGGGTGTTTAGATATGCTACATCCTCTTCCTTCAACCGTGGAAGATTATAAGAGTCCAAGAATTTATCCATTTCTTCCAGGTTCTCATTTTTAGTGGCGTAGAGTTTTTCAAAGTAGTTTCTGATTACCCTTTGAATCTCTGTCATATCAGTAGTGATCTCTCCTTTTCATTCCTGATACGAGTTATCAAGTTTCTCTCTCTCTCTTTCTTTGTTAGGTTTGCCAGTGGTCTATCAATCTTGTTTATTTTTTCAAAGAACCAACTTCTGCTTTCGTTGATCTTTCGGATTGTTTTTTGAGTTTCCACTTCGTTGATTTCTGCTCTCAGCTTTGTTATTTCCTTCTGTCTTCCTATTCTTGGGTCCTTTTGTTGAGCATTTTCTAGTTCTATTAGCTGTGTCATTAAGCTACTCAGGTAAGCTCCTTCTTCCTTCCTGATGTGTGCTTGCAAAGCTATAAATTTTCCTCTCAGTACTGCTTTTGCTGTGTCCCATAAGTTCTGAGAGTTTGTGTCTTTATTGTCATTTGTTTCCAGGAACCTTTTGATTTCCTCCTTGATTTCATCTCGGACCCACTGGTTATTGAGCATGAGGCTATTTAACTTCCAGGTGTTAAAGTGTTTCTTCTGAGTCCCTTTGGAGTTCACAAATAATTTCAGAGCCTTGTGGTCAGCGAAGGTAGTCTGCAAAATTTCTATCCTCTTGATCTTATGGAGGTATGTTTTATGTGCCAGCATGTAGTCTATCCTGGAGAATGTCCCATGTACATTGGAGAAGAATGTGTATCCAGGTTTCTGGGGATGGAGTGTCCTATATATATCCACTAGGCCTCTTTCTTCCATTTCTCTCCTCAGGTCTAGTATATTCTTGTTGGGTTTCAGTCTGGTTGACCTGTCCAGTGTTGACAAAGCCGTGTTAAGGTCCCCCACAATTATTGTGTTGTTGTTGATATTATTTTTCAGATTTGTCAACAGTTGTATTAAATATTTTGCTGGCCCCTCATTCGGTGCATATATGTTTAGGAGAGTGAATTCTTCCTGCTCTACGTACCCCTTGATTAATATAAAATGTCCGTCTTTGTCCCTTACAACCTTCCTGAGTATAAAGTTTGCATTATCTGATATTAGTATGGCCACTCCAGCTTTTTTATGGGTGTTGTTTGCTTGGATAATTTTTCTCCAGCCTTTTATTTTGAGTCTATGTTTGTTCTGACTATTCAGGTGCGTTTCTTGTAGGCAGCAGAAGGTTGGATTGAGTTTTTTGATCCATTTAGCCACTCTGTGTCTCTTAACTGGTGCATTTAGTCCATTGACGTTGAGAGAAAGAATTGTCCTGGGATTTAACGCCATCTTTATTTCAAAATTTGGTGTGTCTTTTGGGTAGTCTTGTCTTAGATTAGGTCTTTCAGTTTTTCTCTTAAGACTGGTTTTGTGTCTGTGAAGTTTCTGAGCTGTTTTTTGTCTGTGAAACCATGTATTCTTCCATCAAACCGGAAAGTGAGTTTTGCTGGGTATAGTATTCTGGGTGAAGCATTCATTTCATTCAGTCTTGTCACAATATCCCACCACTGCTTTCTGGCATTGAGTGTTTCTGGTGACAGGTCTGCTGTAAATCTCAGGGAAGCTTGCTTGAACGTGATTTCCCCTTTTGATCTTGCTGTTTTCAGAATTCTGTCTCTATCTGTGGGATTTGTCATTGTGACTAGGATGTGTCTTGGGGTGGTTTTTCTGGGGTCTCTTTTGGTTGGTACTCTTCGGGCATGCAGGATTTGATCACATATATTCTTTAGCTCTGGAAGTTTCTCTTTAATGATGTTCTTGACCATTGATTCTTCCTGGAAATTTTCTTCCTGGGTCTCTGGGACTCCAATGATTCTTAAGTTGTTTCTGTTGATCTTATCATAGACTTCTATTTTCGTCTGTTCCCATTCTTTGACTAATTTTTCCATTGTCTGCTCATTTGCTTTAAGTTTTTTGTCCAATCTCTCCTGCTGTATGGAATTGTTATGTATCTCATCTTCCACAGCACCAAGTCTATTCTCAGCTTCTGATACCCTGTCCCAGAGCTTATCCATTTTGTCATTCACTTTGTTTACTGACTTTTTCAGTCCTGTTAGTTGACATGTTATTTCAGTTTGGAGTTTTGTCATTTCTGCCTTCATATTTTCTTGGTTCTTATTAGTGTTCTGTTCAACTCGATCCATGGTTTCTTGGAGTCTGTTGAGCACCTTCCATATTGCTAGTCTAAAGTCCTTATCTGAAAATGTCATCCAATATCTGCTGAGTTGTGGGGCTCAAAGCTACAGAATTTATGTGAGGGTGTGTGTAACCAGTGTCTATACCTGTCAAGGTAAAATCTCCAGTGACTTACTCCAAAAGTATAAATAGACATTTATAAGTCCTATATAAAATATTCAATATTTAAACTTTTCTTTTAGATTTTCTCCATGTGTTCTAATTAACTGAATTCCATTTTTATGTTATAAACACAAAATTAAGGGCAAAAATCAATTATGGTAAAGGGAAAAAGTTTATTATAAATATATAGCAGAGATTTTAACGGAAAATACAAGAAAATCAAATATTTATGTTACCTGTAATTTTTAATGGCTTACAAAAATTAATAGTAGTAATGTTAGTCAATAATTTAAATGCATTCATATTCTTTAATTTTAACTCTAAGATGATTATATTTTGAGATAAAGAAACCTATTTATAATAATCATTATTACTTTGGTTTCCTTCTCAAATTTACTCTATATCATTGGTGCCAAAACATGTTTTAGAACCTGAAAACATCAGTAATATCTGAGAACTTTTCAGAAATACAAATTTTGGGTTCAATACCAGATCTGCAAAACTAGAAACTCTTGTGAAGTGAGGTTTAGCAATCTGTTTACCAAGCATTCCAGGTGATTTTGATGATAATTTAAGCTTAACATTACTTGAATGGCTGCCATATCTATATCTGTTGCCAAAAGCCAGATGAACAGAAACTTGAAGAAGCTACACAAAATACATGTACTTTGTTTTAAAATTAATGTGTGTAATCTCTTCAGCAAAACTAGCTTTCAGTTCTTAACATTTTTCTAATATATCTACCTAGACATGCTAAGTTAACTGATTTAATTGCTGTCTGTTGCTATGTAATAATTCACCAAATTGTAAAACAACAAACATTAGGAATAATCTGAGGTTCATGATTCTGGAAATGACATAATGAGTAGCTCAAGCTCAGATTCACTCATAGGGTAATAGGGCTATGTCAGCTGAGACATAATCATAGTCAGAACTGTGGTATAAAAAAAAAAGCTGACATCTCTGTTATTAAGAAGACTTTGTTCTTCATCACAGGTATTTATCTAAAGGGCATCCAAATCAGGATGTTGATTTTTCCAGAGCAAATAACTTAAGAGTGAGCAATTGAGACTAAAAACACAGTGACTGGACCTTGGGATATATTCCAAAAATTGGAGTTATGGGGTCAAATTGAAGTAGAACAAAAAGAGAGGCCAGATGTGCTTAGGAATCTAGCTTTATCCAAAGGTAATGTTAGTGCTTTTTCTGAAAGCAGCTGCAAGATAATCTCATTCCTCAGAGATTTCTCTAGCAGTTCTTGGGGGTTGGGGTGAGCTGACAGGAATGCTGACAATAAAGTAGAAAAGCCAACCCCCTAGACTACAAAATCAACCATGGTAAAGCAGAACAGAAGCCTATTGTGGGTAGTGTGTGAAGCTCATAATCCTGAGGACTCAAGGTAAAATCCACCAACACAACCCCTCTGAAAAAGACTTGAGAGTGGAAATGCTTAGGACATTTAATGAGCTCAAAGAAACAATGGATAGAAGAACTGCCAATAAAATACAAGAAGATGAAAAAGCACAAATGAAAAAAAAAATGACAGAACTGAACAACTTGAATGGCAAAATGAAAACTCACTAGAGGGCCTCACCAGCAAAATAACAGCTGATGAGGACAAAATCAGTAAGCGCCAAGATGAGATGTAGAAAACCTAAATTCATATTCTTTTGGCATTCAAACATTCCACTCTGGCTAGCTATATAAGAATGAAGTGATGGTGTGAAACTTCCAATATATACAATATATAGACACTGTTTTTCCTTTCTTTTTTTTATTAATTTTTAAAACTTAGTCATCATCAATTTACAAAGTTCTTATTGATTGGGTTTTAGGAATACACCAACATTTTACACCGACATTTTCACCAATGTTTTTTTCTCCCATCAATGCTGCCCCAGTTTTCCTCCAACTTATCCTCTTACATATGTTTTGGCACTATGGTTTACAGTGCAATTGCTGGTCGGGTTTCATACATACTATTTTACCACCTTTCAGCACCACCTTCTCCTCCTAGCTAAATACATAAATATTGTCACTCTACCATAGAGATTGTCCTTTCCCTATCCTATTTCCCAGCCCCTCAAGAGGCACATTGGTCTCTCTGCCTCTGACTAACTTCACTCAGTATGATACTCTCAAGGTTCCTCCATGAAGCAGCAAATATCATGACATGTGGGTGGGAGAAAATTGGGACTGGGAAGGCACTTGCAGAAGAAACTACTTTCACATTGGTGAAGGATTGTTGTGAAGTAAATATTTTATGCCTAAACCCAAGCATGAATAGCTTTGTAATCCCACCATGGTTAAATAAAAATATATTTTAATGAAGATATGAATCAATGGGAGTGATCTTGGAGACCATCTTTCTCAGGCAAAAAAAAAATCTATGATAGTTCTTTCTAATCTTCATTGCTTTATAAAACTATAGCCAATATTCAGCAATTTTATTCACAATATTTTATATACTTGACACCTTCTATAATCTAATCACCAAAGTCCTATTTATCATTTCTTCCCATTTTGTCTTCACTTTTTAGCCCTGATAGACATTCACTCTCATAGTCAAGTAAATTCCCTAACATGCTTAGAAAAATTTAAAACTCTGATTCCTATTGAATAGAACATGACATCCTTAACAAAACTTCAAAAGTCCCCTAAACCTTAACTTATCATTATGGCACATTACTACTCTAAGTTTTCACCCTGCATCCCATGACCAATTGTCTCTAACTTTTCATACCTGAATCACTTTGATGTTATTCATTTACTTTCTAATGTTTCAAGACTCAAATCAAAATATTTTTTCTTGAGAGAATAACAGATCATTCTCTTTCATGATATTTTATTATATTACTAACAGAATTATTTACGATTGTAGTTAGTATTTTAAATGCCTGTGGCACAAATATATTTTAAGCTCACCATGATTAAGAGTTTTGTTTTAATGTTATTTGTTTAAATCTGTTTTTGATGAGTAAGAATATGTTTTTTTGTTTGGGGTCACACCTGCATATTGCTTGAGGGCCTCTTCTGGTAGTCCTCAGAAGGTAATTCAGTGTGTGGGATTGAACTCTAGACCCAGAGCTTCCCACATGCAAAGTATATGCACTAGCCCTTTGAACTATCTCTCTGGCTATTTTAGTCATCTTTTTAATTAACAGTAAAATGGAAAACTATCTCAGTGTTTGCTGAATCATAACAAAATGTCAATAGGCCTTTGCATATTGAAGATGATTCATTTTATTCTCAACAATGAAAGATAGATGTTTGTGATAATTGTGAGTATCCCCTTAAAGAATCTTCTGTTGAACTTTCAGTTAGGAAAATTACCTGTATTTTCATTTGAAATACTTTTTCCAAGGACAGATAGAAGAGTTCTTTTTTATATAACATGAAACCTAAAGATGCGTATGGGAATAGAAGTGGTGAATGGCTTATGAATGAATCAAATACAGTGGTAGAGTCCCCTAAATAGAAATTTTTCTAAGCAAATAACTTGGTCAGCTTTTTCATACATAAGGCCAGTAGATCTGGCCTTATGTAGATGCATTCAATAGTGAAAAGACCTCAATGGATAACTTTCCCCAGAACTGCATTAGCATCATGTCACATATGGTGGATAACTCATTTAGGGGGTGGCCACAGGTGATATCAGGAAATCACAGTGACATTTTTCACAAATGAATAGGCTCAAAATTTGAGTCCTATATCAATTGACTAAAGGGAAAGCTATTAAACTGTCAGGCAAGAGCTTTTCATGGTTCTTATGAATTGCCATGATTCATCTTTTCATGACAAGGATCAGAACAAGAATAATTTCCGCTATTTTTCAGGAGTTCCTGAAGAATTACAATATAAGTACATTAGAGCAAGAGAAATGATTCATAATAATACCACCAAAGATTTGATGGAACATAGAAACTTAAAGTTTGCATTCCTGATTATTTTATTTTCAATTTGTTATATGGTGTTAATTAAGTCAACTTAATTTTTCTGGTGTGAATTTTGTGAGTCTAGAAACACAATATAGACATGTAAAATAAAATGTAAATAATTAAAATTGAAATCAATTGTAATAGCTTCAACTTGTTTGTCCTTATTAACAAAATAGAGGTTTTTCTATATTATTTTTGGCAATAAAACTGTCCCAAACAGTTATTTTTTAATATTTGATTCAAAATGTCTTTTTCATGAATTTGTTTTGTTGTTTGATTTGGGGCCATAGTGGTTGATGCTCAGGGGCTACCCAACTCTGTACTTAGGCATCATATACTGGGTATCAAACCACCAACCTATTACATGCAATACATGTGCTTGAGTTTGTTGAACTCTCTTTGACCCAGAATACAAGGACCAGATAACTTTAGTCCATTGTAACAAAAAGAATTCATGTTTCTCTCTCATCTAATTTGTTTCATTTATGTTCTTGTCCATCTCCTGAGTTGGGATTTCTGAAATAATATCTAAAAGAATAACCAATAGATGTAGTTTGAGGAGTTAACATAGATTACTACGCCAATTTGAAAGAAGGCAGAGTCATAGTACTGACACTCATTTCATCAGCTTCTAAGAATGTTATCTTCTTAAGTCAAAAACTGAACTACACCCTGCAAATTGTCCTTAATTGATCTTCTCAAGTTCTCACTCCTACCACAGAACAGTGACTGGTCTATAATGCAGGACAGGCCAGAGGGTCCATCCTACTGCCAGAGGTTCCTTTTTTCCTACAGAAATACCTGAGAGCATATCCAGTACTGATCACAAATCTTCATGTTAATATCTATTTACAGATATTCTAATTTAAGACACAATGTTTCTCATGCCTTTCTTTGTCTGATTTTTTCCCCTTGTCTAGAACATTCTATAGTTTTCTGTAGTTATCCATCCAAACCTTATACCATCCTTTCTCACCTAAACGCTTTAGTTTCACTGAAATCACTTTCCAGGGAAATTCTTTTCTCATATTTTATTTATTTCAGGTCCTGAAGCTTTTTTTGTTGTTTTGTTTTTTTGTTTTTTGGACCGCACCCGTTTGGTGCTCAGGGGTTACTCCTGGCTAAGTGCTCAGAAATCGCCCCTGGCTTGGGGGGGACCATATGGGACCCCGGGGGATCAAACCACGGTCCTTCCTTGGCAAGCACTTGCAAGGCAGACACCTTACCTCTAGCATCACCTCTCCGGCCCCTCAGGTCCTGAAGCTATGTGCTTTCGTGGTAGATATTTCCCTTCTTTCATACTACATACAGTTGCAATTACATGAGTATTAGTTTGCATATTTTTTGTATCTATAAAACCTACTAGCTAATAAACACCAATATATTGGAGATTGGCATATTCTAGCTTAGTATTGTTGTTCCAACTGAGAACACTAAATTTTGCATGTTATAGTTTAATAATACAAATTAAGATAATTAATGAATTGATGAATGCCATATTATGTATTACTTTATTAAGTCATTTTTATTATAACTGAAAATCAACCCTTTTTCTAGTGACCTCTCTTTATTATGAAGTTAAAGGATAACTATATGATGAACTATGATCATTATTTCTGAGTTATCTTTAGCATTTTACTTTTTTTCCAATATGTTGATGTTAAACTTATAAAAAGTTGAAGGGGGATATGTAAACTTCTTCAGCACTGTATTTCATGTAGGAATTTCAAATGTTGGACAATAAAAAGATAATGGTTCGAATTTTAAGTTACCATTTTATCATGGCATTTTAAAGAATTTTTTATGTGAGAAATGATTTTTAAATGAGGACAAAAGCTCTCATTGTTTCTATTTTGAGCTTTTTGTTCTAGAAATTATTTTTAGTGTTGATAAATTATGCAAGTGGAAAAAACTAAATGAAAAGTAGCATATTTGGACCCAAGAGAACATTTAACGTATGGCTTATGATTTCTTAACTAGATTTAAAATTATGGGTTTAAAAGAATTAATTTTTCTGATTATCTAGTAATAAAACATCTGAAGGCTGAATTGGCTAGAGAAAACAGGCACTCACTGAGTCACTCAGGAGACACCCCTTTGGCTTGAGTGATTCAAAATCTAGTATGGACTCTGAACAAAACAAAGCTAACCTGGAGCTCCCATCCATATAAGTTGTGGTTCTATTGCATTCTGGTCAAACTCAGAACCAGATTGTGATGTATATGTTGAATATAAACAATTACACAAAATAATTCCATTATCAACCAAGGATGTTTTGTGATGTTAATGGCTCATGACACAATCAAGACCATTTCTAGATGTTGTAGAAACTGAAAAAAAAATTAAAATAAATTTACAAACATTGTCAAAAATTTTAGCCATGGGGCCGGAGTGGTGGCGCTAAGGTAAGGTGTCTGCCTTGCAAGTGCTAGCCTAGGACAGACTGTGATTCGATCCCCCTGTGTCCCATATGGTTCCTGCAAGCCAAGAGTGATTTCTTTTTTTTTTTTTTGTGATTTCTAAGCGCATAGCCAGGAGTAACTCCTGAGCATCAAATGAGTGTGGCCCCAAAACAGAATAAAACAAAAAATATCTTAGCCAAAATTACTAAACATCTCCCACTATCAGTAGTATGAGTGTTATTTATTTTACTAATTAAAGTTTGATCCTAGCATCATCCCTCCTGTTATTAAAGTAAAATTTATACTGAGTCACTATGAATATATAATACATATATACATATGTGTGTTTGTTTTTCCTATTTGCAACAAATTGGTGACTTAAACTGCTTGACTCAAGACATATTTCTGGAAATCTTTGGTTGGGAGACATTGAAAACATTCAATAGACATAGAAATAAAATTTGGAGAGCTATGTAGAAATAGTGAATCAAATTTTAAAATATTAGAACTCAGGTTTTCTATAACTTTATTTTTTACACTGTGACCTAAAGGTTGCTTTAGATTCCTAGTACTTAGTACATTAGAAATTATGAATCAAACCCTCTCATACCAATGTATTTGTATATCTCAGACAGAAAATGTTACATTAAAAAATCAAGAAATACAATAAATAGATTTTTATTTACTTTTGGACCACACTCACCATAGATCCCTCCTTATAGTGCTAATTGAACCATATGTGATGATGGATGAAATCCATTGTGCACAAGGCATGTGCCTTGGCCTCTTTCCTATGTCTCTGACCCAGAGATCTTCAGTATACAATGAACTAAAACCAGCAATTTTTAAGATCACTAATTAAGCTCTGGTAAGGCAGGTTTGGTAGAAGAAGCAAGAGAGTGGTCGCTCAGCTACAGAGAAACCTGGAGTGTAAAGGAAGAGGTGCAAACATATAAGTAACATACAGGTGAAGTTAATTTGCAAAACACCAAGTATAAGTCTAAATCTCTGGATATAAATTTGCCAATATAGCCTATTTCTTTTTAACTGTGAAATCTATTATTCACATGTTTAAATTTCACCTGATTTAGTTTAGTGGTATATGGATTTTTTTAGTCTTTGCATTTATTTCAAGGCACTTCATCCAAATCTAAAACATAATTCTTAATTATCTACCAGAAACATTCAGTAAGCTATGTGAGATATGCTTACATAAATTATTGTTAAGGAAGCAAAAAAATCAGTAGGAAATCTGATTCTACCATAATTGCAGAAAGGAAAGAAAGCCCATGTATCTTTTTTATAAGAGCATATTTTGTCTGAAAATTTCACAGCATTGCAGAGAAGACATTCAATACTTGGTCAGAAAAGCTCATGATCAAAAAATGCTAAATCTAATCAAATAGATATAATGAGGATTGTGTTACCCTGTCATGCCAAATGTCAGGTTTTTCATTTTTAAACAGAAAGGTTGAGTGAAGTGATAAATAAAAACATATTAAGAGGCAATATAGGTTGGATATTATGAATACAAACTAAATTCAGATAGATTTGTGATGAAATTTGATACTTGCTTCTCTCTCAGTAGCTTTGGGTAAATTACATAACCTCTCAAAACCTGTTTTCTGGGAAAATAGAAGTTACAATAAAATATGCATAATAAAAAATGTTATTGAATCAAGTTTTATGATATCTACGAAATGTACATTTCAAAGTCTAACTCAAAAGCACCAGGATTAATTATGTGATTGTGTTGTTAGTATCTTTGAGTCAATAAAATCAGAAATCTACATGCTGAATTAAAGAAGTATAAAGATTCAAAATGGATCACTTTTGTGGAGAACAACTATTCTTTAAAATATATTTTGTGGAGCCCTGGGTTCTGATTAAGGAGGGATACCATTTTATAAGGACCATATGTTAGACTTCTCTTTGGTTCTGAACAGGAGGGATACCATTTTGTGAGGCACCACATGTTAGGCTTCTCTTCCTCAAGTTTTCATTAGCACCGCCCCAAGCTACCTGGACATATCAGGTAACATATCTGGAAAAGACATGAGGGAGCAGTAAGAAGGTACCCTAGAAACAGTCAATTCTTTTTCTTTTTTTTTTTTTTTTTTTTTGGTGTTTGGTTTCACACCTGGTGGTGCTCAGATTACTCCTGGCTCTGTGCTCAGAAACCGCTCCTGGCAAGCTCGGGGGGACCATATGGGATGCTGGGATTCGAACTGGGGTCCGTCCTGTGTTGGCTGCGTGCAAAACAAACACTTTGCTGCTGTGCTATCGCTTCCACTCCAACAGCCAATAATTTTAAAGATCGTCAAAAGCTAGAACCTCCCTATATAAACCTCACTATATAAAATGATTTGTGACCTTAGGTGGGGTAATCTCTTCTGGGAGATAGACATATGCAAAAAGAAATGATGCCATATTGTAATTACTGATGAATTTAGGGACAAAAATAACAAGCTATACTGTCTCTATGCCCTGCTTTTGACCTGAATTGGTTGTCCAAGCAAGACTATTTTACTAGAATTTCCTACTAATCAGATCACCAAAAAAGTGATGGGGAAGCTACCTCTACATATGGAAATAAACACTAAGAATTATAACTATTAAGGAAATGCTTATAGATAAACATACAAAGAAATTAAAGGTATCCCCTTTAAGTCTTTTGAGATAGTCTGATGGGGGATAAAATCCAGGACACATTTTCATCCCACACTTGGTCTTGTGGAGTCTGTCTGAGTAATGGTTTGCAGCAGTCAGAGATCAGGTTGTGTCCTGGAGCTGGGGTTCCCTCTAAAGCTTAATCCAGTAGCAAGCAACAGTTTACAGTAAGGGAAGGTGGGAGAAAAAGGGCCACATAGAATTAGTAAGAGCAGTGGCTGCAGCTTCTTGCCAGGGTGAGAAATGGGGGACTGAAAGGGTGGTTGCTTGACAGGGTAGGGAGAAGTTTCTGTTTCTTGAGGAGTTAAGAACTGAGGGTAAAGAGGGTTAAATAGGGAGAGATCAGGGTTGAGTGGGTGAGAGGATAGAAGAATTTGTAAGGTAGTAAATGGGGGGTGGGGAAGGAGGGATAATATATAATAGGAACTATATATGATATAGGCAGGGATTATTTACAATATAGATTAGACAAACAGAGAAGCACACCACATATACACTCACATCTACTTATAGACAGACATTAGAGAGCTACTCATAGCTTATAGTTGGAAGGACTGACCTAAAGGGTCAATATCTAAATTTTATTTTCTGGAGATTAGGCTTTAAACATGTAAACTTGTGGGGAACACAAACATTTTGTAGCTAAAAAATCTAAAACTATAATCCAAATAGAAGCATTAAAATATCCTAAAAAGTCTAATGTAATTATTAGGTGCTATTTTAGAAGGTAACTCTTCTGTGAATAAGTGAGTTGATTTAGAATGAGAAAAACAGTAAAAAAAAGAGTTGCAAAAAGTTCAATCTAGAATTCAATCTATGAAGCTACTTCAATTGTTTGATACATCAAAACTTTTGTGCCTTTAAAAGGGGGAAAAATAAAAGCACAATTGATCTAAAATACAATCTTGTTTTTATTAAAAAAATTTTAACTTTATTCTTATTAAAAATATTGAGGGGATTTGGGCATCAATTTATATTATGGTTCCTTTTGTGTATATCTAAAAAGTTTGTAAAATGCATTTACTTCAATATATCTAAATTGGCTTTCTGGTTCATTGAAGAAGTAATTGCCTTGATGTAACAGGCCCTAGATTCTACCCCTGGAATAAAGACAATCTAAATAAATAAATAAAGATAAAATGAAAGATTTATAGTCACAGTTCATTTTCTCAGAATCACTTTGACTTGGTTATTTTGCTATGTCCTTAGAGTTTATTCATCTGTATTGTGCATAGATGATACACTTTTTACATTTTACATCACTTTTTTCCCATTGAGTCTATCATAGTCATATTTTCAGGCAATTACTAATAATCTATATCACTTAATTCATTGAATAGCTATATTAAATATCTAGGAGTTAAGCTATAGCAAAGAAACTAGTAAAGAGGGGCTGGAGAGATAGCATGGAGGTAGAGCGTTTGCCTTTCATGCAGAAGGTCATTGGTTCAAATCCCGGCATCCCATATGGTCCCCCGAGCTGCCAGGAGTGATTTCTGAGCCTGGAGCCAGGAGTAACCCCTGAGTGCTGCCGGGTGTGACCCAAAAAATAAAAAATAAAAAAAAAAAGAAACTAGTAAAGAACCACATGTAGAATACAATTCTCTCAAGAAGTATAATTTTAAACAATTCTCTAATTTTGCTTATTTTCATATTCTCAATTCATGTCTTTCTATCATGATCAAATTGTGATAAATATTATTAGATCATTGCTTATCTATCAGATCTGTTAGTTTACAAACTTGTCTTACCCAAAATAAAGTTGGTTTCTTGCCCTTCCCCACTCTCTTTAAATATCAAAGACCCACCTACATGGGAATAGTTCAAGATGAGTCTTTTGTCTGTCATTCTCATTTGCCTAACACCCCCCCCCACACACACACAAATTGTAGAGTACTTAACAAAAACTGAGGTTTGACAGGCAGCTCTCTCATTCCATGAGGTAGAGAGCCCCAACTTCTTACCCAACATACACATACCAAATATGCTTCACCCTCTTAAACTTGATTAGTTTATTTTCCTGCATGACCCCTGCTTCAGACCCACTTTTCCAAGAGTTGGATTACAACTTTTGAAACCCCATGATATCTATCAAGATATTTGATTTAAATAATTTTTTCAAGCGATATGGAGATTCCTCCAAAAACTGGAAATCGAGCTCCCATATGATCCAGCTATACCACTCCGAGAAATATATCCTAGGAACACAAAAATACAGTACAAAAATCCCTTCCTTACACCTATATTTATTGCAGCACTATTTACCATACCATAAGACTCTGGAAACAACCAAGATGCCCTTCAACAGATGAATAGCTCAAGAAACTGTGGTACATATACATAATGGAATATTATGCAGCTGTCAGGAGAGATGAAGTCATGAAATTTTCCTATACATGGATGTACGTGGAATCTATTATGCTGAGTGAAATAAGTCAGAGAGAGAGAGAGAGAAAGATGCGAATGGTCTCACTCATCTATGGGTTTTAAGAAAAATGAAAGACATTCTTGCAATAATTTTCAGAGACAAAAGAGAGGAGGGCTGGAAGTTACAGCCAACTTCATGAATCTCACCACAAAGAGTGATGAGTTTAGTTAGAGATATAACTACATTGCGAACTATTCTAACAATGAGAATGTATGAGGGAAATAGAAAGCCTGTCTAGAGTACAGGTGGGGGTGGGGGGGGAGGAGGGAGACTTGGGACATTGGTGATGGGAATGTTGTACTTGTGATGGTGGGGTGTCCTCTTATGTGACTGAAACACAACCACAATCATGTTTGTAGCCAAAGTGTTTAAATAAAAAATATTATAAAAAATAAAAATAAAAAATAAATAATTTTTCTAGTTTTAAGTTATCTCTTTGAGTTCCAGAATTAGTATTTTATTAACTTACAGAAATGCAAAACCATAATCTTAATTGTAATTTTATATCTACATAGATTCCTATAAAAACATTTGATTCTTTAACTCAAATATGTAAAAAAAATCTGTGATTTGATATTAGAGCACAAAGCTATTAGTCTTAACTACTTTAATATATTTTGTTAAATCTAATGATATCTAATGCTAACAGCAAAATAGGATGCATAGTTTCCATAGACACAGAAGCTAATATTATTTTAAGGGAATAATTTATGAGATGAAAAGAATAATCTCTGAAACAATATTCCTCAGGGATAGTCATTTGATTGCTTAAATATATGTGAATTACACCATCCGAAGCTAGCTAACATTAGTGATGCTTAGTAAAAAACTCACTAGTCTTCTGATCACTGTGAGGGAAAGGATGATGTAAATTGCATTGCCTGCTCTAATTTGGATTTGGATTTTAAATTGAAATATAAAGTAAAGCCCATTTCATCTTGATTTCCTCGGGAGATTTGTTCATTATTGTGCTGAATTGAAATAATTACATTAATGTGGGTGTATGATTTTTGGGGCAACTTCAAAGTTTTAAATTATAAAGTAAAATTTCTCCATTGAATCAATTTTTCTATTTTCCCATTATCTTCGTTTGTCCCAGTGCAAAAGAACTCTACAAAACGACATTGAACAAAATAACTGATACGTGAAATTACCAAAAGAGCATTCGAAACATATGAGCAAATGATATGACTCAGACTGTCAGAACTTACAGTTGCCAAACACTGAAAATCATCCATCCAAAAGAGAATTCCCTTGGGTCTCTTCCACCTAAATAATATACTACTTATTTCTCCAAATAGAAGTTATATGTTTTTAGTTTATAGTTCAGAATTAACTTTTAGAAAGCATTATCTTTTCATAGACTCTAATATTTCTCATTTGTTTGTGACACATCTCCATTCTGTACTCACAATGTCTCTGAACATTTGTGCTTTGCCTTTATAAAGTAGAAACAGAATTTGATCTCCTTGCTCTTTCTTCAACATTAGGTAAAATATAAAAAGATTAATATGAAAATAAATTTTCATAAATTTGTGATTTAAATATATGAATCATCTCACTCGCAATCACAACACTGACATCGATACAATTACTTGGTCAGTAATAGTTGGCTTAACCCAAATCTTAAAACAACTAAACAAACTAAAATCTAAACTCATTCTCAGTTTTTAAATCATGGGCAATTTCCACTGAGCCACACCTTCCCCATGAGTATAAATCTTTAAAGGAAGCCTTCTTTAAGCAGGGACAAGGACAGAGGAGAGCAAGAATATCCTTCAGATGTAACTAGAGACCACTGAGATTGCACTTTACATGCAGTATATCCCACATGTTGTTGTAGTTACTTCATTGTATTTGTTGCTCCATATCTTTCTGAGGTGGCACAATGGATATTAAGTTCTCTCCCAACCAGATTTCACTTGATAAGACCTCAGATCTCATTTAACTTCACTATCCCTTGGGTTCACTATATTGTGCCTAGTAATAAAACTTGTTTCTGTTTCTTTTAGTCACTCTATACAAGTCCCAAAGAAAAATATTAAAAGAATATTTCTGAAAGTGTCCCTTTCTTTCATTGCAATAAAATTAGGAGGCTGGCTTCTAACATAAGATAGCCTTAGTTTGGGTCTTAACTGACATTGACTATGTGACTTCTGAATAAATTGAGTTGATTTATTTATTAATCTCTTACTTTCCTCATCTGTGAAATATGACTGCCTCCTTCATAGGTTTATTTATAAAAATTATATAAATAATCTATAGAGAGCATTTATTTTCTAATAGAAAACAGTCTACACAGTTACTTATCATTAATTACTAACAGTTAAAATATACAGCAAATACGTGTCAAAATAAATCTATATATATAGATATAGATATAGATATGTATAAAGAGAGAGACAGAAAGGGAATGACTCTCTCTGATTTAAATTAGTTGATAACAGAACGATTTGGTTTGGCTTGGTAAACAGGAAGAATTGATAAAACAAGAGAGAGTGAGAGTCTGTAGAGAAGTAAATGGGGGTCAAGGGACTATGGGCACTCACACAGTGTGAGAAGAATGAAGGCATTGGACAAGATGAGATAATTTTGAAAAAAGCTTTATAGATTTTGCGAATAGCTTTATGAGTTAAATTTCGTAAGGCATCGTGATTAAATTGAGATGATAGATAGATAGATAGATAGATAGATAGATAGATAGATAGATAGATAGATAGATAGATAGATAGATAGATAGATAGATAGATAGATAGATAGATAGATAGATATAGAGAGAGGGATGGATGGATAGATAGATAGATAGATAGATAGATAGATAGATAGATAGATAGATAGATAGATAGATGATAGATAGATAGATAGATAGATAGATAGATAGATAGATAGATAGATAGATAGATAGATAGATAGATAGATAGATAGATAGATAGATAGATAGATAGATAGATAGATAGATAGATAGATAGATAGATAGATAGATAGATAGATAAGAACTTAAGAATTGGGGCAGAGCGACAGCACAGCGATAGGGCATTTGCCTTGCACACAGCCAATCCAGGATAGACCTAATTCTATCCTCCATGTCCCTTATGGTCCCCTGAACCAGGAGCAATTTCTGAGCGTATAGCCACGAGTAACTCCTGAGCATCATAGGATGTTGCCAAAAAGCAAAAATAAACAAACAAACAAACAAAAAAAAAACCCTGTAGAATTGAGAAAGCAACAGTTTTAGTAGCTAAATTACTACAAATTCAGGGGAATTTGTGGGACTTAGCCCAATAGAGAAATAAGTTTGGTCTTCTTGGGCATCATTTCAAGTCAACCAAGGGAGAAAAACAAAAGCACTCTTACAAGAGTTTCTTGTAACTGCAGTCATAATACCAGAAATTGTCCATATATTGTCTAATTCATTTTAACAACTACTCTACATGGTAAGTAATTTTTAAACCTCACCCTAAAATTTCTCAGGAAGGTTAAGACCATATGCAATGTCAAAGCTTAATAATTAAGATAGATACTACTCAGACTTACTACTTTGAGTCTCCAAAGCACATACTCCTAATATGTTCTATTCTAATTGCATTTTTGATAAGATAAACAACAAATTATGAAAAAAAATCTCAATGCCATGAAGCTCCATTGGGAGCAACATGAGAAGATCACATTTCTCTAAAGGGGGTTAATGACATTTTATAAATATTAGGAGACTATTGAAATAGAAGTGTTATTTGAAAATTTCAATATACATTCCAACTGTTTTAAAGCAAAAATAACAATCTTTAAGAATGCTAATTTACTCACATAAATGTATTAATGATGTCAACTCACTTACCTGCAGGTGGATTATAAGATCAACCATCTAAGACAAACCAACCAAAATTGCAAAAACAAGCATATGACAGCTCCTCATAGTACACTTATATATTTAGAATCAGATTAGTAGATGAGAAATATGGCATAATATCCACACTTATCACTTGTCAGATCAGGAAAGCTTATTTGGGTTTTTGTTGTTTCTACTTTGGGGTAACAACCAGAAATATTCGGGGAGTATTTCTGGCTCTAAATTCAGGATATACTCCTGGTCATGCTCAGGTGAGCATATGGGAAAAATCTGGCTTGAGCTTTTGCAAGGTAAGCACCTTACCTGTTGAACTGTCTCTCCAACCCCATTAGTATGAAAGCTTTTGCAAATTGCTTATTTCCAAAGCCAAGTCTAGAGGAATGTAATGCTATTGGGTGAACCTAAGTCACATTCCAGACACAGTGTATAAGCAATTACAGTTTAGAAATTTTTATAGTTCTTTTAAAGCCTATCATAGTAAGATGACTTATAATATGGAAAATTTACAAAATACAGTTTTGGGAGTAGTCACAAATGACAAGGGGTGTTGAAAGGTAGAAATCTAGAAGTATATGTTAGCACTCTTCAGGAGATAAGTGTGCTGACTGACATGGATATTTATTTCTCTTCAACAGAGTTATATTCAACAGATTTTAGTACTGAAAAAGACAGTGACTCACCAAATTTAATGAAGACTAGCTCTCTAGATTTTATTCAGATATACCAAGAAATTTCTGGACTTTCTTAAGCTTCTTAAGCAAATATCAATTAAAAAAAATAAGTTTATTAACCATCAAGAGCAGTCTGAATCCTTCCACAGCAGCATATTGTGAATTGATTCAACCAACTATGAAGGGTGTTGTAGGTATGAGAATCCAATAACAATGTAACCCCCTCTTTGCTCTTGACTGCATAACCTGATATAAAAAAAATCATGTGAACAAATAGGTATGAAAAATGTGGTAAACAGAAGCCTGGCTAACACTATGGGAATAACGAAGATAAACACTGACCGCAGGTGAGGAGAAAAGTCATCAATAACCCAATGTAAATGAAGATTTTACAACTACTAATTACACAGATCAGGGTGGGGTGGGGGAAAAAAGCTTGGATAATAGAAAGAAAATGATTTAATCCCATTCATGCAACAAAATTTACTGTCTATTAAATATATCAAGCATTGAGCTATGAGAAAATCTGGGACACCGGGTAGGGGAGAACACTGAACAACCCTTGAGCATGAGACTGAAGGTACAGATGGAATTGCCCTCTGTACATAACCCATGTGAAGGAATTTAGAAGTTATTCTTGATGTTTTCTTTCCTAAACTCTCTGAAGATTTTAAAGAGAATAAATGTAGTTCTAAAATGTCTCATTTCTAAATTTAACACCATATACTGTGTATGTAAGTCATTGGGCATGCATAAGCAAATAGCTTGCTTAATTTATGTGACTCGGGATTAGGGATAGATATCTGCATTTTTCTCTATATCTTGGGGTATTTAAGTTTGTTGTTTGAGAGCATATGCTCTCTTAGTAAGGTACCTAATAATAGAAGATATTCAAGATGGGCATTTGAACAAAATTTCATGAAGGAAAACAAAAAGACTTCTGTGACCTCCCTGGGAGACACCTGAACAGCTGCTATTTTACGTCAGGAAGCAGTTGAAAGAATAATAATTAAACATTTTCATTTGCATAAATATAATGGGAGAGTAATAGGACAGAAGCAAATTAGACATAAAACCAAGTATCCTTAAGAGACAGAAATAAAAGCACACAGAGATAAATAGTGAATCTTTAAAAGAGTAAGAGTACATCACATACTTTTGTATTTTAAATACTGTATTTAAATGCAATCTACCATCATGAAGTACTTCACCTGCCAGCTGCACTCAACAGGGAATAGGTACCCTTTGCACCATGCCCCATATTTTACACGCTCTTGTCTTTTTCACTTAGTTTGAAAAGGTTCTTATTTCTATGACTTTGGACATTAAAAGGAGAGATTTTAGAGTACAAAAAGTAAATAAGGAATAGACCCAATGCACAATCTCCATAAACTATTATTTCTATAGCCTATAAGGTCATGCCATCAGTACTCATAGATGAAGTACTTCTTACTTATATAACCATAAAAGGTCAATTTAAATGAAGGGATAAAATCATCGCAATTAATAAATAAATGATTCTAGTTCTCAAAGTCTTGGCTGTTGGGAGGCAGTTATGTAGGGAAAGAGAAGAGAGAATCATGCAGAATGCTGCTTGTCTGTGCAAGCTCTGCATTTTTACTATTGAGTCACTTAGAATGAACAGGTTTCCCAGGAAGAATGGAGATAAGTGTGGCTTGTAAATTGATAGTAAGTCACCCTACTGATTACTTTAATGGTGATATCTTCATATTTTACATTGGACTTTTCCCTAGACGTCATTTTAGCCATGAATCCAAATATATTAATAACAATGACTTAACTATGTATCACAAGGCAATTGAATTCATCAGTTCACAAAATATTAATTCTGCAATTCATATAATGACTGATGGAAATTTGAATAAAAATATTCCACAAACATAGCCAAATATTGTTTCAAATATGCCCTCAATTTCTTAAAAAACTCAATTATAAAACAGATTCCAAACATCCACCAAAACCTATTCTCTAAAAACTAGAGAAAATAAATTTCATCCATATTTATAACATTACTTCACAGCCTGGCCTTCCTTGCAGAGAGTGTGATTATGCAACTGTCTTCCCATCAATGGACTATAATGATCCTTTTCTGGAATATATGATCCTTTTCTGGTCAGAGAGTGATCACATACTTTCAAGATCATGTCTTTTTACTACCTGCAATCCTAAATAGATGCAGTATTTCAAAAAAGTTATTATTCAGTTAATGTTGGTTTGTACAAAATATAGGTTCAGAAGTATATCTTGGGGATAGCAAAAAATGGCGGAGAGGCAGCAGCAGCAGCAGCGGCTGCAGCAGAGAAAGAAGCCTGAAGACACATAGACTAATTCGTCACCTAGTGACTCCAAGCGTGAAAGTCTCAAAACCCCTGAGCCTGGCACCTGGCACATAGAGAAGAAACAAAGGCATATTAAAAGATCGAATATCAAGCACCAAGGGAGAATGTCAGAAAAAACAATGGTGGCTGAGCAGCCTCAGAGAATAATGGAAGCAGTTTCTAGAAGCAGCTACTGTGACTGTGGTGTTCTCAGAGATATCGGTGAGTGTTACCCTGAATTGGTCCTGCAGCAGGGTTGAGAACCGTGGAAAGAGGCATGAACCCATCATCAGGGCCAAGTTCATGTCGGGACTTTAGTGCAGAGGGAGGGAGCAGGAGCCAGGATGAAACAGGAGGGTGCCAATTAGGCCATATGCATAGCATGCTACTAGACAGCTAACAGTGGGGTGTGGCCAGGAGGCAGAGCTGCTGTTGCTAGGAGACAGTCTGGATGTATAGCCCATACTCAATACTAAGGCAGGACTCTGAGCAGCAGAGTTTGAACTAAAGGGGTATCCATACCTGGTGCTCAAAGTAATATGGACATTAGCATAAAGTGAGCAAGTGAAGGCTAAGTGCAACAGGAGAACCCCACAGCAGTATTGCTGTGACAGCCAACCAGGCAGTAAGGCAGCAATAAGGATAATTTGCTCTATGGCAAGGAGCCTCACAGGGCTCCTAGGCAAGGATTTCCACTACAACACGTAAAAAAAAAATCACATACTTCAAACATCACAATGGGAAGACAATAGAGAACCCCAGTTAGTGAATGAAGATGAGAGTTCTGAGGACTTAACTAATATCAGTCACCTATATAGGCTCTTTGATAAAGACTTTAGAGAAGTTTGTGGAATATTTTTAAAAAATTTAATAAAACCATGATAAAAACTGAACAAGCAGCAAAAAAAGAGTGAAGAGGATATGAGAGTAGAAATGAGAACACTTCAAATGGAAATAATAGGTCTGAAAAATATAGTAGGTGAAATCAAGATCTCTCTGGAAAGCCTCAGAAGCAAAGTAACAGCCTTTGATAACAAAATAAGTGACCTGGAAGATGAGCTACATAACTCCATACAACACAAGAAATTGGAAGAGAGCTTTAAAACAAATGATCAGAAGATGGAAACAATCCTCAAAATAAGTGAACAGACAACAATAGACCTTTGAGATAAATTCAATGGTAACAACATAAGAATCATTGTGGCCCCAGAAAGTCAGAGAGAAACATTACTGAAGAAGCAATAGTCAAAAGCATCACTGCTTAGCGTTTCCAGAGCAGAAGTATATGATGGATGTTGAAGAGTACCAGATAAAAGAGACATAAATAAAAACACCCAATTTACATTCTAGTCATAATGATTTAAAAAAAAAACACAGAGATAGAATATGAAAAACTTCAAGATCAAAAAAGAAAATTATGTGCAAAGAAACAACCTTAGGATTTAGAGCAGATTTTTCACAAGCAACTCTCCAGGTCCAAAGGTTGTGGTAGGATACAATAAAAAACTCAATGAATTGAAAGCCTAATAGAGACTACTTCACCAAGCCAGACTTTCATTCAAGTTTGAATGAAGGATGCACTGCTTCATAGATAAAAAAAAAAATCAGACCTCATAAACTTTACAGACTCAAAACCAACCTTAAAATAAGAAATGAAGGGTCTAATTTGAGGCATACAGCCCTAACAAATACAAGTAAATTCTACAAAAAATATGGCACAAAACCCCATTACAAGAATCTCTCTCAACATTAACAGCTAAATGCACCAATTACAAGACACAGAGTGAAAAAATGAATCAAAAAATTGTATCCAACATTTTTCTGCCTGCAAGAAATACATTTGAATATTTTGAACAAACATAGACGCAAAGACAATGATCAGAGGACAATCTTTCAAGCAAGAAACTCCCATAAAAAAGGGTTAGAGTGGCCACACTAATATTAGACAACATAGACAATAGGCTTAAAAGGTTATACAAGACAGAGTCATTTCATAATAACCAAGGGATATATGTATATATCAGGAAGAAATTACACTTACATATATGCACCTAATGAAGAGCCAGAAAAATACTTAAAACAAGTGTTAATATATTTGAAGAAAGACAGCAATAGCAACACAATAGCACTCTTTTCACCTCTTGATAGATCAATCAGATTAAACTTTAAAAAGAATATACAGGGGGCCGGGTAGGTGGCGCTGGAGGTAAGGTGTCTGCCTTGCAAGCGCTAGCCAAGGAAGGACTGCGGTTCGATCCCCCGGCGTCCCATATGGTCCCCCCAAGCCAGGGGCGATTTCTGAGCACATAGCCAGGAGTAACCCCTGAGCGTCAAACGGGTGTGGCCCAAAAACCAAAAAAAAAAAAAAAAGAATATACAGTTTTACAGACAATTTGACAAAAATGAAATAGAAATGGCCAAAAGACACATGAAAAATGCTCCACATCACTAATCATCAGGGAGATGCAAATCAAAACAACTATGAGGTACCATCTCACACCACAGAAATTGGCACACTTCACAAAGAATGAGAACAAGCAGTTCTGGCAGGGATGTGGAGAGAAAAGAACTCTTATCCACTGCTGGTGGGAATGCCGTCTAGTTCAATCTTTATGGAAAGCAATATAGAGATTCCTCCAAAAACTGGAAATTGAGTTCCCATACGGTCCAGTTATACCACTCCTAAGGATATACCTGAGGAACACAAAAATACAATACAAAAATTCCTTCCTCACACCTATATTTATTGCAGCACTATTTACAATAGCCAGATTCTGGAAACAACCAAGATGCCCTTCAACAGATGAATGGCTAAAGAAACTGTGGTACATATACACAATGAAATTGAAATATTATGCCATCATCAGGAGAAATGAAGTCATGAAATTTTCCTATACATGGATGTACATGGAATCTATTATGCTGAGTGAAATAAGTCAGAGGGAGAGAGATAGACACAGAATAGTCTCACTCATATATGGATTTTAAGGAAAATGAATACTTGCAATAATTTTTAGAGACAAAAGAGAGGAGGGCTGAAAGTTCCAGCTCACTACATAAAGCTCACCACAAAGAGTGATGAGTGCAGTTAGAGAAATAACTACATTGAGAACTGTAACAATAACAATGTGAATGAATGAGGGAAGTAGAAAGCCTGTCTATAGTACAGGCGGGAGTGGGGGTGGAGAAAAGAGAGATTTGGGACATTGGTGGTGGGAATGTTGCACTGGTAAAGGGGGGTGTTCTTTACATGACTGAAACCCAATCATGTTTGTAATCAAGGTTTTTAAATAAAGATATTAATTTAAAAAAAAGAATATATGGTTTTGAAGAGAGGATGAGCTTGGGTTAGTTGACTAGACAGGTTTTTATTTTAATACCAGAAAGCTGACTATACATTATTTTTAATACATATGTAGCAATTCCAAGATTGACCACATGCAAGACCATAAAACATACCTCTATAAAATTAAGAGAATATAAATTGTATCAACCATCTTCTCAGACCATATTGCACTAAAAGTAGAAGTGAATTACAAACAGATGAATAAATAACTACTGTAATAATTGGTTTTCATTTTATTCATATAATTCTTCTTTGCTGGTGCTTATCATTCATCAGATTGAAGCACATTTGAATTGAAGCTCCTTTTGGATTGTTCCCATACCCTACCTGTTCTCCATTCCAGGATGTGGTCTTTTGCTTCCCAATAAAGATCCTGGGTCTCAGGGAGACACTGCTTGCGGTTTTAGTTTTCCACAAGTAAGCTATCTACCATATGGCCTAAGTGTTAGGAGTGTAAAACTTGTGGTGGAATTTTCTTAGACCTGTACATATCCCTTCAACTTTGTGTGGATTATTTCCTGTGTCAACGTTTGCTCCCAGGCCCATGTCTTCCCAATCTCTTGAGATTGTGCCATGAGGCTTCTGCATTAAAAAAAAACCCAATATCTGGAAATTAAATAGCTCAGTACTGAACAACTGGTTGGTCAAATGAAATTGAGGAGAAAATTAAAAGATTTCTCAAAACATGAATTATCAAAAATTGTGGTACACCGTAAAAATGATAGTAAGAGGAAAATTTAATAACTTTGTAAGCATGTACCAGGAAAGAAGAAAGGGCCTACATAAATAACTTAATGGAACAACTTAAGAAATTCAAAATTTTTATTTGGTAAAAGTAGATGCAAATTAATAAAATTATAATTTAATTATAATAAATAAAATTATAATTTAATTTGACAAAATTGGAAAAATTCTGGGTCTGAAGTTGGAAGAATAATACACTGCTCTGTATACAGTAAGCTTGAGGTCAATTCTTTATACTCCAAATGATTGATTTCCAGAGCCCCTTCAGAATTAATCACTTGTGTGACCCTAAACTATATATAATAATAATAATAATAATAATAATAATAATTATAAAGTCTGAAGCTTCATTATTGTGAATATAATGACATTACTGCAAAAGAATGCAATAATACTAAAATGTCATTTTAATAGTTAAATTTTCTTTCTTTTTTTTTTTTTGGTTTTTGGGCCTTACCTGGCAGCGCTCAGGGGTTCCTCCAGGCACTACACTCAGAAATCACTCTTGGCAGGCTCAGGGGACCATATGGGATGCCGGGATTTGAACCACCAACCTTCTACATGCAAGGCAAACGCTTTACCTCCATGCTATCTCTCTGGCCCCTAATAGTTAAATTTTCTAACTCACAGATATTTCCTTGCTAAACTGGAACTCAGCAAGGAATCAACTAATGTTGGTTGTTTCCACTGTGAGTAGCCCAAATGCCTGTTCTGGACAAGAAGATTCCTTTATTCCAGTTTGCATAGTTAATAATACCTAGATAAAAATGTTCAGCTGTTTTAAAGAATATTTGAAAAGAAAATTCTATTCTATTGACAAGAGATTTGCAAATAAAAATGCAAAAAGAATTTCATTTCAGAAAGCATCTAAATAATTCAATAGCTCAGAAAGTTGAAAACTCCACTTTCTTTTCTCTTTATTATGATATCTCACCAGTCAGCTTGAAGCATTCTTTTACAAAAAAGAGAAAAAAAATTTAATTTCCCCAACAAGGACAGGTTAAATAATATACCTATTAACTAAATTCATTTTAGTTTTGATAATAATCTTTGATAATAATCTTGTTCTGAGCTATAAGAGCACTGAATTTTTTTTAAAAAGTTTTGATTCTATAGTTAATCCCATGACAGTATACTTCAGGGGCGGAGAAACCCTGTATCTCCCAGGCCAAGGGTATTCCCTCTATAATATCCCCAATAGTTACTGTGCCTATGTAGGGAGAAAAAGAGAAAAAAGCACAAAATAATCATTTTCCACATATAAATGTATTGATTGATCGATTTTTATTGATGTCTTTACTTTGGTGTGGATATTGAAGTTGATGTCTTCAACTTTATTTTATTTTATTTTATTTTATTTTATTTTATCTCTCTCTTTCTTGTTGTACTCCGGCATGGTTTGATTTCAGAACTGAGACTATTGTGTGATGCTGGTCTTTATTGCTGTAGTGCCCATTGTATATTTAATTTGATATTTCTTTCTGTATTGATGTGGTGTTTCAATTACTTTTTTCATGTCCTCACTAAACTGAGGTTGAAAGCCTCTAGAGAAGGACCCCACCATTTTCAGCTTATTTGATTTATTTATTTTATTTTATTTTATTTTTATTTTTTCTTATTTTTTTACTCCATTCTATTGCTTTTCTTTTCTTCAAACAAAACCACATAACTCGAATTATCTAGCTCCACCTCTCAAATAGAGGGGGAAAATGGAGGGTACCAGGACCAAACAGATATATGATCACTAATAGTAAACTAGACACAGAGGGGACTACCTACTGTAGCAGCCCGGGGTGGGGGGTGATGGTGAGGAATATGGTTGCAGGAAGGGAACGGGATTGGGGGGAGGACAAATTTGGTGATGGGTATTCCCCTGATTCAATGTTAATATGTACCTAAAATACTACTGTGAAAGATATGTAAGCCAATATGATCAAAATAAAAATTAAAAAAATAATAAAACCTACATTGAACCAGGAAAAAATAAAAAATAAATAAAAATAAAAAGCTTTGAGTGTAGATATTATTTTTTCTCGTTATTTTATTGATATAGCCAGAAAATAAATTTCACTGAGTATCATAAGCTCAAAGTAAATTGGAATCATGACAATTATATATTTTAGAAAAGTTATAAAGGGAAAATGTTATCATATATTCAATCTTAGCTTATAATAAAAAACAATTCTTTGATGTTTACACCAGGATAGAAAATAATTGGTCTAAGGTTGACATTTGATTTTAAAACCTTTTTTATTATTTATTTTTAAAAATGTATCACATGTTGACATAACTGATCATAATACATTTGTTTCAGTATGACAGAAAGCAAAGTTATTACAAAATAGAAAGAGAACAGAAAATTTTAAAAAATGGAAAAGAAGAGAGAGTTCATTAGCAGTATATTTGTGGAACTTATTGTATCACCTAAAAAGTCTAATGCAATAGCTGAAGATTTAGTATGCTCCCATTTTTTTCCTCCAAAGATGGGAAATACATTTAAAAAAAAAAAACATGTGTGCAAATTGTCGTTTGCGTAGGCACAGCAAAATATGGAAGAGATTGGAAATAAACACCTTTGGCTAAAAAAACAAAACAAAACAAAAAAAAAAAAACAGGAAAATCTTACCCCCGAAACACTTTGGCATAAGACCAGCTCAAGGGTCCAGGCATATTTGGTTGTCCATCCTCCTAGTCATTCTCGGTGGTCAGCTCTTCAGTCTCATAGTTGTTGCTGTCAGGTTTCTGTAATTACAGATCCTGGTTTCTGTACAGGTCCTGTGTGAAGACCGGTGGTGTGTTGTGTCTTCTGGTTCCATCTCTCTATCAGTTAACATTGCAGAGGTTATTAGAAAATATGTTGGCAAGAAGAAACTTTATTATCATACAATTACCTCTTTTCAGGTTCTTAGCCTTTTCCTCACTGAGAGGATAACTTCTGAAAATCAGTTTTTTAAGGTGATATGCCAGACCTACACAATGGTTTATGTTTTATATATTTCTGAAATATTTCTACAGGATAGCAATAATAATAGGTTATAAAATCATGCTTATACAACAATATATGCTATCCAGCATCTAACTTTCTGGTTTCAGGAAGTTTACTTTGTTGGGGCCAGAGAGATGATAGTACTGCGGGAAAGGTGCTTGCTTTATCTGCAGCCTACTTGGGTTTGATTCCAGGCACCACATACGTTCCTTTGAGCACTGCCAAGTATGATCCCTGAATATCACAAATGTATCCACTCCCCACAAAAATGATTGTGTGTAGAAAGAGCATCAGTTTAAAAACTTCTTTGTTTGCCTGTTTGTTTAGGGATCACACCCAGCAGCACTTATGCACTACTCCTGACTCTACCCTCAGAAATCACTCCTGGCAGGCTCAAGGAACCAAATGGGATGCTAGGGATCAAATCCGGGTCAACTGCATGCCAGGCAAATTCCCTGACCACTGTGCTATTGCTATGGCTTCAACACTTTTTTAAAACATCTGTCTCATCTGATCTTGAACAACTTCACTTCTTTAATCCTTCATTTCTTATCATTAAAATAAAATTATTCTAAATTTACAAGGTTATTCTAAATGTTAGAGAACATAAAAAAAAAAAAGCTTAATAGAAAGTAAGATATACAGTGAGGGAAAGCAAATGTAATTGTCTTACAACCACATACCTTTTATATCATTATAAGGCTCATAAGTACAGTGCTCATTAGTCAAGTAAAATTTATATTTTTTTCTTAAGCTGTTTTTGAAACCACATAAAAATTTTTGAAATCCAAAATCTCTAGGATTAGGTGGTTGCTTTTCTTTTTTTTTTTTTTTTTTTTTTTGGTTTTTGGGCCACACCCGGTAACGCTCAGGGGTTACTCCTGGCTATGCGCTCAGAAGTTGCTCCTGACTTGGGGGACCATATGGGACGCCGGGGGATCGAACTGTGGTCTGTCCAAGGCTAGAGCAGGCAAGGCAGGCACCTTACCTCTTGCGCCACCGCCCTGCCCCAGGTGGTTGCTTTTCAAAAATATTTTTCAATCTTTTGATGATTAAAATTACCTTGGATTTATATAATTTACTTATAACTTTTACTTATCTCTTTTTGGGAGATAAGTAGGAATCAGCCACTTTTTTTGCACAAATAGTAAGCAACTTGATTATAGAATGTTTCTTTGAAGCAAAATGATAAAAAAGTCCACACTATATCACTTAAAATTTTTTAATAACAGGAAAACATATGACATAAGAATTTTACTTAAAAGTCTGGATTTCTGTTTCATCCTCTTAGCTTTAAATTTAAATGTTATTATAGCATTGACTAGAGGAAATGGTACAGGAGGGAAAGACAAAACTAGAGAGGTGTATGGAGACTAGTGTAGCATTATCAGCACTTTGGTGGTTAGGGATATATGGGGTTTGTATATCAACATCATAAATTGTAACACTATTGTCACTCCTTATACACTTCCTATACTTAATTCCAAGATGAGAAAAGAACATGAGTACCAAATTAGAACCTAAGCCTAAGAAGGAATATTTCATGTTGTTACAAAAAAAAACCCTTCAACACCTGTCCAGTAGTTTTCACAGCTACAATAGGATAGTGACTAATAGTGTCCTCCTACTCTTCTTTTATTTTTTTTGCAAAAATATGAGTGTGCTGCTTCTGTTGTATTAAATTGTTTTATGTTGGTAGCAAAGATGAAAAGAAAAAGTATATTTTTAGTTCTTACAACACTAAACAAAAACTTCACCCAATGTGAAGTACTAAGAATTACCTGCTAATAGATACACTACTAATATATATTGAAACAAAACAAACTAGAAAAAATTATAAATATATTACTTTCTAATTCTTCCATTTGAATGCACTAATGTTTATCTTTATATTTATCCCAAAGAATTATTAATGCTATTTTTACTTTTTAAGTGACATAAAATTCTATTTTGAACATAGTAATATTAGTGTATTTATTTGTTTCAAATCCCATCCATGATCCTTCAAAGATTAATTTTTTCAAAACTGAGTTCTTAATTTCAGATTTATACAAAGATACAATACAATTCTAACATTTGTTATTATTGTGCTGTTAAGGTAATTTTAATAGATTACAACTATCCAATTGATTTTCAGCAATCTGCTAAAACAAGGTTGATAGGTCAAATGCTAGAAAAACAAAAAATATTCCTACATGTAAAATAAGCTAAAACTCAACAAGTACAATTTCCTGTGGCAAAACTAATGGGAAGTTTTCTAAATGACTGGTGCATAATTTGAAGCTCACCACAAAGAGTGATGAACGCTGTTAGGGAAGTAACTACACTAACAACTAGCATCACAATGTTAAAGAATGAGAGAAATAGAATGCCTGTCTTGATAAAGGCAGGGGCGGGGGAGGAGAGGGGGCATTGGTGGTGAGAATGTTGCACTGGTGAAGGGTCGGGTATTCTGTTTATGACTGAAACCCAACTACGAACATACTTATAATCACGGTGCTTAAAGATTTATATAAAAATAAAAACTGTAAAAAATATTTAACATATTGACAATGGTATTCCATATATAACAGCAATCAGAAAGAATATACGAGTAAAAATATGTTCATGTAGATTATGCTTCACATCTCCATGTGAGTACTAGTTTATATTCTTAGTGTTAAAACTCTTTTAAATTGCAAATCAACAGAACTGAAGCAATACTAAAAAGTGTAAGATGTTTGTCTGTGCTCTATATCTTGACCTTCATGGACTTGAGGTTGAATATATATATATATATATATATATATATATATATATATATATATATATATATATATATATATATATATATATATATATATATATATATATATATGAAGAGCATTTTGAATTTTTGGGTGAGAGCACAATATATATGTATGTATACATATGTACACACACACCAATATATATATTGGTTTTAGGTCATACCTAGCATTGCTTAGGGGTTACTTATTCTTGACTCTGCACTCAGGAATCATTCCTGGTGGTGCATAGGGACCATATAGGATTATGGGATGTGGGGGATAGAAGTTAGGTCAGCTACATACAAGGCAAGTGCTTATTGCTTCAACCCCAGATCTGGAATATTTTAAAGATACTTACGTTGGGTAAAATATAAAGTGATAGGACACAGTAAAGAAGAGTTTGGTATCTACAGTAGTAGATAGACTACATTTTAATCGACTACATTTATTTATAGACAATATATATTTACCAAAAAGACAAATTGTAAATCATCAGTAGAGTAAAACAATATTTACTGTGCTTCCTTGAATAAACTGACTCATACATTTTGGCTCCATAACACTACATGCCTTAAGATTATTTCAAAAGTGTCTTGGTAATTAAGCTAACATTTCATTCTTTATCCAAATGTCTAGAATTGTTTTATGCTTGTGGTTTACTCTTTCATTAGTGTGTTATGATTACTGCTGCCCACCTGGGAAATAAAATGTGATAGAAAATTCACTTGAAAATGGCACTGCAATTACCTGCTTGGTACTATTACTACTCTTATTCCCCTCATACAATCATAATCGTATACCTTGACCTTCATGAACCTGTGGTTGAGATTTTCTAGTATCATCAAAGAAAGTACCTTTGGCCTGAGTCACAAAGTCCTCAAGGTAATAACATAAAAACATCTTGGTTTTTAGTGATACTTATCTAGAATGTTATTTAAAATTCTCTAAAATTTTATTCTTTTTTTTTTTCAGTTTTCAGGGGGAAATGACTCAGAATTTTTTAGATTCAAATTATTTTGAAAATTTCAACTTATTATACCCTATAATAAGGTAGAAAAATAAAAAAAAAGTTTTCTAGTTCATAAAGCAGTGAGACATTAGTTATTCTTCTCAGCAACCTAGAAGTTAAGTTTTTAAATTATATTGCAACAGTTTTGAATTTGAAACAGATATTGACACACTGGATGATTCATTATTCTTAACTTCTACCACAGTTCTGAACCACTGGGTTTCAGATATAAGTATAAAACCACAGGCAGAAGCATTAAATTTTGATGAGAAAATGTCACTAGATTGCTAGCTCATTTCAGTGACAGTGACTTCTTAAAAAATGTATGTTTCATCTATATCATCAAACATGGTGTCTGTTGACCTATCTCTAAGCTGAGCTAGGTCAGTAATACCCAGAGCATTCCACATTAAAATCAGGCAGAATAATTGCAACACACGCTAAGAAAAGGTACCTATGAAGAGTACCTTATCACTAGCCTAACTTGTTATTTTCTTAATCTTATTGTACTTCCAAAACTGTTGGGAATAAGAAGACAACTTGGGTTTCTAAAGTCCAATTTTTTATTTATTTTTATATTTTTTTCAAAAGTCCAATTTAGAAAATATCAAATGGCTAATTTGACCATTCAGTCAAAATGCTCAAGCATTATCATAAATTTAGCATTGCATACTATCTTTTACATTTTTTTTTTTGGTTTTTGGGCCACACCCGGTAACACTCAGGGGTTACTCCTGGCTATGTGCTCAGAAGTTGCTCCTGGCTTGGGGGACCATATGGGACACCGGGGGATCGAACTGCGGTCCGTCCAAGGCTAGCGCAGGCAAGGCAGGCAAGGCAGGCACCTTACCTTTAGTGCCACCGCCCGGCCCCGCATACTATCTTTTACATTCAAAAATTTCAATATAAATTTAAAACTTTATCTTAACATACATCTCAAATTTAACTTACATGTGAACTTAGATACATTTTAATTAAATCTTTGTTTAATACGAGGCTATTTTTATTTTACCTATTAGAAGTACTCTCTTTGAAGCAGTGGATGGTATTATAAAGCATAAAAGAAGTCAATAGACTTGGGCTAGAGAGATAGTACAGTGTGAAGGGTGGTTTTTCTTTGCACGGGGCTGACCTGAGTTTGATCCTTGGCATCACATACAGCTTCCTAAGCACCACCAGGAGTGATTACTGAGTGTAGATTCAAGAGTAATTATTAAACATTGCCCAAAAATCAAAAGAAAAGAAAATATCAATAGATTGTTTTTTGTCAGATCTATCATCTTGGGATACTTCAAATTCAAAGCACTGTAATATTGCAGTTGTACTTGGGCTACAGTTCAGTGCCACTACTAATTTATTTTATTTTAATAATTACTTTATTTAAGCACCATGGTTGCAAAATTGAGTTTCAGTCATACAATGTACATCTTTCACCAGTGCACATTCCCACCACCAGTGTCCCCAGTTTCCCCCTCCCCCCCTCCTTCCAGTCTGGCAGTGGGGCAGATATTTCTCTCTCTCTTTTTCTCACTTTCTCTTACTCTCTCTCTCTCTCCCTATCTCCTCTTTTTTTCCCTCCCTCCCATTGTTACCTTTTTGACACTGTGGTTTGCACTGCTGATTTCAATTTCTATACTTTACTCTTATAAATAAATATATGAAACTATAACCAAGAACTTCTTCCAAAACAATAAAATATGTTAGTTTAATGTACTATCTGTAATAACAAGTATGATAAAATTCAATATATAATGCCATTTGTAGTTTGTTAAAAAATTAAATATGCTAATAAGCCTAATAAAACATAAAAACTTGTACAGTGGATAAAACTAATAAAATATTCCAATTATATTAATAAATAAGGAGGTACTATCCATATATTAAAAACTCAAGAAAATATGACAGATTTTTCTAAATCCATGAAAGGCTTTAATAAAAAAAACTTTTAATGAAAAATTTTCACATTAAAATCTTTTTGTAGATATATGCAAGGTAATTCTAAAATTATATAAACTGGAATATAGGATTACACTAACTTAAGAAAATTGTTGCAAATTAAAGATGTTATTCGAACAGAATAACAAAGACTATGTGGAAGTATAGGTATATGGATCAACAGTCCAGAACAAAAATCCAGAAATACATCAAAACAACATTACAAACTACTTAAATGTAATACAACAGAGAAAAATATTTTTCCTCAATCTAAATCTCATATTTTACAAAAGTATTCAAAACTAATCATAGATAAAAATGTAGAAAGACTGAACAGATATAACAATGGTTAGGCATTTGCCTTGCACATAGTCAACCTGAGTTCTATCTATACCCTGAGCCCACCAGGAGTGATCCCTGAGCTCTGCCAATTGTGTCTCCCCACGAAAAAATTAAAGTATTTAAGCTATATATTTTATAAATAATATATTAATAATATTTTCACAAAATTATAAAATGGGCAAAAATATAAGAACAAATTTTATTAAAAAGTGATTGATGACAAGACCTGGAAGATGTTTTTCAAGGAAATACAAGCTAACTTCCCAGTGGTTTATCAGTATAAATTAATCTGAACGACTACATTCTTTAAATGTTTGTTGCTCCAGAAAGAGAATACAGGATAAAGACAACAGCATGTTTTGTATACATCCAATCCCAGTTTTATGCCTCACCTACATGCCAACTTTTCACCATTGGATTTAGTCCTGGAGGCTCTAGATTGCTGTTGTCATGGTCTTGCTTTTTCTGAAATCTCAAGACTTGAGCAATACCATAGAATTGGGCCTTAATATTGTACTGTCTAGTCAAATTGACAGGGGACAGCCAAGAATGAACCTAAGTATTACTTGAGAGCACCTCCCTACCCACCACCAAATTGATTTATTATTGAGTTAACATTTGCATACAAGAGTGTAAATATTTATATAGTTTATGTAATCAATGCTACCAAAATAGTTCTACCTTAAAATTGCCAATATGTTTCCACCACATTTACTGGACACTCTCAGCCAACCCTCCCACTTTGATAAACACAGTTCTGTGGTCAGAATCTAAGGGTCGGGCCGGAGAGATAGCACAGCGGCGTTTGCCTTGCAAGCAGCCGATTCAGGACCAAAGGTGGTTGGTTCGAATCCCGGTGTCCCATATGGTCCCCGTGCCTGCCAGGAGCTATTTTTGAGCAGACAGCCAGGAGTAACCCCTGAGCACCGCCGGGTATGGCCCAAAAACCAAAAAACAAACAAACAAACAAAAGAAAAAACAGAATCTAAGGGTCACAAATAGGGGACCTGACTAAGACCTGACTTCTGCAAAGTACTGCTTATAGCCAGTTTTCACGTTGTGAAGCAGTTCCTTGGTGTGCCTGCCCTTGAATGAGCCTCTGGGAGAGCGAGTTTTTCTGGAGTTTTCTGGAGCCTCTTTTCTGCCCACTCCCAAGAGGTTCAAGCGACAGGACAGGACTCAGACACACACACAGGCAGCACTCACAATTTCTCACGGTCAGGCTTCTTCCAATGTTTTATCACTCATTATTTCTTTATTGACTTCTTTGTTGTTGCTGACTTGCATTTTGTCTTCAATTTCATTCATGTGATTCTCTATGTATGTAATTCTGCTATGGTGGTTTGCTAGCATGTTTTTTAGTTCCCTTAGTTCCATTTGTATGGATGTTCTCATCTTCTAATAGTGTTCTACTTTGAGTTGGATTAATAGTTCATTTATGGATTTCTTAATTTCTTTTGGTAGTGATTCTTTGAATTCCATTGCTAAGACATTAAATGTTAATTTTATGAAGATGAATCTATAACGTTTGTGCATTTTGGAGGACTCGGATATCTGTTAGGGTTTCTTTCCATATCCCCAGCTGCTGGTGTCTTCATTAGTTTCCCCATTGTGTTTTGCATAGGGTGGTTTGGGGTGCTGGAGTTTCAGGGTGTGCTTTTTTAAGTTGGTCTGTTTAATTGTGTAGGAGGTGGTTTGAGGTAGATCTATTTTAGGGTTTATTATTCTAGGTATGCAAGGTTCCCCAAGTAGAGTAGAGATGTTACAATCTTCTTTGTTGGGTTTTCTTTTGGATTTGGAGCTATATATTTTCTAAAGAAGAAAAAAGTTGGGCCTGGTCTGCCTAGGTCTGTCTGGTATAGACTGAAGTGTCAGCGAGGCTTATGGGATAGGTGGACTATTGCCAGAGTGTGGTATGTACATATCCCACTAATCTCTCCTGGTCAGGAGGATGGGATTCTGACCAGTGGTGACTGGGACGTGGCGAGTGCCACCGGTGGGGGAGGAATCGCTCACAAACAGTGCGCTTTAAGCCTGCCCTTGCTTCCTAGCCCTTTCCCAAATAGGGTCTACAGAGTTGGGGTGTTTAGGCTTGGGAAGGTTGCTCTGGCTGACCTTACTGGCAGCGGAGACAGGGGATGCTGCTTCTGATCCATGGAGATTACCACCACATGTATTGCATGCCTTAAGCCTCCAGCAATGCTATTTTATGCTTTTAATTACTTTTATTATTAAAGAAACACACTTTTGTAATTTAAAAATGCTAAGTACCCAAGTACATAGAGTAAAATGTAAAGTTGTACATTTTTATTTCTACAGTAATTATACAATTTTTTCTATTCATATTTATAAACAGAATTTTCTGTTTGTATAAAATTAATAAAACACTCATACAATTTTAGCACGATTTGGAAATATTTTATTAATGGAAATTTTTCTGGATAACTAAGTGAAATAAAAATTTCAGAGATGTAATGCCAGTTTCAAAGACATTTTCCAGTGGCTTCCTAAAATTTACACTAATTTATAATCTAAAAAAATTTTGAAATGTTTGATTTTTACTTCTCTCAAAATAAGAGGTTATTGGTAAGTTTGTCAAGCTAGAAAAAATAAAATTGTGGTTTATTTTTTATTTGCTTAATTTTTTGGTGATATTCAGCATTTTTATGTGCATTCATTGAACATATGTTTTTTTTCCTTAAATGTATTTTACATATTTTGGTGGGCCTATGCAAACAATAATTGCCACTCTAACACCATTTTTACTGTGCTCCTTTGACTCTAATCCTTAAAAAGAACCCACTTAAAATTTGAGGTTAACTTAAGCTAATTTGCATGTATATGGAAATGTAAAAAAATACTATGCCTCTAATGTTTAAGGAGTTACATAAGTTTTATGGCTTTAGATTGCCTTGTGTGCTATTAAGAAATATTATAATGTGTTACAATCTGGGGACTTGAGGAACAAAGTAATTGTACATGGATTCTGTCTTATTTATCTTAATGTTCTTTGACTGAAATTTCAAAGTTAAGATATCAGCAAGGGGACTTCTGAGAATTATGTTATGGGTGATTGTCCTTCCACTGTAACTTTACCTCATCCTCTTTCTTTGCATCCTTGTTCTCATAATTAAAAAAATTTTTAATGTATTTTACATAATTATTTTCCTAATTTTGGGCATTTTTGAAATGAATTATAATATTTCCTTTTATGTTAGATACCTTGATCATAACTTTATCAGTTACATCAAGGTGTAATTTAAAAATATTTTCAAGGGGGTTTGAAGTTAACCCTGCTGGTGCTGAGGGGTTACTCCTGGCTCTTTGCTCAGAAATTGCTCCTGGCAGACTCAGGGGACTATATGAGATACTGGGAATCAAACCCAGGTCTGTCCCAGGTTGGCTGCATGCAAGAAAATACCCTACTGTTGTGCTATCTTTCCAGCCCCAATTTAAAAAATGTTATATGGTACTATAATCAAGTTCAATTAAAATTTATTTACACAGGTAAAATTAATTTATAATTTCTAGAGTTTATATCACACTTAAAACGTTGTCTCCTACTCAACAAATTTGTTCAGAAAACTGGTCATTCATTTGCAAATAAAATGTCATTCACAAAAGTCAAATCAATATGAATTTGATATTTCACTATCAGAACAGATTTCATAGAGTATAATGAGGAAATCATAGGTAGAAGTTTTATGACTTTGAAGCTAGAGAGGAAATCATCAATGACTAAATACCCAGGAAAAATGGAAGCAAAGATAAACAAATGAGACTGTAACAAACCAATAAGGTTCTGTATCATGAAGTAAACAATAATTAGAATAAATATACATACACTCTTCACACACATACCACCATACACATATTGGTGGAGAATATTTTCCTACCACTTATTTAACAGAGAATTGATACCCATGAAATATAAAGCACTGATAAAATTTAACAAAAATATCTAATCGTATCAAAAAATGAGGGGAAAGATGAACAAAAACTTTTTAAAAGATTACATACACATGGCCAAAAGATATATGAAAAATGCTCTTCATAAATTAACACCAGGGAAATGTATGAGTACATATCAGTGAGACTGGCAAATACCACAAGGAACAAAACAATCAATGTTGGTGTGGATATGGAGAGAAAGAGTCTCATCTTTACTTCTCTTCTACAGCAAAATGACTTGTGATCTAAGAATATTCCTTTGAATTTTCTTTCTCCCTAAATTATACTATTTTAACCATCAAATAAATATCACATATAAACACTGGAGGATACTGGACAGAACGTTATTAAATCTAATCTGGAGGCATTAAGAGTTCAGAAGCTCTTTAATAAAAATTTTCAATATGTTTGAATTAAAAAAATTAATGAGCTTCCAATTAAGAGAACGTTACTGCTTATTTTTAAAAATGTTCTATTACAAACATTATTAGAAATAAATAACGAGTAATTCAGGAATAACACA